>NW_023416352.1:0-342673 GCF_014108235.1 Myotis myotis | reverse complement strand
CCTTCTCTTCCTTCTCCTTCTCTTCCTCCTCCTCCTCTTCCTCCTACTTCTTTTCCCCTTCTCTTCCTCCTCCTTCTCCTCCTCCTCCTTCTCTTCCTCCTCCTCCTCCTCCTCCTCCTCCTTCTCTTCCCCCTGCTCTTTCTCTTCCTCCTCCTCCTTCTCCTCTTCCTCCTCCTCCTTCTCCTCCTCCTTCTCTTCCTCCTCCTCCTTCTCTTCCTTCTCCTTCTCCTTGTCCTCTTCTTCTTTCTGGTCCTTCTCCTTCTCCTTCTTCTTCTCCTTCATCTCCTTCCTCCCCCTTCTCCTTCACCTCCTTCTCTTTGTACTCCTTCTCCTCTTCCTACTCATCCTCCTCCTCCACCCTCTCCTCCTCCATCTGTTCCTCCTTCTCCTCCTTATTCTTATTTGTCATCAATGCTCACCTGAGGATATTTTTTGTCAGATTTTTTAGAGAGAGAGAGGGAGGGAAGGGCGGGGGAGAGAGTGAGAGGGAGCGAGAGCAAGGGAGAAAGAGAGAGAGAAACATGGATGTGAGGGACACACCTTTGGGTTGCCCCCTGCATGAACCCTGACTGGAACCTGAGACTCTTCCGTGTTCCTGCCAATGCTCTAACCACTGACCCACCGGCGAGGGCAGCCCTCTCTCTTTAGGCTCTTTCCTCCTGTTTTCCTCTGTGGTGACTTCTTCACCTCCCTTCTTACTGATTTCTCTTTCTTGAGCACCTACTGTGTGCCAGGCTGTTTATAAGCATGGTCTCCCCTCCTCACACTTTCTCCTTCCCCTTCCACTCCTGCGGCCTCCAGTTCTCTGCTTACTCTCCATGTGCTCCACCTGGAAAGGGAAGGGGCACTAATTGAGCACCAACTGTGTGCTGGGCGATTGCCACTCACTGGGGCTTCTCCTCCCTCCCTCTGTTCTTCCTGCCCCTCCCACTCCCCCCCACCCCACCCCCAGCTTCCTCATTTCCCTGTTCCTTTCCTCTCAGCATTGCAGCGGTGAGGTTTTCCTGACAGAGGGGTTAGTTCTCCTGGGGCTCTCGGTGGGCACCGCTGGGCTCCAACTTCACTTCTTCTTTGTGGATAATGATAGCCACTGGGGAGGGGGGCGGGGGAGATCATAAGAATGGAGAGAGTGAGATAAAAAATGCTGGAATAGAACCCGGGAGACGGCAGTGCACAATGATGGGCACATGGGCACTGACACTTCCCTGGTCTTTAAGTCCTGAGTGCTCCCTCGCTCGCCACCTAGGAAGCAGGAGCAGAAACTGAGGCTCAGAAAGGGGAAGAGAACGGGCTCTATAGGTCTACTTGCCTCTCAACCGTGAACATCTGCACCGCCCTCCCCCTTTCTCCGGATGGATGGCATCTATTCCTCTCTCTCTTTCTCTCTCTTCTTAGCTCCATCTCATTCTCTCTCTTGCTCCTTCTATTTCATCCTTCCTCTCTCTCATTCCCTCCATCTCATTCTTTCTTTCTCTCATTCATTCTATATCATTCTTTTTCTAATTCCTCTCTCATTTGCTCTCTCATTTGCTTTCTCTCTCTCTCTCTCTCTCATTCCCTCCATCTCTTTCTTGACCTTTCTCTCTCTCTCTCTCTCTCTCTCTCTCTCTCTCTCTCTCTCTCTCTCTCTCTCTGTCTCATTCTTTCCCTCTCACTTTCTCCCTCATTCCCTCTACCATTCCCTCTCTCACTCCTTCTGTCTCATTCTCTCTCTCTCTCTCTCTCCTTCAACCACATCCTTTCTCTCTCTCATTCCCTCCATCTCATTCTTTCTCTCATTCCCTCTGTGTCAATCTCTCTCTTTCATTTCCTCTCTCATTTTTCTCTCTCTAATTCCCTTCATCTCATTCTTGTTCTGTCTCTCTCTCATTCACTGTATATCATTCTATCTCTCACTCATTCCCTCTGTCTAATTCTCTCTCTCTCTAGCTCTATCTCATTCTGTCTCTCTCATTCCATCACATCCTTTCGCTTTCTCTCATTCAGTCTCATTCTTTTTTCTCTCTCTCTCATTCCCTCCATCTCCTTCTTGCTCTCTCTCTCTCACTCCCTCTGTTCTCATTCGTTCCCTCTCACTCTCTCATTCTCTCATTCATTCCCTGTCATTCCCTCTGTCATTCCCTTTATCATTCTTTCATTCCCTCTGTCTCATTCTCTTTCTCTTTCTCATTCCCTCCATCTCATTATTTCTCTCTCTATCATTCCCTCTATCTCATATTCTCTCTCTCTCTCTCTCTCTCTCTCTCTCTCTCTCTCTCTCTCTCTCTCTCTCTCATTCCCTCAGTCTCATTCTTTCTCTCTCTGTCTTCCTTTCTATCTCATTCTTTCCCTCTCATTCCCTTGGTCTCATTCTTTCTATCTCTCATTCTGTCTCATCCTCTCTCTCATTCCATCTCATTCTCTCATTCCCTCTCTCGATCCCTTGCTCTCTCCTTCCTTCCTTCTTTCTCTCTCTCTCATTCCCTCTAATTCTCTCTCTCTCACATTCTCTCTCATTTTGCCTCTCATTCCCTTTATCTCATTCCCTCTATCTCATCCTCTCATTCACTCATTCTCATTCTTCCTCTCTCTCTCAATCCCTCTCTCTTATTCTCTCATTCTCTCTCTCTAGCTCTCATACTTTCGCTCTCATTCCCTCCATCTCATTCTTTTTTTTCTCTCTCTCATTCCCTTTATCTCATTCCCTCTGTCTCATTCTTTCTCTCTCCCTCTCTCATTTGCTCTATCTCATTCTCTCTCTCAATCCTTCTCTCTCTCATTCCCTCTCATTCTCTCTCTCTCATTCCCCATCTCATTATTTCTCTCTCTCTCTCACTCTCTCACTCTCTCTTTCATTCCTTCTCTCATTCTCTCTCACTTTCTTTCTCCCTCATTCTCTCTCTCATTCTCTCTCTCTCTCTCCATTCCCTGTGCCTCCTCCTCACACAGCTGTCTCCCTGGAACACCAGTCCCACTGTCCTCTGCTCACACCTCCTTCATCACATCCTTCTCATTCTCTCATCTCCTTGGGCCACTCCCCCTCCCCCTTCTCAGTGTCTCCCTATTGTCTGTCTGCCCCCCATGTCCCCCCTCCCCACAGCCTTCTCTCCTCCCGACCTGGTCCTCACAGCTTCTTCCTCCCCTTCCTCCCCCCTCCAGGCTCTGCACCAGGTTCACCCTCCGCCCGCCCTCCCCTCTGCTCAGTCTCTCCCCTCCCCCCTCCAGCCCTTCTCCCAGGTCCCTTCCTCTATAGCCTCTCACACCTCCCAGCCTTCCTGCTGGACTCTGTCCATCTGTCCCTCTCAGTCCCCCCCACACCACTCCTCCTCCCTCGCCTCCTTCTCCCACGTGGGGGCCTCCTCATCCACCCGTGGGTCCCTCTCCTCTGCCTCCTGCTCACTGATGTTTACTCCCCACTCGCAGGCCCTGTGTCCGTGTCCGTCAGTCTCAGCTCAGGGGAGCCAGGACAGGGGATGAGGGGGCGTGGGGCGGGGACACGCCCCGGGGATGGAGGCTGCCCACCTTCCCTTCCCTCTTCCCCGTCTGTCCTCCTCTCTCCCTCTGTCCCTCCTCCCCTATGTCTCTCCGTCTGTCTGTCTCCCTGTCTGTCTGTCTCTCCCCCTTCTGCTCCCTCCCTCCCACTCTATTCACCGCTTCCTTCTCTGCCGCACCTTCCTCTGTGCACAGTCTGTCCTCCCACTTGTCACTCTGTCCCTTGGTCACAAAAATGCCCACAGGGTGGCTGCCAGGTGTGGGCAGCAGCATCCGCCAGGCTGTGACTTGGGCAGACACACCCTCACCCCCCCCCAACCCCCACCCCCCACCGTCCCGCTGCTCCCTGGCTCAGGCCACGTTCTCCCGCCTCTGGGTTTCCTCCCACGGCCTCCCCCATCCCTGTCCAGCCCACAGCCTCCTCCCTCCACCCTGCCCTCCGCTAGACCTCCCCCAGCCTCTGGGTGTGGGTGAGGGGGGACCTCTGTTCCACTCTGTCCCTGCCTCCCCTTCTCTCAGCCCCGTCTCCACACCTGCTCCCGCCTACACAGGCTCCCTCCTCTCACCTCTTCCTCCTGCTGCTCTCCCGGCCTTTCCTCCTCCCGAGGCCTGGCCTCTCCTCACACCTCCCCTCCTTCCCGCCCTCCTCCCCCTCCCCTGTCCGCCCCACTCCTCACTCCTCTGTCCCCTGCCTTTCTCTCTCCCCCACCTGCTCCTGGCTCTCTCTTCCTTCTCTCCCCACATCCTCTCCCTTCTCTTTCCGTCCTGCTTCCTGGCCTCTTCCTCTTGTTCTGCTCCTGCTCTCTCCCTCCTTCAGAGCCACGTGTCGCCAACCCCTCTCCCTCTCGTCACCTCCCTGTCCTGCTCCCCCTCCCGGTCCTTCTCCCCGTTTCTCTTGCCCCTCATTCTCTCTTCTCTCTCTCCCTCCCCTCCCCTCTGGCCCAAGCTCTCCCTCCTCCCCGTCTCCTCTTTCTCCCACTTCTGCCTTCTCTCTCACCCCCCTTCCCTCCCTGCTCCCCTCTCTGCTCCCTCCTCCCCTCTCCTGAGCGCCCCCATCTCCTCCTTCTCCCCTCGTCCTGTTCCCTGCACTTTCTCCCCATGTCTTCCCCCTCCCTTCTCTCTTCCATCTCTCTTCTCTCCTCCCTCCCTCTTCCTGTGAGTTCTCGCCTCTGAATCTCTCCTTTTCTTCTTCTCATCTCCCTTTCTCTGTCTTCTCATTTCTCTCTTCTGTCTCCCCCTCTCCATCTTATTCCTTTTTCTCCTCCATGAATCTGCCCCCCCCGCCCCCCAGTCCAGGGGTTCTCCCCTTCCAGCAGCCTCCCTCCCTCCCTCCCTCTGTGCCTTGTCTTCACCCAGCCTCTGTCCAGGCCCCCCCTCATCCCTGCCCCCCACCCCTCTCCCACCCCAGGGCTCCCCTCTCACTCTGCGCCTCCCTCTCCTGTTCCCAAAGCGCTGAGGCTCCCAAGTTCTGAGCGGGAGGGGAGCCACCAGGGGTCCTCGCGGGCTTTGTGGAGGCGGCGGGGCGGCCAAGCCAGAGCCCTGGGGTGGGAGGACCCCTGTGACCCCCATTTTCTCTCTTCTCTGTCTGTCCCGGACGCTGGACACTGCCTGGAGGAACCGGACCTGCCCCAGGCCCAGGACGCAGCAAACGGAGAACAAGCTCAGAGACTGGGAGCAAGCTGCCTAAAGACACACAGCACGTGAGTGGCAGGGCCAGGGCTGGGCGGGCCCCCGGGGTGGCCGGGAATGGGCTCCCTCACTGCTGACCCCTGGATTCCTGGCTGAGCTCACCGAGAAGAGGGCTACTCCTTCCTGCTCCATCCTCCTGCCCAGCCCCCACCGCCTCCTCCCCCCCAGGCCGCGGGGAGCAGAGCAGCAGCGGGGAGGACCTGGCCGGGCTCTCCCTGCAGAGGAGACAACAGGCGCCCAGTGTTCCCGGGACCGCATCTGCCGGGACCCAGGCTCCGTGGGAACCCGACCTTCCCCGAAGGACCGGACGCCAGCGCCCCCTGCTGGGCGCGTCTCCCCGGGAGGGGTGCCGCCGGGGTCGGCTTGAGGCCAGAGACAGTCTCGGCGCGAATTCCTCTGCCTCCACCTAGCGGCAGAGGGTGGAACTGCAACCCAGCTGTATTAGACATGGGACTGGTGCCAGCAAAAAGCAGGATGGGGAGGGGGCGCCAGTGGGGAAGGAGGGGGCAGGGAGGAATCCCAAAATTCTGTAACAATAAAACCTCTTACTCCTAGTCAATACGTACACAGCATACTCGGCATCATACTCAGCTTCCTGTGCGTGTGCCAACTTAACCCTCTGGACTTCCAGTCATTCTGGGGGTACAGTCTCTCCTGTGTTGCCATGGAGATGCATACGGGACTGTATGGGAAACAAAGGAAGGTGGGATTTGGTGTACAGTTTGCTTGGAAGTCTCTAAGAATTGGGACAAACTGAGTGTGTTTCCTTTGTAATGACAGTTACAATCCTTACTGAATGGAAGTGGGTGCAAAGGTGAATGACAGCTAAAGGGGCCCCAACAATTGGCCCCTGGTCCTCACCATGGAGTCCCATCTGCAAGATTTGCTTCCTGTACAATTGCTTCCAGAAGCCACATGCTACAGTGCGCCATTTTGGGTAGTAAAGAGGCTTTTAAAAATACTAAAATTAGGCATAAACTCTTTAAAAATATTTTCTTGATTTAGTTTTATATTCTTGTGCTCTCCTGTGGTTTCAGCATTAGTTTATTTTATTTTTAAATATATTTTTATTTATTTTGGATAGAGGGCTAGAAACATCAATGATGAAAATCAGTGATGGGAATGTGCCCTAACTGGGAATCGAACCATGACCTCCTCGTTCTTAGGTCAACATTCAACCACTGAGCCACACCAGCTGGGTGTCTTAGATATCTTTAAAAAGTTGTCAAACCCTATGCTAAGGACCCCCAAATGCCAATGCGAAGCTCTAGGCTGGGGAAGGGGTTCCCCGATGCCAGAGTGGGTGACATTCTGTAGGGCGGAGAGGGGCCTCCAAGGGGTGAGGAAGGACATAGGGAAACGGGCAATCACTGAGTTACCTTGTAGGTGCCCCCTCCCCCCTCACATCAGAGGTCAGGAGGCTGGGGAGGCTGGGGTGGGTGTCCAGGAGGAAAAATGAGGGCTGAGCTCAGTGGAGAAAGAAAAGAAGGGGCAGAGCAGAAAGGGGGTGGGGGCTGTGGGGAGGCGGAGAGGGCGAGAACTGTGCCTGCAGCCCCGCCTGGTGGCAGCTAAGTGACTCCAGGCCTCAAAGGCCCCGCTGAGGGACTGGGACTTGGTCCTGGGGGCGCTGGGCAGCCACAGCTGTGAGCAGGAGGAGTGGGGTCCGCGCAGCGGGCAGAAAGCCCCCATGAGGGGGATGGACGGAGAGGGAATGGCGGCGGCCAGGTGGTGGGCTGATGGCCCAGGCGGGAAGGATGAGCCCAGGGCTGTGGTCACGGGGACACGGTGAAGGGAGGAGGCAGGAGGAACGGAGGCAGGGAGCAGCACTCCGGTCTGCGAGGCTGGTAGGTGGCGGCACCACTCGCTGGAACAAAGGCCCCCAGCAGCGCTGATGGGCGACGGTGGCACCGGCTTCCTCGGTGGTTCCTGAGGCACGTCCAGGGCAGCAGCTGTGGGTCCGGAGACCAGCAGGGTCTGGGCGGGAGGCGGGTTTGGGCATCATCCAGGAAGAGGTGCTGTTCGGAACCTCAGCGGGGCTGGGCGGGGACTGACGCCCCAGCAAGTCCCCACCCGGCAGTGCGGCCGCACCTACACGCAGGAGCAAAGCCACGCAGGTGCCTGGGGATTCCCACAGGAAACTCAAAGGGCCACTGATGGGCCCGAAGAAACCCATGTGAGCCAGTCCACAAGTGAGGACCCACTTCATTTAGTTTTTAATATATTTTTATTGAGTTCAGAGAGGAAGGGAGAGAAACATCAGTGATGAGAATCATTGATCGGCTGCCTCCTGCACGCCCCACACTGGGGGCCACGCACGAACCCCGGGCATGTGCCCTGGCCAGGAATCGAACCATGACCTCCTGGTTCATAGGTCCACGCAACACGGCCGGGCTGAGGACGCACTTTACATCAGAGACGGAAACCTCTCCAACTGATGTCCAGTGGGGGAGGGGGAATGAAAGCAACACACTTTTGCAAAACTATTGACGCACACAATGGGTTGTCTATGGAGAGTCCCTCCAGAACAGTTCCCCGGACGGGCCAGGGCGGGGGGGGGGGGGGGCGTGGGGGGGGGCAGTGTTGGCCGGGGAGAAGGCTCTTTGCTGTGGACCCTTCTGTACCTTCTGAGGTTCATGCTGTGCCCCCAGATACTCGCCAATAAACGGAGCCAGGAGCGCGCGCTCCAGGGTCAGGCAAGAAGCGGAAGTTTAGTAAGGACAGAGCCCAGGGAGCCGGACAGCTCAGACAAGGACTAGAACATTCCACACCAGAACTGTGGCCACTTGAGAGCGATCAACAGGCTTAGAGGACAAGGGGGGAGATAAATAAAGACTCAAACTGCAGTCCACTAAAAAATGACAAGCCCCGCCCTGACCGGTGTGGCTCAGTGGATAGAGCGTCGGCCTGCGGACTGAAGGGTCCCGGGTTCGATTCCGGTCACGGGCATGTACCTTGGTTGCAGGCACATCCCCAGTAGGGGGTGTGCAGGAGGCAGCTGATCGATGTTTCTCTCTCATCGATGTTTCTAACTCTCTATCCCTCTCTCTTCTCTGAGAAAAATCAATAAAATATATAAAAAAAAAAAAAAAAGACGAGCCCTGCCCAGTGCGGCTCGCTGGTCGGGCGCCATCCCATGCAGAGAGGCTGCTAGTTCGACTCCCGGTCAGGGCACGTGCCCGGGTTGCAGGCTGGATCCCCTGTGTGCGGCGTGCGGGAGGCAGCCCATCAATGATTCTCTCCTCATGGATGTTTCTCTCTCCCTTCCTCTCTTAAACCAATAAAAAATATATTAAAAAACCAAACTGGTGAAATAGCCCCAGTGCTGACAGGTGTGTCACACAGACACTGAGGAAACGTGAGGGTGGGACCCTTGGGCCGCTCAGGCCACCTGTCACCGCGCAGGGCAGGTGGCTGCCTGTGGAGGAAGAGGGGTCGAGGGAAGGGCCGCAGCTGGCCGTCCAAGGGCCTCAGAAAACAGGGGTCGGCAACACCAGGCGACTCCCAAGAGGACTTCCGACGTAAACGCCACTGAGCAAAGGCCAAGTTCCCAGACAATCCAGTGCCACCTCGCTCTGCCTCATTCTGAGAGGCTGAGCCTGGGCGCCTGCCGGCGAGGCTGTGGGAAGGGGACTGGAGGCAGCTCGGCGACATGGATCCGGCGGCAAAGGCCATCCGCCCAGCCTTCCGGGTCGGGGATTTGTGTTTTCCTGTTAGTCCTCACCCAAGGATCGTTTTCCCATCGATTTTTAGATAATGGGAGGAAGGGGGTAAGAGAATCATCAATATGAGACACATTGATCAGCTGCCTCTGCATTCGCCCCGACCAGGGCCAGGATCAAACTTGCAACCCAGGTATGTGGCCCTTGACTGGGAATCAAACCCAAGACCCTTCAGGGTGCAGGCCAATGCTCTAACCACTGAACACACCAGCTGGGGCGCAGGGTTTTATCTTAGTTACACCTGCATGTCCCTGGTTAACTGAGCACAGGGGCACCCTTTGGGGAGCACAGGGACCAGGCCCCTCTGGGCACCAGCCAGGAAGTCCGCAGGAGCGAAGCCAGTGGCAGGCGCGTGTGGAGTTGATTCTGTGACCAGCGGGGAGATCAACAGCGCCCCCAATGGCCTGTGCTCATCAATCTCCAGAAGGAAAATCAAGGGGTAAAAGTGAGGGGGGACACCTTCCCACCCCACGCCTCACGCCTCACCTGCTCATGAAAAGGCCTCTAAGCTGCCAGTGACCCCACTTCCAGTCACGCGTCCCCAGGAAACAACACACACACAGGGGTGGCCACGAGCTCCCTGTGGGGCTGTTAACAACCACAGGAAGCGGGAAGCGAGCGAGACAGTGAACACTGGGGACCAGTTTAATCAGGACACACAGCGCGGAGGAGCGTCCTGCAGCCATGACAACAACGAGGGCCATCTCCTGGGGTTTCCGCATAATTCACGTGAACACGGAGATTCAGCAATGCTACACACGTGCACACACATGCACCAGGGGCCAGGTCCACAGTGCACTTGGCTGCTGGAAGTGTAACTTTCAAACCTTCATGTATTTCAGTGTATTCTCAATGGTTGTAACCAGATAAGCTTGGGGGGGGGGGGGGCGTAAAGGCAGAGGCCCAGCGTCCTCACCCGGAGCCCGCGGCCCAGGGAAGGCAGCGGCGGCGGGAGTGACGGCCGGGGCTGCGCACGGAAGCCGTCTGCTCTGTGCTGACGTGGACACGGGGCCTGGCATCCTGGGCAGAAAAGGGGCAGCAGGCCCGAGGGCAGGGCCAGGGAGGAGCGGAGCCAGGCGCCCGCGCCCACGCCCACGCCAGCCCGGCCTGCTGTGCCCTCAGGGCACAGGGACAGGCGTGTGGCCCAGCCGGAACCAGGGTGAGAACAAAGGCGCGGAGCTGGAGAGCTCCCGGACTGCAGGGCTTGGGGTCCTGGGGGTGACGGGACACGGGGTCAGAGGGAAGCCTTGGGGCCACGGGGGCAGCAGGGCCAAGAACCCCACCGCCCTCCAGACAGGAACACAGGGGCCCCCGGGGGAGGGGCCAGCGAAGCCTTTTGGGATGAACAAGGCCCAGCTCTCTGGGCAGGAGGGAAGCCCCGCGCCCCTCACCGGCCACTGCCCCCTCCGCCACCCCCACCCCCACCACCCCCCTGGCCCCCGGCATCCGGTGCTCCCGACATCATGAGGAACAGGACGACAGGAATGATGTACATCCACTGTGGGCAGACAGGACGGGCAACGGAGAGAGAGAGAGAGAGAGAGAGAGAGAGAGAGAGAGAGAGAGAGAGAGGAGGTGAGTGTGAGCAGTATCCCCCAGGGCGGGGAAGGGGGGCTGGCGTGAGGGGAGGCCGCGTGAGGAGAGGGCCCAGGTCCCCTACGTCACTACGGGTCAGGTCGGGTCGGGAGGGCAGGGGGTGCACGGTGGGCAGAGGCGGGGGGCTGGGTCCTCACTCAGGCCTCCAGACTCAGGCCTCCTGCGGAGACGGCGCGGGCCCCGGGGCGGCCGGACGCAGGGCTGTGAGCAACACGGCCCCCCCCAGGATGAGGTGCCACTGAGGAGGGAGGGGCGCGGGTCAGGGCCAGTGGTGGCCGTGGGTCCTGCAGCCCTCGGGAGGGCAGCCAGGAAGGCAAGCTCTCGGCCTCTCTGGGCCTGTTTCCTCACAGTCCCAGGCTGGGCTATCCTCAGGCCCTGCGGGCACGGCGCCCACACGCAGGGCTCAGCATCCTCCCACCCGCAGCCCCGGCCGCACCCCTGGCGGGCCCACCCCCTCAGCCAGCACCCCCAGGTCCCGGGACCCTGGGCCTCGGGGCTTCTCTGGCAGCGCAGGCCTGGCCCCTCCTCAGCTCCAGCCCGGCCTCGGGCACCTGGCCCAGAGCACTGGCACCCAAATACTCCTGCCCAGAGCCGCCTGCTCCTGGACCTGGGGGACCCCACCAGCCACCCTGTTCCTCTTAAACCTGCCACCCCATCTCCAGCCTCACAGCCCTGGCCCCGGCCCAGCCCAGGCCGCGTCCTCTCCACTGGACTCTCGTCCCAGCTGCTCCTGGGGCTGCCCGCACCCCTTCTCCACCGGCCTCTGTTCTGACGCTGCCTCTACCCGACTGCCCCACCCGGGGCCCGGGCGCACCACCAGCTCCGAGCCGGCCACGCCCTGGGCCTGGGCGCCTGGGCTCCAGCCCTCTCAGCTCCGTCCAGGCCTAGGCTCAGCCCAGGGCCAGGGGGACATGCACGGAGGCCCGAGGCTGCACGAGGGGCCGGGAGGAGGAGGCGCAGGGCTTGTCAGGAGGGGGCAGGGCAGGCGGAACCCCACTCACATATTTGGCGAAAAAGGACTTCTGCTCCTGCGGGTTCTTGGCCTTCTGGGCCTGCTCCATCTCCAGGCGCTCGATGAAGGCCGCCGTCTCTGGGCTGCGGGGGTGGAGGTGGTGGAGGAGGAGGAGGAGACGGGTGAGGGGCTGAGTCAGCCACCCCCAAGCCGGCGGGGCTGGGTACCCGTCCTGCCCTCACCCTGGGGCCGTGACCGGCGGCTGCAGCTGCACAGACGTGTTGAACAGCTCCAGGTCCACGTCCTCCACCTCCTGGCCCCGGCAGCCCCCGGGGTGCGTCACCACCGACAGGCCCACCACGTTGCCGGCCACATCCACATGCAGCGTCAGCTGATCCGAGAGGTGCGACTCAACCAGGGAGCACTGCGGGGAGGAGGGGAGCAGGGGCTGTTGCCCAGGCCTGGCCCGCACTGGGATGCCCGCCCCCGCCTCCGGCCCCGCCCCCCGCCCCGCCCCGCCCCAGCCTCCGGCCCCGCCCACCGCCCCGCCCACCGCCCCAGCCTCCGGCCCCGCCCCCGCCCCAGCCTCCGGCCCCGCCCACGGCCCCTCCCCCCGCCCCAGCCTCCGGCCCCGCCCACAGCCCCTCCCACCGCCCCAGCCTCCGGCCCCGCCCACAGCCCCTCCCACCGCCCCAGCCTCCGGCCCCGCCCACCGCCCCAGCCTCCGGCCCCTCCCACCGCCCCCGCCCCAGCCTCCGGCCCCGCCCACTGCCCCGCCCACCGCCCCAGCAGCATCTTCCAAGCTTCCGCGGCCGCCTGCCCCTCGGGCACAAGCCCAGGCCACCGCCCTGCGCTGCCCCTCAGAGAACCCACCGCATGGACGCGGCTGGGAGGCCTCGAGGACAAGGCCAAGTCCTCCCCGTCCATAAACACCGGGGCCGAATGGTGGCAGCCGGGCCGGACGGGTGGGAAGAACAAGGACAGAGGCCAGTCCTCGTCCCTGACTCACCGCGGGGACGAAGGAGGAGACGTAGCCGCCAGCTTCTGGGCCGTCAGGGGCGCCAGGCCGCCTCGGAACCCGGACCCGGTACAGGCCGTTGAGGGCTGCCACATCCTGCAGGGCGGGCAGAGGCGGCAGTGAGGGGGACGATGCCAGGACCTGCCAAGCCTAGACAACCCCCCCATCCCCAGTGTGGGGTGTGCAGGAGGCAGCCGATCAATGATTCTCATCATTGATGTTTCTCTCTCTCTCTCCCTCTCCCTTCCTCTCTGAAATCAATAAAAATATATTTTGTAAAAAAACTGGCGGAGGAGAGGGTGTGCTGGGTGGAGGGGCAGCACGGGCCAAGACCCTGAGGCATGCATGCCACACTCTAGGGCACAGGTGTCCCCCCTGCCCGCCGGGCCCCAGTCCCCTCCTCACCCGGAGTCGGCCCCGCTCCTCCTCGTTGAGCTGCCGCTGCGACAGGGACAAGGTGCTGTCCTGCTGGTTCCAGAGTATGGAGCCGCGCTTCCGGAAGTGGGCGCTGTCATCTGTGGGAGCCTGGGCTCAGCGAGCACCCCCACAGCACCCCTCAACCCTTGCTCTGACCAGCTTCCCCAACCCGGGCCCGATTTTCCCACCTGCAGGTGAGGGACACCCCACCACGTCCTCACAGAGCAAGGCAGACGCCCCAACCCCACAGCTCCTAAGCCCTCCTGCCTTGCCAGGCGACCCAGGGACATTCACATAACTGCTCTGAGCCTGTTTGCCCAGCTACAAAATACAGGGACCAAGAGTCCCCCTCCCCCCAAACCCTCCCACCCCCCACCGGGCCATCACAATCAGCCTGGCTTTCTCAGGAAGATACGAGGTCAGACCCAGGTCTAAGAGGCCCAGCTTCAGTGTTTATAACAAGTGCCCCCGAGTCTGGGGCCCCAGGCTGGATTATTATTTTTATTATTTTTTAATCAAAGTTTAAAACAAGCTGATGCTGCAAGAGGAAACTGTTATAAAAATGTACTGAGTGAGCAGAGCCAGGAAGGGAAGCCATGGGGGGGTGGCAATCCGGGGAGGAGCGTGGGGGTAGAGGGGGCGCGCGGGCAGCTAGAGATCAAGGCCTTTGTAAGCTGCAGGGGACAGCACTTGGTGCCACCCGGCCCCCGTCCCGGATGTTACATGGGGAGCTGCTTCCCAGGCTGGATTATTAACCCCTGGGCCACACTGACATCTGTGCTCTGGGGGCATCTGAGTCAAGGCTGTGTAGGCTGGGCCATGGCGTGTGGTGCCCCTCTGTGCCTGTTTCCTCTTCTGAAAAATGGGGCCATCCCTCACACCTACTCCCCTGAATGACTGTTGTGAGGATGTTGGAGTTGGTACACGCAGAGCATCCAACCACTAGTGCAGGGCGCAGGCAATGGGTCAGAGAAGCGCTCTCTGAGGTTATCACGGCTGCTGCATTGGATTTGCCTTATAGTTAAAGGCATAGTTTCTATTCGAGTGCCCTCCCCACACACATCCACCCCCTCCCTCTCCACCCTCCCCCTCCCCCTCCCCCCCCCCCTATCCCCCGTCCCCAGGGCAATGCAAACACCCTCTCAGGAGCAAGGCTGTTCGTGAAGGGAGGGTGTCTCACACTGCACAGCACCCAAACGAAGGTTCCCGACTTCACGGGGCGCTGGGGAAGCGTTCAGGCGAGGACACTGCCGGGACTCACCGATCTCAAATGAGTGCTCCAGCAGCAGCCCCACGGTGCCACAGGCCTCGTCGCGACCTTCCACCCCGGCCTGCGGACAGAGGACCCCAAGTGAGGACCAACAGAGCCCTCGCCCTGACCCCGGGCAGACCGGCATCCTGGGAGAGGAGCCTTATTGTCACACTCATCTCCAAACACTGACGCTTGCCCACGGCTCCACCGCCCATTTCATGAAAATCCAGGATCTGCACGGTCCCCAGACAACCAGAGTCTGCAAGCACGCTAACCTCGTTTCCAAGGCAACTATCCGCGCGGGTCACTCTCACGCCCAGTGTCATTAATGTGCCTGAGTTAAAAGGCACCTGCGCTTCCTTTCCAAGCTAATACTATCCAAGTAGCCTTAACTGCCCCCCAAAAGGAGGGATCCACGCCCTCCTTTTCTCCAAATCTCCACATTTCCCCTAACTCTGCTGCATCCGCCACTCTCGCACCTGCGCAACCTCCCTTCCAGATTTTAATCCCAGATCAAGCCCCGCCCCCCTCATGCATATTCAGTCAACAAACACACACACACACACACACACACACACACACACACACACACACACACACACACACACACCACACACACCCCCCCCCCCCCTCCAAACTCGCGAGAGCCCTCCACCCCGCCTTTTTCATTTTAGCGGCCCGACGTCTGATTCGCCAGCATTCCAGCCGGGCCACACCTCCTCATGCATATTCATGAAGGCAGGTTCCCAGCGTCTGAACGCGGGAAAGGAGAGGCAGTCTGGCCCCGACCGTCACCGCGCCGCGCATACGGGTGCCCAGGTCCCACCCGAGCCCCGCCCCTCCCGCTTCCTCCCAGTTGTGCGGCCCCTGCAGGTGCAGGGCTGCAAGCTCGCCTTCCACGGTGTTTTCACCTCTCTTCCCTCTCGGCCCTGTGCGGCCCCGTTCTCGCCTTCGCCGACCTCAGAGTCCGAGGCTCCCGATTTCTGTCAGCCGCGCCTATGAGTACTCACCCCCCGCGCAGCGGCCCCGGACCGGCAACCACTGCCCCGCGCGCGGCTGGGGGCTGCGGCCGCCATCAGCAAGAGCAGGAGCAGCCGAGTGGCCCTGGCGCCGGCCGCCGCCATTTTGGCCCCTTCCCACCAGCCCACGGGCCAGAGTGCGCCGGGCGCCGCGGAGCACTCTGGGAGGAACGGACCGCATCCCGCCCGCGTGCGCCTGCGCCGGCTCCTCGCGTCTGCGCACTAGTGCCCGCCCCCTACCGGGGCCTGACGTCACTTGGCTGGCCCCGCCCCTAGGGTGACGGCACAATCACCGGCGTCTCCCGGTCCGCTGCGTTGTGACGTCACACTCCGTGGCCACGCCCTCCGTTTTCTTCCCCGGTTTTCTCCCTAGGATGAAGCAGAGACTAGAGCTCAAGACGGCCCTGGCCCTCGATGGAGCAGGTGTAGTGGGACCAGGTGGGTTGGATGGCAGGTGAGGGGTGGAGCCACGCCTCAGGGGCGGGGCCAGGTGAGGGATGGGGCCGGCGATTGGAGACCGACAGCCCGGTACCCCCAACGCTCAGCCTCCTGGAGTAGACACCCCCGAACTGGACCCCCCTAGAACACACCCTCGTTTCAGCTTGTTCCACAGGCAGGCCTGGACGGCTCCAACGCCTCCTTCAGAGCGGGGAGTTCGACCAGCTGCGGGACTTCACCGTCTTTGAGAGCAATTTCGTGCAGGTGTGAAGCCCCAGGACCGCCTGAGCCGCCCCCCTCCTGACTTGGGGAACCCCAGCTCTCCCCGCTTCTGACAACTCCCCCATAACGTCCACCTCCTGGAATCCCTGACCGACCCCTTTCCCCAAACCTGCAGACCTTCAGCTTCTCTATGAAACCTGGCCTCTGACTCCCTTGCGGTTTCCCTGACTTAACACCTGTATGAACTTTGACCTCAGGACATCTGACTCCCGTCTTGGTGTTTCATTCACTAGGTTCATGAACCTTACTTCTTCTTGACCTCTGATCCCTCCCCAATTCTGCACACACGCACACACACACCCCACCATCTATCCAGCTTCTAACCCTTGTCCCCCACCCCAGGTGACCCGGTTAGGAGAAGTTGCCAACAAGGTAACCATGGGGGTGGCAGCCTCCAGTCCGGCCCTGCAACTCCCAGACCTGTTGCTGCTGGCAGGCCCCGCCAAGGACGATGGACGTCTGCAGCTCTTCAGGTGCCTGCCCCACCCCCAGCCCAGCCCGGGCCTCCTTCCCCAGCTCAGGGCACCCTGGGCTCCCTGCAGCTCCTCCTCGTGCCCACATGACCTGAGGGCCAGGAACCTTGGATGGCCGCCCCCAGAAGAACCAGGACAGGGCCGTCCACAGGGGCCAGAAATCAGGGATAGTTAGCGACCAGGGGGAGCAGTCCTCAGCCACGGCCTGGCAGGGGTCAAGAGGATGACCTGCCGCTAGCGCCCACTGCATGCCAAGCACCCCCTGGGCCACTCATCTCTGACGTCATACTTTTATACGGGGGGGCCCTTTAGCCCCATCCTCCAGAGAGAGAAACGGGGCCCAGAGAGGGGAGCCGCCGGCCCAGGGTCTCACAATGGGTCAGGGGTGGGATCGGAACCTCAGGCTCCTCACCATGGCGACCTGTGTCCCACTGCGCACTGCCCCTTCAGGTCTCCGGGTTTTCATGGGAAACGTAATGCAGATTCGACTCCAAAGTATAAAAACACACAAGATATACGTTTCCCCCATCCTAGGCTCCTGCGTCCAACTCCAGCCGCAAATACCCAAACATGCCCATGGGTATCGTGTATTTAGAGAAGTGTTCTGCCAGTGGCTTTGATATTTTTTTAAAAAATATGTTTTATTTATTTTAGAGAGAGAGGAAGGGAGAGGGAGAGATAGAAACATCAATGATGAGAGAAACATGGATCGACTCCCTCCTGTGCACCCCCTACTGGGATCAAGCCCAAGACCTGGGCATGTGCCCTGACCCGGAATTAAACGGTGACGACCTGGTTCGTGGGTCGATGCTCAACCACTGAGCCACACCGGCCGGGCGGCTCTGACTTTTTTATAATTCACTTGGCGGCAGAATCTGATTCTGACCTGAACTAAAGGTGTCTCACAGCCTTTAGTTATCCCTGTCTCTCAGTTTAAAACGTTCCCCAAAGCGGTATCCAGGCGTCTTATGGTGGCCTGGCCTTTTCTACAACATTCCTTTTCTTTTCGGTGCTAATTGTATTCCACCAATTGATCTCCCTGCCCACTGAGCCGTGACCTGCTCAGGGTGGCACAGCGAGAAGGCTTTGACCCCCATAATCTCCTTTAGCACCCTCCCTTCACCACCCCCTTCCAAATAAACATATCATCCACGTCAAAGCATTGAGCTTGCTCTGCAAACTCAGCCTCAAGACTCGCCCTGGCCCCTCCCTGCTGGCCAGCTTACAGCCGGAGTTACTCTGGAACACTTCTTTCTTTTTAAATATAATTTATTGATTTTTTACAGAGAGGAAGGGAGAGGGATAGAGAGTTAGAAACACCAATCAGCTGCCTCCTGCACACCCCCAACCAAGGGACATGCCCTGGACCGGAATCGAACCCGGGACCCTTGAGTCCGCAGGCCGGCGCTCTATCCACTGAGCCAAACCGGTCAGGGCTCTCTGCACCACTTCTGATGGACATCTAGTGTGTGTTGGCCCTTTAACAGTTGCAGGCTCACGCTAGAGGCCACTTTCCCTGCGCTCACTCTGTCAGCAGGATGTCAGTACCCATTTCATATCCACGTGAGTGCAGCTACCAGGTCCCCTTGTGGACAATACACGACTGAACAGACTCTGGGCCCTCGGGCACCACTCTATGGTTGTTTTTTTTGGGGGGGAGGGGGGCCTTCTTGCTGTTCTAGGGAACAGCCTTGAGCAAAAGGCCGCCCTCAGATGACCTGGGTTCAAGTCCTGGCTTCCCCTCTTTTCACTAGTTTTGGCCCAAGTTCCCTACCTGTCTGTGCCTTGGTTTCCTCATCTGGAACATGGGGATGAGGGGAGAGCCCCCATCCAGGGCTGCTGGGGGGGGCGGTAAACTGAGTAAAAGTGCTTAGGACAGCGGTGCCTGGCACAGAGTAAGCTCTCTGTCAATGCCAATGGCTGTTCTTCCATCTTGAGAATATAATCATAGATCGTCCCCCTCTGAGGTAGGTGGTGTCTGGTGTCTTGGGGTTACAGCCAGTGTGGCAGGCAGGGGACATCCATGTGCCCGGGTAGGAGGGCGTAAGACCAAGTCCTAGAGGTAGGCTTGCTGGGCCAGAGGGCGCCTCTGTGGCTCCCTAATGGTTGTGATTAAGAATACAGATCCCGCTGTGTGACCTAGGCCAGCTTACCCACCCTCTCTGGATTGTTTCCTCTGCCTGGGACCTTGAATCAGGCTGGAGGCAGAGCAATTCATTTCTTCAAATACTCAACAAGTCTCCACGGTACTTCGTGTCACTCGGGGTGCTAGGGAAGCAGCAGTGACAAAATCAGCCCCAAATCTCTGCCCTCCAGCTCACCTTCTACTGGGCAGGCAGACGGAATAGATGGCAGTTTGTCCGACGGGATAAAAGGTCTGTGGATCCGAATGGGGGCCCAGAGAGGGGACCATGCGGAGGCCTGCAAGCCTGGACAGGGCTGCAAATAGGCCCAGGATTGCAAACAGACTTCCCTGAGAGAGATGAGGGGGCCAAGCCACGGGGGTGGCTGGAGGGAGATTTCAGGCAGAGGGAACCGCCTGTGCAAAGGTCCTGAGGCAGGACTGAGCCTGGCCGGTTAAGGGAACAGCGCGGAGGCCAGTGTGGCTGGAGCGGAGTGAGCCAGGGAGGTAGGCGGGAGGTGAGGGCAGAGAGGGGACAAAAGGGGCAGACCGTGCAGGACGTCCTGGCCAAGCTGAGGACTTGGCTTTTACTCTGAGCCACGGGAGGGACCTGGGCCAACTCAGGTGTCGACCGGTTCCCTCCGGCGACCGCGTGGGGGACAGACTGGGGCTGGGCGGCCCCCATGGAGGCGCTGGGGGTTGGAAGTGGCGGGATCGTGGATCATTTTAAGGGCAGGGCCATCAGGACTCTGGGGGGGGGGGGCAGGACTGGGTGAGGGTGTGAGAGGGAAAGTCAGAAGCACCTCCAGGCTCCTGGCTGAGCAAGTGGATGCAGTTAAAACCGGGAGGACGGAGAGGAGCGGGTTTGGGGTGGGGATGAGGTCAGAAATGTGGTGGCTGGGCATTTTCTGTGTCAGCTGCCGAGCCCACATCCAGATGGAACTGGATTTCAAGTAGGCGGGTGTCTATTCAACTCAGGGGTTTAGGACAGAGGACTGGCCAGCGGGAGGCACACGTGTGCCTTGTGGGTGCCAGGAGGGGATGGAGAAGATTCAAGCGGCAGAGAGAGTGGAAAGGACTCCCTCCGGGGAGAGAAGGGGGCGGCCAGGTGGGCAACCCCGACTCCCAGGGCGCCAGCTGGCGGCGGGGAGGGGGCGGCCGGGGAAGGCAGGACCTGAGGCGCCCCTTCCGCCCGCCAGGATGATCCCCTTGCAGTTCGTCCAGCTCTTCGTCCACGACAAGAGCCGCAGACAGCTCAAGGTCAAGTTTCAAAACGGCCGCACCTTCTACCTGCAGCTGCGGGGTCCGCCCAGGACCTGCGACTACGAGTTCAGCCAGTGGGTGCGGCTGCTCTACTGCCTGCGCTTCCACGCGGCCCAGAGTAACCCCGAGGAGGATGGAGAGGAAGATGAAGAGGAGAAGGAGGAGTATCTGACTGAAAGGGAGGCAGGGAGGGATGGGGCTTAGAGGAGGGCGGAGGGTGGAGGGTGGAGGGTGGGGTGGAAAATGGGCTAGACTCCTGGGTCCGAGGGAGGAGGGGCCGGGGGCCTGGGCCCCTGGGTCTGAGGGAGGAGGGGCCGGGGGCCTGGGCCCCTGGGTCTGAGGGAGGAGGGGCCGGGGGCCTGGGCCCCTATGTCTGAGGGAGGAGGGGCTGGGGGCCTGGGCCCCTGGGTCTGAGGGAGGAGGGGCTGGGGGCCTGGGCCCCTATGTCTGAGGGAGGAGGGGCTGGGGGCCTGGGCCCCTGGGTCTGAGGGAGGAGGGGCCGGGGGCCTGGGCCCCTATGTCTGAGGGAGGAGGGGCCGGGGCCTGGGCCCCTGGGTCTGAGGGAGGAGGGGCCGGGGGCCTGGGCCCCTATGTCTGAGGGAGGAGGGGCCAGGGGCCTGGGCTCCTGGGTCTGAGGGAGGAGGGGCCGGGGGCCTGGGCCCCTATGTCTGAGGGAGGAGGGGCCGGGGGCCTGGGCGCCTGGGTCTGAGGGAGGAGGGGCCGGGGGCCTGGGCCCCTATGTCTGAGGGAGGAGGGGCCGGGGGCCTGGGCCCCTGGGTCTGAGGGAGGAGGGGCCGGGGGCCTGGGCCCCTATGTCTGAGGGAGGAGGGGCCGGGGGCCTGGGCTCCTGGGTCTGAGGGAGGAGGGGCTGGGGTCCTGGGCCCCTATGTCTGAGGGAGGAGGGGCCGGGGGCCTGGGCCCCTGGGTCTGAGGGAGGAGGGGCCGGGGGCCTGGGCCCCTATGTCTGAGGGAGGAGGGGCCGGGGGCCTGGGCCCCTATGTCTGAGGGAGGAGGGGCCGGGGCCTGGGCCCCTATGTCTGAGGGAGGAGGGGCCGGGGGCCTGGGCCCCTATGTCTGAGGGAGGAGGGGCCGGGGTCCTGGGTCTGAGGGAGGAGGGGCTGGGGGCCCGGATGCCTGGGTCTGAGGGAGGAGGGGCTGGGGCCCGGATGCCTGGGTCTGAGGGAGGAGGGGCTGGGGGCCCGGATGCCTGGGTCTGAGGGAGGAGGGGCTGGGGGCCCGGATGCCTGGGTCTGAGGGAGGAGGGGCTGGGGGCCCGGATGCCTGGGTCTGACCGTGGCAGTGACAGGGCTGGACTCCGAGTCCCGAGAGGGTGTGAAGTCCGTGATGAAGGGCAGCAGGGACTCAGCAGGGCGGGTGTCATGGCTGTGGGGGGCCAGCTAAGGTGGCTGTGGGGGGCCAGCTAAGGTGGCTGCGGGGGGCCAGCTAAGGTGGCTGTGGGGGCCAGCTAAGGTGGCTGTGGGGGGCCAGCTATGGTGGCTGCGGGGTGCCAGCTATGGTGGCTGCGGTTCCCTAACTGGGTGTCTCCCCTTCCAGCCTCTCTCCTTAGGGGCATCTGGCGAGGGAATGCCCGGGCCTGAAGGGTGGAGCCAGCCAGGCCCGACGCCCAGGTCCCGTGGGCCTGGGGAGGGGAGATGCACCCCTCCTTGAAGGTGGGGCCACTGGAGCCCGTGGGGCCCCTTCCTCTGGAGACCCTGCTCCCCGCCTCCCCAGTAAGTACAGGGTCCCCTCCCGCCCCCCTAAATGCAGCTACATCTGCAGCCGCGGCCTCTGAGACAGACTCTGTCCGCAGCTTCGAGGCAGGGGAGCCAGGCTGAACCCACAGGCCTCCTACTTGGGGACCCCGAGTCCCCCAACACGCTCTGGCGTCCCCAGAGGACCAGAGATGGAACTTCCCCACGTGGGGCCGGACAAATGGATGATTAAAGTGAATAAGGATCGGCCACTTCAGAACCAACAGCCCGGGCAGGAGCAGTCTGGCCGTCCTCCCCTATTCACATGCTCAGCGCGGTCTCCCGCGCATCCTCGCACCGTGTCCGGCTCCTTGGGGGGCCGCCCCCCGGAGACCTAGCGCCCCATTTCCCCCGCGGCCCCCTCACCAGGGAGCCTTCCGGGCCTGGCCTTGGGCTCCTCCCCGACTCTTCCCGCAGCATCCGGCTGCCTGGTCCCCACCGATGGGAGCCCGTCTAAGAGGGTGTCTTGGGTCCGCACCCTGACGCTCCGTGGTTGCCATAGCAACGTGCTTGTCCCACTAAAGTGGTTATTTCTGGATGGCGGCCTCTGAGTGGTCTGTTTCATCAAGGGGTTGTCTTAGGGTGGTGGCCACTGCGGCCTGGCTCCCCCCCCCCCGCGCCCCCCCCCCCCCCCCCCGCCTCCCGCCCATCCCGACCAGCCCCTGCCCCGGGAGGAAGGCAGGGCTACAGATCAAGAAGGACAGACACGTGTGTCTCCAGACAAGATTGTTATCTTCTCGGCTCAGTGACAGCTCCTGCAAAGAGCCGCTGTCGGGGGGTGGGGGGGCTCCGCTCAGGCTCAGCAGGCGCGATCCGGGGGTGGGGAGCTCACTGCGGCACTGGGGAGACAAGAGGAGAGGGGGTGGCTGCCGGGGACGCAGGGACCCCGCTTCCCCTGTGCCAGTGCCCCGCCGGCCCTGCCGCCTGCTGGACTCGCTTGGCCAGCAGGGAGCGCCGTCTCCCCTTCACCGCCTGGCTCCCCACCCTCATCTCTGCCGGTGCCACCCCGCGGCCAGGGCTGTAGCTTTGAACCCCAAACTGGGACCATCCCAGCTGAGCAGGGATTTCTGAGCAGCGGCTGGCAACAGGCTGACCCCGGAACCCTGGATGGGGGTCTTTCTGAGCTGATGAACAGCTGATAAAGGGGACGGCGGCCTGGGGGTGTGACTGAGGTCTCTGAGCCCTTGTGGAGGGTCCCTTCCATCTGCCGGCTGTCATCTGGGCCAGGGGATGTCCCAGTCGGGAGGGACCTGGATAGCAGGCTCCCCACAGAGAATAGCGGGGGGGGGGGTGGCGGGCGGGGGGACGAGGAAGCATGTTCTGGGTGGATGCAATGGCACGTGCAAAGGCCCAGGGCCAGGAGGAAGCACGGCCGGTCTGTCCTGCTGCCAACAGCTCGGTGTGGCCGGAACAGCGTGGAGGAAAACGGGGTACATGAGGCCGGAGAGGGGCGGGGGGGGTCAGATGCAGGACCATGACTCCAGGCTGAGGAGCGCCTGGGCTGCTGGGGAGCCCCTGGAGGGCAGGTCACCCCTGGACAGAGTGTCCTCGGGGCCCCGTGTGGGGTGGGCTGGAGAGAGACACGGAGGTGGGTGGCTGCGGGCGAGCATTCAGAAGGAGGAGGACCAACAGCTGGGGCTGTGGGCCGAGGGGGGGACAGCCTGGGGCAGCCTGTGCAGAAGGGAGGCGTGTTTCTGGGCTCCCGCAGCCCCGGGGCCTCTGCCGTAACCCATGTTTGTGTCCACGCGCCTCCCACTGGGGGCCTCAGCCGTCACTTGCTAAGCTCTCCTCACTGGCTTCTTTCTTGTCCTTCAACTCCCCTGGGAAACCTGGGACACTACCCAGGCTGGTCCGGTGCCCCCGCCCCGCCCTCCGACGCCCCGGGCGGCCTCCTCCCCGCCACCCTGCACCCCCCAGCGGGTCTGACTCCCGTAGCTTTGCAAAGGGCACGAGCTCTCACCTCGGACCTCCAGCTTGCACTCGGCCAGCGCCTCCCCCAGCTCGTTGAACGCGCGGCAGGTGTAGGTCCCCCCGTCGAAGGGGGACGGGCGGCGGATGTTCAGCGTCAGGATCCCCTGGTAGTTGGTCATCAGGTACTTGGGGTCCTCCCTGATTTCCATCTTGTTCTTCATCCAGACCACCTTCGGCTGCGGAGGGGAGGGGGGAGGCGGGCAGCTCAGAGAGGGTGCCTGGGCCGTGGAGAACGGGCCCTGGGCGGGAGGTCTGAGTCCTCACGTTGGCTGTGCCGCCTCCTGATGGCCGCATGGGGTGAATGCATGCGTGGAGCCCACGAATGAGCATATAGATGGAGATGGAGGAGGTGAACTAATGAACCCACGGTGTGCCGGCCGGGGCCAAAGCTGAAAATGTGAAAGGCAGCCCTGGCCGGTGTGCTCGATGGTTAGTGTCAGCCCACGAGTCAGAGGGTCACAGGTTCGATTCCCGGTCAAGGGCATGTACCTGGACTGCAGGTTTGATCCTCAGCCTTGGTCACACATGTGAGAGGCAACCAATCGATGTATCTCTCTCTCATCAATGTTTCTTTCCCCCTTTCTCCCCCCTCTCATTTTCACTCTCTCTAAAAAAAAAAATAAATGTAAAAAAATATCCTCTAGCCCTGGCCGGTTTGGCTCAGTGGATGGAACGTCGACCTGCGGACTAAAGGATCCCAGGTTCAATTCCGGTCAAGGGCACATGCCCAGGTTTCGGGCTCAATCCCCAGTGGGGAGCATGTAGAAGGCAGCCAATCAATGATTCTCATCATTGATGTTTCTCTCTCTCCCTCTTCCTTCTCTGAAATTAATAAAAACATATTTTTAAAAAATATATATATCCTCTGGTGAAGATTAACAAAAAACAAAACAACTTGTAAGTCAGACCGGAAGTCAGCAAACTTCGGTTGCAAAGGGCCAGGTAGTCGCTATTTCAGGACAGTGGGCCCTGAGCTGTCTGAGGCCATGGCCAACACACAAGCGAGTGTGCAGGGCCATGTTCCAATAAAACTTTATTTAGAGAAACTGGTGGCAGGTGGGTTTGACCAGCCGGTTAAAAGGGAGCAAATTCCGTGAACTGAGACGAGACAAGCCCGGGAGGCAGAGGGGCTGTGATGGGAGGGGGAGGGGCTCCATCTTGCTGACGATGCCCCTCCAGGATCGCCCGCCCGCCCGCCCCACACGTGCGCGCGCACGCACCTTGGGGTGGCCCCTGACGGCGCAGTTGAGAGCAGCAGTGTAGCCGGCCACCACCACGCGGTCCAGCAGCGGCGTCAGGAACTTGGGAGCCATGCGGAAGTCGTGCTCCTTGTACTCCGGAGGTTTCCAGTTGATCCCTGCGGGCGGGCGGGCGGGCGGGCGGGCGGCAGGTGAACCTGTGAGGCCACTGAGCCCGCTGCTCCCAGCCGCCTCTCCTCTGTCACCCGGTGCCACCAACCTGGGGTCCGGGGCGGGGGGTGCAGAGGAGCCACCACGGCCAGGCCGCCGCCGCGAGGGGGACTGGGCCCTGCGAGGGGAGGGCCTTACCCGTCTTGAGGATCCGGGCCGGGTCCTTGGAGACGCCGGGGGACTCGCTGAGCCCACAGATGTTCTCACTGAAAACCCGGAAAAAGTACTCGTTGCCCACGATGAGGTCGGACACGGTACAGTGGGTTTGGCGGTTGTGTTCATAGACGTTGAACCATTCCTGGCGGGAGGGACAGGGAGGGGCGGAAAAGTCAGGGACACAGACCCGGGAAGGGCGGGGGGGGGGGGTGAGGAAGGCACCCCCACATGTGGGCGAAGCCAGCAAGCCTGCCCTTCGTAGCGGCCGGCAGAGAGAACCACCCAAACGCCCATCCGCGGATGAATGGAGAAGCACAGCATGGCAGCCGCCAAGTCGGGGGCTATCACTGGGCCAGGAAAAGGGAGGAAACCCTGAAACCTGGAGAACAGGAGGCTGAGTGAGAGCAGCCAGGCACCAGAGGCCACATTTTGGGCGATTCTGTTCCCAGGCAACCAAGAGGCAAACCCACAGACACCGGGAGCGGGGTGGGGGTCGCCCGGGGAGTGGGGAGGGGAGGGGAGGGGGTGACTGCTTAGTGGATACGGGGTTTCCTTTCAGGTGCGAAATGTCTCGGGACCAGCCCGGCCGGCGTGGCTCCGTGGCTGGGCATCGACCCATGAACCAGGAGGTCACAGTTGGATTCCTGCTCAGGGCACATGCCCGGGTGGCAGGCTCCATCCCCAGGGTGGGGCCTGCAGGAGGCAGCTGATCAAGGATTCTCTCTCATCATGGATGTTTCTCTCTCCATCTCTTTCTCTCTCTCCCTTCCTCTCTGAAATCAATAACAATAATTTTTTTTAAAAAACGTGTCCCGGGGACTAGATAGAGGTGGCGGTGGCACACCACTGGGAATGTACTAAAAGCCACTTCGAAATCAATGCTTAATGTCGTTATGGGAATTTTACCTCCATTTAAAGAAAGATGCCCTGGCTGGTGTTGCGCAGTGGTTAGGGACCGGCCCTCCCACCAAAGGGTCATGGGTTTGATTCCCAGTCAAGGGCACAGACCTGGAATGTAGGTTTAATCCCCGGCCCTGGTCAGGGTGTGGGAGGCAACAGATTGATGTGTGTCTCACATGGATGTTTCTCTCTCTCTCTCTCTCTCTCTCTCTCTCTCTCTCTCTCTCTCTCTCTCCCCCCGCCCCCCCCATCCTCTCTCCTACCCTCCCTCCCTCCCTGTCACTCTCTCTAAAACTCAATGGGGAAAAATATCCTCAGGTGAGATTAACAAAAAAACAATGAAAAAGAAAGAAAACCCATCATGCACCAAACCTCAGCCCCAGCCCGTTCTCCCAACCTCTTGGGGCCTGTTTCCCCAGCTGGAAAAGGGGGGCGGAAGCGCCTGCTCTGACCCCTGGCGGCTTTCCCGCGCCTTCCCGCACCCCCCCACCCCCAGCTCCCAGCTCACCCCGCCCGCCGGCCCTCGGCCCCTCACCATGGTCTTCTTGTCGGCTTTCTGGATGAAGTACCCGGTGACCTCACTGTTGCCGTCGTCTTTGGGGGGCTGCCACTCCACCAGCGCGTTGGTGCCCCACACCTCCTTCACCGTCACGTTCACGGGGGGCCCTGCCTTCTCTGGAAGGAGGTGGTTGCTACCGGCCAGCCCGAGGGCCCCTAAATGTCCACCCTCGCCTCCTGTCCTGTCCTGACCGCTCAGGCCTGCCCCCCACTCCCATGTCCTCGCCTCCCACCCCGACCCCCCTCCTCTGTCCCCTCCCGGCCCCGGTGCCCGCCCCGCCCCGGCCACGCACCCACGACCCGGATGCGGAGGGTGGCCGTGTCCTTCATGTTCTCGATCTGCACGGTCAGCTCGTACTCCCCCGAGTCCGAGCGGGCCGCCTGGCGCACGAAGAACACGGTGTCGGTGTCGCTGGTGCGCACGTTCACGCGGGAGGCGTCCACGGGCGCCCCGCCCTTCGTCCACACCACCTGGGGCCGCGGCTTTCCCTGGGCAGGCAGCGGGGGGCAGAGGTCGGCCGGGGCCCTCCTGTGGGAACTGGCCCCTGACCCCTGACCCCCGACCCTGACCCCCCGCTACGCACCTGGAAGGGGATGACGAGGTTGATGGGCTCCCCGACTTTGCGGATGAAAGTCTGGCGCAGGTGGCGAGGGAGTCGGATCTTGGGTTGCTCTGCGGACAGACCCCAGGGAGGTCAGCGCTGGGCTTGGGGACCCTCGAGAGGGACGAGGAGACCACGGCGATGAGACTGTCGGGGGGGGGGACCCTAGCGATGGCCTGGGAAGGCCTGGCCAGAAGACACCCGCGTGGTCTGCGGGAGGGCAAGGTCAGGGGTCAGGGGTCAGGGGCGCTCACCCACGATCTCCCTGATGGTGACCGGCTGAGCCAGAGTGGCCGGCTGGCTGCGCCCCGCGATGTTGACCCCAACGACCCGGAAAATGATTCTGGCTCCTGTGGGAAGATCCTTGACGGTGAAGCCACAGCGCTCGACGGGCTCCGTGTTTGCGGGGATCCACTCCTCGGCTGGAGAGAGGGCGGTGCCGGGATCTGCCTTCCGACCGACCGACCGTCCGACCGACCCGCCGGCCCCGCAGCCCCGGCCCCTCCCCGGCCCGGAACTGGCGGCAGCTGACAGTTATTGCGCACCATGACCGGGCTCCACAGATGGGACGAGACACCCACGGGGACCCGGGAGCCCCGCCCCCCGGCCTGCCGGCCACTCACAGTCCTCCAGGCAGTACTCCACCAGGTACCCGTCGATGCCGCCCGCCCCGATCCTGTCGGGGGGCCTCCACTTGAGGGTGGTGGTGGTGTCTGTCACGTCCTCCACTGTCAGGTGCCGGGGTTCACTTGTGGGCGCTGTAAGGATCCAGGGAAAGGGGCGGTGGGGGTAAGTGAGAGGTCAGGGGTCAGCAGGGAGGGTCACGGGTCAGAGTTGGAGTCCCTGGTCAGAGAGGGCCAGAAGTCCATGAGCAAGGACACATCATCGACAATAATTAAAGCAAGATATCCCGGCCCTGACCAGTGTGGCTCAGTGGATAGAGCGTCGGCCTGCGGACTGAAGGGTCCCAGGTTCGATTCCGGTCAAAGGCATGTACCTGGGTTGCGGGCACATCCTCAGTGGGGGGCGTGCAGGAGGCAGCTGATCGATGTTTCTCTCTCATCGATGTTTCTAACTATCCCTCTCCCTTCCTCTCTGTGGAAAATCAATAAAATATATTTAAAAATAAAAAAAAATTAAAAAATAAACCAAGATATCCCGGCCGGCCATGGCTCAGTGGATGCACATCGACCTATGAACCAGGAGGTCACAGTTCGATTCCCGGTCAAGGGCATGTGCCTGGGTTGTGGGCTGGATCCCCAGTGGGGGGCGTGCGGGAGGCAGCCGATCAATGATTCTCTCTCATCATTGATGTCTCTCTCTCTCTCTCTCTCTCTCTCTCCCCACCCCCCCTTCCTCTTCCTTCCTCTCTGAAATCAACTGAAAATAAACGAAAACAAGATATCAAGGAAAAGTGAGGTCTCCGAGGGCGGAGACAGGCGTTAGTCTGCTAGGTCAGAGGTCAACGCGATACTCAGGCGGCAGCACAGAGCGTAGGGCCACGGAGGCCAGGAACGGGGCAGGAGGGGGGGGGGGGGGCTCAGGGCCAATGCGCTGAGTCCTCGGGTGAGAGCGGGCAGAAGCCGGCAGACTCTGTGGGGTCAGAGGTCAGCGACAGCCAGGGCAGGGGTGAGCGGTAGGCGGGGGCCCAGTGAGGGGGCGGGGGGGCCTCACCGATAGGCATGAAGGGCTTGGTGTTGAGGCTGGGCTGCGACACCCCGATGGCATTGACGGCGAAGACCCGCATCTCGTACAGGACGCCCTCGATCATCCTGGTGGACTCGTAGGTCGTCTCGGTGAAGACCTCGAAGTTCAGCTTCATCCAGCGCTGGGAGCCCTTCTTCTTCCGCTCCAGGAGGTACCCTGCCCCGCCGCCAGGCAGAGAGTCGCCGGGGTCATGGAGCGGCCACGGAGGGGTCACAGGCCCGCTGGGGCAGCGAGGGTCACAGGGACAGGCCACGTGGCCCAGAGAGGCCTGAGGCCAGGACTTTCGGGTTTATCTCAAGGTCACCAGCAGCCAGGGTTCACCCGTCATGGGGCCACGGGTCATAAATCCGGGGGTCAGGGCTCACAGAAAATCCCAGCCTATTGCTCTGAGGGAGGACTCCGAGGTTGTCAGGGAGTTTGGCTCAATGGATAGAGCGTCGGCCTGCGGACTGAAGAGTCCCGGGTTCGATTCCCGTCGGGGCACATGCCCCGGTGGCCGGCTCCTCCCCAGTGGGCAGCCGATCAATGATTCTCTCTCATCATGGATGTTTCTCTCTCTCTCTCCCTCTCCCTTCCTCTCTCTGAAATCAATAAAAATATATATTTTTTAAAAAGATGGAAACCAGGTCTGGGGGGGAAGGGGGGGCACCGAGGATGCTAAGGACTCTGGGAGGTCAAAGAGAAACCAGGGGGCCCAGGGGGTCGGAGGTCACGGGAACTGGTGCGAGGCACTCACCGGTGACTGGCTGTCCCCCATCATACTTGGGCGGCTCCCAGACAAGGATGGCCCAGTCCTCTCCGACTGAGGTGACCCGCACCGCCTCCGGGGGGTCTGGGACATCTGGGGGGGGTGGGGGGGAGAGAGGAGGGTCAGGGGGCTCCTCACGGCCTCAGGGAGCCACCCCCAGCTCAGCCCCTTCGGCTCCCCCTGCTCACCCACAACCCGCACGAAGATGGAGGCCACGTCCTCGCCAGCGGGGTTGGCGACCTTGATGGTGTAGCGGCCCTCGTCCGCCCGCTCCGCACTCTCGATCACAAAGCTGCTGCACTCCACCCGCTGCTCGATGCGCATCCTGCCCTCCTTGGCCGAGAACACCTGGGCACAGCGCCCGAGGGCCGTGGGCCGCCTCTCCCCACCAGACCTCCTCAGCCCCCCCTGCCCCCCTGCTCGAATCTCCCCGCGGCTTCCCGTCAGCCCCTCCTCCCTCAGACCCAGGAGTCGGGGGACCCAGTTACCAAGGCCGTGGGCCAGCACAAAGGACCCGTTGGATCTGCACCGGCCTCACTCATCACTCCCTACGGCCCTCCCCGCCCTCCATTGAAAACACCAGACTGGCTCGTGCCAAGACTTTGCAGGCAATGTCCCGACCCACCCACGTATCTCTCTGCTCTACTGTTCTCATTCCTCTCAGCCCTCTGTGCCGCCTCTTCCAGGAAGCCCTCCTGGATGCCCTCAAGGGAAAGTGACGGCCCATCCCCTGAATTCTCATCGCATCGGGTGCCTCCCTGTATCTCAGCCCCATCACCCTGGACTCTGACTATCCGGGCGGGTGTCTGCCCCTCTCCCAGCGCGAGGGCTCCCGGGAGGCGGGGGCTGCGTGGTCAGTGATTGATGCGTGGCTATCGGCGTGGTGCCTGCACAGAGGGCCTGGCAGAAAGGAGAGCTCGGGGGTGTTTGCCGAGGGAAGGGATGAATGAAGACAGAGTCTCTCCCTTTTACAGGAGAGGGAACTGAAGCCCAGAGCAGACACACTGGACTGTCCCAGGGCCTGGAACATACAAGGTCAAAATATTTGTTGAGTGGAAGGAAGGATGGATGGATGGATGGATGGATGGATGGAAGGATGGAGGGTGGAAGGATGGAAGGATGGATGGATGGATGGAAGGATGGATGGGTGGATGGATGGATGGATGGATGGATGGATGGATGATGGATGGATGGATGGATGGATGGGTGGGTGGGTGGATGGATGGATGGATGGATGGATGGATGGATGGATGGGTGGGTGGGTGGATGGATGGATGGATGGATGGATGGATGGATGGATGGATGGGTGGATGGATGGGTGGGTGGGTGGATGGATGGATGGATGGATGGGTGGATGGATGGATGGATGGATGAGTGGGTGGATGGATGGATGGATGAGTGGGTGGATGGATGGATGGATGGATGGATGGATGGGTGGGTGGGTGGATGGACGGACAGGATAACTGGGTTGGCTACGGGACAAATAGATTAAATACTGGATGAGTGGATGGATGGGTGAATTAACCGATTAACTGATGAGTGGGGAGACGGATGGATGGAGAATGATGGATGGAGAGATGGATGGACAGAGCACCCACCATGTGCTGGGACAGTCCCCTGAGATGGACAAACTGAATCTCCAATCTTCAAAAGCACCCTCTGAAGAAGGAATCACAATCCTCATTTTACAGCTCAGAGAGGGAAAGCCACTTGCCTAAAGCTGCCCAGCAGAGCCGAGCGGCCAGGTGGTCAGGGCGCAGGGGAAGCCCCACATACCTCGTCCCCCTTCAGCCAGGTGGCCACAGGAGGGGGCTCCCCCGTGATGGCCACATCCAGCCTCAGCTTGTTCCCAGCCACGACCACGATGGAGTTTTCCGAGGTTTTCCCCGAGCAGTCCAGGTGGATCTTCGGTGGCTCTAGCGGCAGAGACGGGATTCCGGGAACATGGGAGTCAGCAGCGGGACCGTTCCAAAGCCCTCCAGGGGGTCTCTGGAGAAGCTGGGTGGCCCCAGCCATAGAGACCCAGGAGTCCATGCCCTAGCCCCTCCTCCCTCTGACTCGGGCTTCCAGCTCCTCCTCCCTCAGACCCAGGGGTCCAGGCCCAGCCCTCCTCCCTCAGACCCAGGAGTCCAGGCCCCAGCCCCTCCTCCCTCAGACCCAGGAGTCCAGGCCCCCAGCCCCTCCTCCCTCAGACCCAGGGGTCCAGGCCCCCAGCCCCTCCTCCCTCAGACCCAGGGGTCCAGGCCCCCAGCCCCTCCTCCCTCAGACCCAGGAGTCCAGGCCCCCAGCCCCTCCTCCCTCAGACCCAGGGGTGGAGTCCAGGCCCCCAGCCCCTCCTCCCTCAGACCGAGGAGTCCGGCCCCAGGTACCAAAGCCACAGGGTCCCTACCTTGCTTGGGGACGTACTCCACCTTGATTTCTGGTGAACACAGGAGAGGGGATGGTTAGGTCTAAATCCATGGGGCCCGATCCCACCCCCACCCCCAGAGGCAGAGGGGAGGGCCTGGGGTCACCCGGGCCCCGGGGGTGCTGGGGTGGGCTCAGGACCGTGACTGTCCCACTGGTCCCCCCCTGGTTACGCTCTCCCTCATCTTCTGTCTGACTGCCCCCCCCCCCACAGTGTGCACTGAGGGAAGTTTACTCCTGAGGGGGCACTTGGGCCCTGGGGAGAACAAAGGGGCCCCTCACCCAGGAAGTTGAGCTTGGCTGAGAGAGACAGGGCATAGCCATCGGGCACGAACGTGTAGTCCCCCTCGTCCTCCGGGCGGACGTCATTGATCACCAGCTTGTGGATCCTAAGGGGTTGGGGGCACAGGGCAGAGGTCAAGCCAGGTCGCCCTGGGACCACCACGGAGAAACATCCTCCTCGATGCAATGTACATGCTCACACCCACCCTTTTTCTTTTTCTTTTTTCTTATTTTAAATATATTTTATTGATTTTTTACAGAGAGGAAGGGAGAGGGATAGAGAGCCAGAAACATCGATGAGAGAGAAACATCCATCAGCTGCCTCCTGCACATTTCCCACCAGGGATGTGCCCGCAACCCAGGCACATGCCCTTGACCGGAATCGAACCTGGGACCCTTGAGTCCGCAGGCCGACGCTCCATCCGCTGAGCCAAACCGGTTAGGGCCGCCCTATTTCATTTTAGTATTTTTTTTAAAATTGATTTTAGAGAGAGGGGATAGGAGAGGGATAGAGAGAGAAACATCGATGAGAGAGAAACACTGATGGGCTGCCTCCTGCACGCCCCCTACTGGGGATCACCCCCAATGGGGCATGTGCCCTGACAGAGAATCACACCAGTGACCTTTTGGTTCACAGGTTGACGCTCAACCACTGAGCAACCCCAGCTGGACCACACCCACCCTTTTTCTTCTGGCCTTTGGAACTCTGGGTTCAAATCTCAGCTTTGCCCCCTCCTAGCTGTGTGGCCTTAGGCAAGTTACTTAACCTCTCTGTGCCTCAGTTTTCATCTATAAAATACAGGCAATGATGCCCATCCGGTGTAGCTCAGGGGTGGAGCGGCGACCTATGAACCAGGAGGTCACGGTTTGATTCCCAGTCAGGGTGCATGCCCGGGTTGTGGGCTCGATCCCCAGGTGGGGGCGTGCAGGAGGCAGCTGATCAATGATTCTCTCTCCCTCTCCCTTCCTCTCTGGAATCAATAAAAATATATTTCTAAAAAATATATTTCTAAAAAATACAGGTGCCCTAGCCAGTTTGGCTCAGTGGATAGAGCGTCGGCCTATGGACTGAAGGGTCCCAGGTTCAATTCCAGTCAAGGGCACATGTCTGGGTTGCGGGCTCGATCCCCAGGTGGGGGCACGCAGGAGGCAGCCGATCGACCATTCTTTCTCAACACTGATGTTTCTCTCTCTCTCTCTCTCCCTCTGCCTTCCTCTCTAAAATCAATAAAAATATATTTTAAAAAAAATACAGGCAGTGGTAACAATCCCCACCAGGGTTGCGAAGCACTTAGAAAGCTCCCCGGCACTCAGTGGGTGCCCTGTGACCTGTAGGGCTTCTTCTTCTCACTGAAACCACAAGCAGGCAGGGCTCCTACACAGAACCCAGAGAAAGCCACGTTCCTCCCGGGGCTGCCGTCCGGAACCCCACAGGACACGGCATCCGGTGGCACTACGGTGGCATTCTGTACAGACTGCAAATAGGACCACGATTTCCCCTCCCTCTGTCCACGCCCCTTGCCAGGAGAGCGTGCAGCCTTTGACTCCCTTCGCCCAACAGAATGCGGTGCAAGTGCCCTGGCCGGCGTGCTCCGTGCTTAGAACGTCAGTCAAGGGCGTGGGCCTGGGTTGCAGGCTCGATCCCCAGCTCTGGTCAGGGTGCATGCGGGAGGCAACCAATGCATGTGTCTCTCTCACAACCGTGTTTCTCTTTCTCTCTCTCCCTCTCTCTCCCCCCACTCCCTCCCTTTCATTCTCTCTTTAAAAATTTCAATGCAAAAAAAAAAAAAAGGAATGCCCTAACCAGTTTGGCTCAGTGGATAGAGCGTCGGCCTGTGAACTGAAGGGTCCCAGGTTCGATTCCGGTCAGGGGCATGTACCTTGGTTGCGGGCACATCCCCTGTGGGGGGTGTGCAGAGGGCAGCTGATCGATGTTTCTAACTCTCTATCCCTCTCCCTTCCTCTTTGTAAAAAAATCAATAAAATAGCCGAAACCGGTTTGGCTCAGTGGATAGAGCGTCAGCCTGCGGACTGAAGGGTCCCGGGTTCTATTCCGGTCAAGGGCATGTACCTGGGTTGCGGGCACATCCCCAGTGGGGGATGTGCAGGAGGCAGCTGATCGATGTTTCTCTCTCATCGATGTTTCTAACTCTCTATCCCTCTCCCTTCCTCTCTGTAAAAAATCAATAAAATATATTTTTTTAAAAATCAATAAAATATATTAAAAAAAAAAAAGGAATATGGTGGAAGCAATACGGGACAGTTCCCAGCCCAGGCCACACAGTCATGTTCCCCTGCATGCCCTCAGAACCATTTCTAGCACGTGATGATGCCAGGGCCAGCCCTACTAGGAGATGAGGCATCATCAGGACCAGCGCAGACACAGCCCAGCACCTCCAAATCCGCACAGGAGGGTGAGCAGAACTGACACTCAGCTGACCACACAAGCACCAGGAAGGCGATCCTCAATCAGCCAGCCTCCCATCGACCCACAGTCTCAATTAAATAAGTCCTTGTTCTTCGGAACCACTAAGTCTGGGGATGGTTGTTACGCAGCTAGCGCTAGCTGATACACACGCCCCATCCCCCCAGTCACCTCCATAGTCTACTCCGCACCTCCCCGTGTGGGAGATGGTGATCCTCTTGCTGGGCCGCACCTCGACCCCATTTTTGAACCACTTGCCCGTCACCTTTTCGTCAGACACTTCGCACTTGAACACGGCCTGGTCCGAGGCCTTCACTGTCAGATCCGCAATGTCCTGCAGGACCTCCAGCTGTTTCACTGGACGAGGAGAGAAGGAGAGGGGGCTGTCACAACTCCCGTCTGTCCACAGACATGTGAACTGGGAAACACATTTACATCACAGGAAGGAGCCATGAAGCCTGAGGGGAGGCGGGGACGAGCCCACAGGAGGACACAGGGGTCCCCAGGTAGAGAGGACGGCGTGTGCAAAGGCCCAGTGGAGCAGAGCGGGCTTGTTGGTGTGAGAACAGCAGGCAGGCGAGCCGTGGTAGGAGATGAAATGGGCAGGGCAGCCGGGGCCCAATCCCGGGGCTTGTGGCCCAGGAGAGGACTCTGTGTGGAGTCTGAGCAAGGCCGGAGTGCTCAGGGTGATGGGAAGAGAGCGGGGATCTGACTTACATTTTTATTTTTATTTTTTTATGATTATGATTTTTTTTACTTTCTCTTGCGGTTTGAGAATTCCGTTATTTCTATAACAATTCTTTTTTAAAAAAAATATACTTTATTGATTTTTTACAGAGAGGAAGGGAGAGGGATAGAGAGTTAGAAACATCCATGAGAGAGAAACATCGATCAGCCGCCTCCTACATACTCCCTACTGGGGATGTGCCCACAACCAAGGTACATGCCCCTGACCGGAATCGAACCTGGGACCCTTCAGTCCACAGGCCGACGCTCTATCCACTGAGCCAAACCGGTTAGGGCCTGACTTACATTTTTAAAGTTTTTGTTTTTTTAAATAAAACAATGCTGCCCAGCTGGCGTGGCTCGGTGGTTGGGCGTTGGCCTATGACCCAGGAGGTCATGGTTCGATGCCCAGTCAGGGCACACGCCTGGGTTGTGGGCTCGGTGGGGGCCGTGCAGGAGGCAGCCAATCCGTGATTCTCTCTCATCACTGATGTTTCTGTCTCTCTCTCCTTCTCCCTTCCTCTCTGAATCAATAAAAATATTTTTTTAAAAAAATACACTCCTGGCCGGTGAGCCTCAGTTGGTTGGAGCGTTGTCCTGTGCACAGAAAGGTCACGGGTTCAAGTCTCAGTCAGGGCCATGCCCAGGTTGTGGGTTCAATCCCCAGCCAGGATGCTTACAAATGCTTACAAGAGGCAACCAGTTGATCGATCTCTCTCTCTCTCTCTCTCTCTCTCTCTCTCTCCTCCCTCCCTCCTTTCCACTCTCTTTAAAAATCAATGGAAAGTAGCTCTAGCCGGTTTAGCTCAGTGGATAGAGCGTCAACCTATGGAGTGGAGAGTCCCGGGTTCGATTCCAGTCAAGGGCACATGCCCGGTTCCGGGCTCGACCCCCAGTGGGGGGCATGCAGGAGGCAGCCGTTCAATGATTCTCTCTCATCATTGATGTTTGTATCTCTCTCTCCCTCTCCCTTCCTCTCTGAAATCAATAAAAATAAACAATAAATCAATAGAAAATATATCCTCGAGTGAGGATGAACAAAAATTCAATTAAATTAGAAGAGGCTTTAGATATAGAGGGGAAGTCTCATCCCCACCCACCACCAATCATCTAGACGTAGGCCCTTCTCTGAAGGCGTCACCCATCCAGTCTAGAGCTGTAAAAACAGATGCGTACATACATTTTCTTTCTGTCTTCCCTCCCTTCCTCCTTCCCTTCCTCCCTCCCTCCCTCCCTCCCCTCTTTCCCCCATCCTATCTAATAATAGACAAACATGGTAATTGACCATACCTTCGCTACGCCACCCATTGGCTATTTAGCACAATATGCAAATTAACCGCCAACAAAGATGGTGGCTAATTTGCATACTGCAGGCAGGGTGGGACAGCGCCATCCCGCCTGCCCTGACGCCATCCGGGCCTGCTATCTGCGACCCGGGGCAGCAGGGGTCCCCATGTGCAACCCGACCCGGGGCAGCAAAGGCTTGAAGGAGGCTCCGGCCGGAGCAAAGGCCTGGGTCCCGGGGGCCGGAGGAAAACCAGTGCCGGCAGCCGGGGGAAGGGAAAGCCTATTGCATGAATCTTTTCGTGCAACAGGCCTCTAGTATGCAAATAACAGCCAGCACATTTGCTTTTTCTCCTAAAAATATACAGCAGGTCCCTGAATAACGTCATTTCTTTCAACATCACTTTGTAGTGACATCAATCAAATGTGACAGGAACTTAACTCTTGTTTCTGTCACTCGGCCTTCGGTAAGAATGGTTTCGTTATAGGTCATTTCGCCGCAGTTTTAAGAACCGATCGGCGACGTTAAGTAAGGACTTACTGTGTCTTGGAAATAATTCCACATCAGTAATTAAAAGCTGCCCGTTCTTAGGGCTACATGTGAATATGACATAATTAACTTGGTCCATAAATGGCTTGATTTTTTTGGTCATATTTAAATATGTTTTTATAGATTTCAGAGAGGAAGGGAGAGGGGGAGAGAGAGAGAGAAACATCAATGATGAGAGAGAATCATCGATCGGCTGCCTCCTGCACGCCCCCCACTGGGGACTGAGCCCCCAACCAGGAATCAAACCGTGACCTCCTGGTGCAGAGGTCAGTGCTCAACCACTGAGCCATGCCGGCCACGCAAGCTTTTGTCATATTGAAAGAATTGTAGACTCACAGGAGTTTGCAAAAATGGGTGACATCTTAGACACCCATAGTCCAATAATCAATCCAGGAGGTGGACATGGGAGCAATACTGTCATCACCCAGACGACAGAAGGTCTTCAATTGTGACCATCTGACTGACATTTTACAAGGATCACTGGTTGGTGTGTGTGTGTGTGTGTGTGTGTGTGTGTGTGTGTGATGGGAGCAGGTGTGGAAACAGAACAACCAGCAAGGAGTCTACTATAAGGTGTCCCAAAATTCACGCAAGATTTGAATTTTGCGTGGGTATTAACAACAACAACAACAAAAAGTAAAAGCCTAATTTTACTTGGTTTATTGAAGCAGATTCCAGTATCTGTTGCCCTTTGATTTCAATCCCATCAATTTGATAAGCATTACCAAGTGCCAATTATGGCCCAGGAGCAGGGACAATGAAGACCACGGCTTTGCGTATGTGCCAGCAAAGCCGTGGCGGCCATTTACCTGACAATGTGCTATTCCATACATAACCCTATGCTATATACTTCATGAATCAATAAAAAATTTACCATTTTTAATTATAAACCTGTATTTTCTATCAAAATTACTTCTTGTGTGAATTTTGGGACACCGTATAGAATGGTCTGAGCATGAGGGGATGGAGACCGGGACCAGGGCGGGGGTGGTGGGGGGTGGGGGGTGGGGGGAGGAGTCGGAGAGGGGTAGGGGGAGAGGGGGCCACGGAGGTAGTCAGATTCAGGATCTCCTCTGAGGACTTGCTGGTGAATTGCATGAAGGGTGTGAGGCAAGGAGAGGCATCAAGGACAATCCCAAAGTGGGGCCTGAGCGACGCTGAGCAGCACGGAGAAGCATGCACCGGGGCCCCCGCCCACCCAGGGGCCCCCGAACCTTCCACAATGAGATCAGCCTCGCACTGGCCGCCGTTGGTCATGACCTTGAACCGACCCGCATCTTCCAGGGTCACTTCTGAGAAGATGAGAATGTGACGCTTCCCGTCTTTCTTGAAGCGGTACCGCGCCTTGTAGGAGTCCTCCTTCGTCATCTCCACGCCGTCCTTCATCCTGGGGGGAGGGGACGCAAAGCGGGGAGGGAGGGGTCCGGATGTCAGAGGGTGGGTCCTGGGTCAGAAACACAGTCCTCGGTGGGGGTCCGGAGTCCAAAGGGAGGTCACGGGAGGGAAGAGGGATTAAGGTTGGCAGAGGCAGCCTGAATGAAGAGGTCCCAGGTGAGAGTCCAGGGGAGAAAAAGGGGAGGAGGTCACAGGCCACCGGGAGGTGCCTCCAGGTCCGTTGTAGGTCAGGGGACACAAAAAGAGGTCACGGGAAGAGAAAGGAACATGGAGGGCGTCCTGAGGTCACAGAGAAATGCCAAATAGTTCAGCCTCTGTAAATAGTGCTTCTTCCCCTGCCTTGGACACTCCTTCCTTCCTCCTTCTTCCTCCTGATCCCTCAAAATCTCAGCTCAACCGTCACCTCCTCCAGGAAGTCTTCCCTGTCTTCTGGAGTCCCTTCTTCCTGTTAAAAAGTGGTTACAGCCCTGGCCAGTTTGGCTCAGTGGACAGAGCGTTGGCCTGCGGACTGAAGGGTCCCAGGTTCGATTCTGGTCAGGGGCACATGCCTGGGTTGCAGGCTCAGTCCCCAGTGAGGGGCCCGTGCAGAAGGCAGCCAATCAATGGTTCCCTCTCATCATCATTGATGTTTCTCTCTCTCTCTTTCACTCTGAAACCAATAAAAATATTTAAAAAAAAAAAAAAAAAAGGTGGTTACAGCCCTGGTCGGGTAGCTCAGTTGGTTGGTGCATCATCCCATACAGCAAAAAAAAAAGGTCGCCAGTTGGATTCCTGGTCTGGACACATTCCTAGGTTGCAGGTTCGATCCCCAGTCAGGGCTCGTACAGTAGGTGTCTCTCTCTCTCTCTCTCTCTCTCTCTCTCCCTCCTCCCTCCCTCCCTCCCTTCCTCTCTCTCTAAATTCAATTAAAAAAAACAGCAACAGCCCTAGCCGGCTTGGCTCAGTGGATAGAGCGTCGGCCTGTGGACTGAAGGGTCCCGGGTTTGATTCCGGCCAAGGGCACATGCCTGGGTTTCGGGCTCAATCCCCAGTGCGGGGTGTGCGGGAGGCAGCCAATCAGTGATTCTCTCTCATCATTGATGTTTCTATCTCTCTCTCCTTCTCCCTTCCTCTCTGAAATCAATAAAGAAATATGTTTGTTTTTTTTTAAAAAAAAAACAACAAAACAGCAACATATCCTCGGGTGAGGATTTTTTAAAAACTGGTTCCAGCATCAGTTAATCAGTTACGGCTCCTCTGAAACGCTTGTCAAAACAAAACTTTTATGTTTATTCATGTGATGACTTGACTAATAGCTGTCTCCGTCTCTCACACCCACATGCTCCGGAAATTTACCAGATTATAAACTCCACGAAGGCAGGGGCCATGGTGACATATTTTCTTTCCGTTTATCTCAACACAGAGAAGAGTGCCGCCACACAGAAGGTGCTTCCTAAACATCTGTCAGATGGGTGAACAGATGTGGGATGCATGAATGGAGGAGTAGATGGGGGGGTGAGTGGGTGGGTGATGGATGGATGGATGGGTGGATGGAGGATGGATGGATGGATGGATGACTAGATGAGTGAATGGATGAGTGGATGGATGAGTGGATGGGGGGGTGAGTGGATGGGTGGATGGATGGATGGATGGATGACTAGATGAGTGAATGGATGAGTGGATGGGGGGGTGAGTGGATGGGTGGATGGATGGATGGATGGGTGGATGGATGGATGGATGGATGGATGACTAGATGAGTGAATGGAGGAGTAGATGGGGGGGTGAGTGGATGGGTGGATGGATGGATGGATGGGTGGATGGATGGATGGATGGATGGATGGATGACTAGATGAGTGAATGGATGAGTGGATGGGGGGGTGGGTGGATGGGTGGATGGATGGATGGATGACTAGATGAGTGAATGGATGAGTGGATGGGGGGGTGAGTGGATGGGTGGATGGATGGGTGGATGGATGGATGGATGACTAGATGAGTGAATGGATGAGTGGATCGGGGGGTGAGTGGATGGATGGATGGATGGATGGATGGATGACTAGATGAGTGAATGGATGAGTGGATGGGGGGGTGAGTGGATGGGTGGATGGATGGATGGATGACTAGATGAGTGAATGGAGGAGTAGATGGGGGGGTGAGTGGATGGGTGGATGGATGGATGGATGGATGGATGGATGGATGGATGGATGGATGACTAGATGAGTGAATGGATGAGTGGATGGGGGGATGGGGCTGGGGGGCTGGGGAGATGAATAGATAAGCCAGAGGATGGATGATTGGTCAAATGGATGAATAAATGATTTTTTAAAAATATATTTTATTGGTTTTTTACAGAGAGGAAGGGAGAGGGATAGAGAGTTAGAAACATCAATGAGAGAGAAACATGGATCAGCTGCCTCCTGCACACCCCCTACTGCGGGATGTGCCCCCAACCAAGGTACGTGCCCTTGACTGGAATCAAACCTGGGACCCTTCAGTCCGAAGGCCGACGCTCTATCCACTGAGCCAAACCGGTTAGGGCATGAATAAATGATTTAATGAATCTTAAATAGCAGGGATCAGGAAAAGGGGTGGAATAGGTAGAAGTCAGATGTTCTAGAGCAGTGATGGCGAACCTTTTGAGCTCGGCGTGTCAGCATTTTGAAAAACCCTAACTTAACTCTGGTGCCGTGTCACATATAGAAATTTTTTGATATTTGCCGCCATCGTAAAACGAAGACTTATATTTTTGATATTTATTTTATATATTTAAATGCCATTTAACAAAGAAAAATCAACCAAAAAAAATGAGTTCGCGTGTCACCTCTGACACGCGCGTCAGAGGTTCGCCATCACTGCTCTAGAATTTCTAGATGGTGTGGGTCAGAATTTGGAGAGAGAGGCTGAGGCCTCTGGGGGACTCCCGGGTAGAGGCCCAGGGTCTCCACGAGAGGCCGTAAAGATCGGGCTGGTGCAGAGAAGCGGAGGGCACCTGAGTGGAGATGGGGGCTCACTCACCACATGACCTGGGCGCCTTCTTCCGACACCTCCACGGCCATTTCCACCCGGTCGCCCACAAACACCTGCTGGTCCTCAAGGGGTGTCACAATCAGCACTGGAGGTTCTGTGGGCACAGGGGGTGGGGGACAGGAGGTCAAGTGGTCTCCGGAGCCCCTCCAGACCCCAGTCCCCAAGCCCAGGCCCCACCCCGGCCTCACCTTTGACGAAGAGCTCCGTGAAACACTTCTCATCGCCGACGGCGACTTCATACGCGGCATCGTCCGCCAACGTGCACTTGTTGATGGTGAGAATTCGCTTCTTACCAACGTTCTCAAACACGTACCTGGTGCAAGAACCTCACCTCGGTCCAGGGCCTGGAGCAGACCCTGGCCCTGGGGTGCAGCCGCCCACCAGTTCCCAGGCAAGGCACTCCCGCTCAGAGACAAACTGTGGGGGAGGGGGTACACAGTCCAACTTCTTTTTCTTTTTTTGAAAATATATTTCTTTATTGATTTCAGAGAGGAAGGGAGGGGGAGCGAGAGATAGAAACATCAATGATGAGAGAGAATCATTGATCGGCAGGCCCCCAACTGGGGATCGAGCCCAAAACCCGGGCATGTGCCCTTGACCAGAATCAAAACCTGGGACCCTTCAATCCACAGGCTGACACTCTATCCCAGCGGTTCTCAACCTGTGGGTCGCGACCCCTTTGGGGGTCGAACGACCCTTTCACGGGGTTCGCCTAAGACCATCGGAAAACACATATATAATTACATATTGTTTTTGTGATTAATCACTACGCTTTCATTATGTTCAATTTGTAACAATGGAAATACATCCTGCATATCAGATATTTACATGACGATTCATAACAGTAGCAACATGACAGTTATGAAGTAGCAACGAAAATAATTTTATGGTTGGGTCACCACATGAGGAACTGTATTTAAAGGGCCAGAAGGTTGAGAACCACTGTGCTAGGTCCTCTCCAATTTTGAGTGCCTGCTGTGGACTTCTCTCCTTCCCTCCTTCCTTCCTCCAGACACAGATGTGCCTGCGGCCCAGCTTCAACCATACAGACGGTGTAGCCAGAAATAGGGAAACTCGGATGCCGAAAAGTCCGTAAGAAAAGAGCTGGTCCCCCTACCTCCACCAGCTAGAAATACAGCCCTAGTTAAAGTCATGTGTTCTAGGGACTCCGTTACAGCAACTTAACCCGCACCTTCACTAATACAACTTTTTTATCTTACCCCAAATGCTCATGGCGACAAATTGAGAAAACACAGCCAAGGGGGAAAAAGCCATTTTTAAAAAGAACCCATGTAGCCCTGGCCAGTGTGGCTCAGTTGGCTGGGCGTTGTCCCACATACTGAAGGTTCAATTCCTGATCAGGGCACATGCCCCCGTTTCAGTCTTGATCCCCAGTAGGGGGCATGCAGGAGGCAGCTGATGGATGTTTCTCTCTCACATGGATGTTTTTCTCTCTCCCTCTCCCTTCCTCTCTCTCTAAAAACTAATAAAAAATCCTAAAAAAAAGGACCCATCCATAACTGTCCCAGCAAATGCAAACATTTTGGCCTCTGTCTTGCCAATCTTTTTATCTATACACGAGAGGCTCGGTGCACAAATTTATGCACGGGTGGGGTCCCTCGGCCAGGCTGGTGATCGGGACCATGAGGCCTGTGGAAGGTTGGCTGTGGGAGCGCGCTGATCACCAGGGGCAGCTCCTGTATTGAGCGTCTGCCCCCAGGTGGTCAGTGCACGTCATAGTGACTGGTCGACCGGTCGTTTGGTTGCAATGGTCACTTAGGCTTTTATATAATAGACTAGGGGCCTGGTGCACAAAATTTGTGCACTGGGGGGGGGGTGTCCTTCAGCCCAGCCTGCACCCTCTCCAATCTGGGACCCCTCAGAGGATGTCCCTGTGGGATCGGACCTAAACCTGCAGACGGACATCCCTCTCACAATCCGGGACTGCTGGCTCCCAACTGCTCGCCTGCCTGCCTGCCTGCCTGCCTGATTGCCCCTTAACCACTCCCCTGCCAGCCTGATTACCCCCAACTGCCCTCCCCTGCCATTCCGGTCGCCACAAACTGCCCTCCCCTGCTGGCCATCTTATGGTGGCCAACTTTGACCACATGGGGGCGGCCATCTTTTGTGTGAGGGTGTGGTGGTCAATTTGCATATTACCTCTTTATTATATAGGATATGCAAATAACATTTTATGAAGCAGATGGGAAGTGTGCTTCTGCACACAATAATCGTAAACAGCTCTCCCAGTCAGCATGTATTTTAGAATATCTTTACAGCACCTGAGCACAGAATTGTACATTTTGGTTGTTTTCCATGTTTTGCTACAATAGCCAATGCTTAGGTCAGCATCCTTGCAGCTACATATGCATAACCACCATGGTTCCCTTAAGACAAATACCTAAAATTGAACCATCAAAATGGGCTTTTTTTGTATCTTTTTAAAAAATATATTTTTAGCCGAAGCCGGTTTGGCTCAGTGGATAGAGCGTCGGCCTGTGGACTGAAGGGTCCCGGGTTCGATTCCGGTCAAGGGCATGTGCCTGGGTTGCGGGCACATCTCCAGTGGGAGATGTGCAGGAGGCGGCTGATTGATGTTTCTCTCTCATCGATGTTTCTAACTCTCTCTATCTCTCTCCCTTCCTCTCTGTAAAAAATCAATAAAATATATTTAAAAAAAAAATCTTAAAAAAAATACATATATATATATTTTTATCAATTTCAGAGAGGAAGGGAGAGAGAGACAGAAACATCAATGACGAGAGAGAATCATTGATCAGCTGCCTCCTGAATGGCCCCCACTGGGGATCAAGCCCACACCCCGGGCATGTGCCCCTGACCAGGAATCGAACCCGGGACCCTTCAGTCCGCAGGCCGACGCTCTATCCACTGAGCCAAACCAGGTAGGGCTGATTTGCATTATTACTGTTATTGCTGTTTGTACCATCTGCACGACTGAATGTGTACCTCACAGCACACGGGCCATTTGGGTCTCTTCTCAACGGAATTCCTGGTCTCCAGTGCTTTTGTCTAGTCGTCTACTGAGGTACTCGGACTTTGAACATGGGGGAGGGAGTGCCCTTTCTGGGTTCAGAGTGGCCAGCCTTATTTCGGGGGGTTCTCTGGGCCCCAGATCCCCGCCCCAGCCCACTCTGAGACGGCCACACGCACGTACTTGCTGCCCGGCTTGATCTCCTGGCCGTTCTTGTACCACTTGAGGGGAAGGTCTGGGTCACTGATCTCCACCACCAACTTGATCTTGTTGCCTCTGTCCACTTGGTAGGCTGGGTCCAGCTTCTTCGTGAAGGCTGGAGGGCGAGGGACGCAGGGCGGGTGGAGCTAAGAGGTCCTCACCGCCCTGGTCATCCCAGAGCTGCCAAGTCTCCCTCCCCAGACCATGAGCTCTCCAAGGTCAAAAAGAGGTCAAGGTCAAGAGCTTGGAGGTCCCTGAGAAGAGGACTCTCTTACTCTTCCGATTGGGGCCTCCAAAAGATGGGTCCGGGGTCCCAACATCTGATACCCACGATGCCGCAGGGCCCCTCTCCCTCAGGCCGGTACTGACCTTCACTCTTCTTGACCTCGACCTTGGCCTTCTTGAGCCGCTTCAGCATGCCCCGGAGGTCAGTGATTCCGTACTGGAAGGCGATCTTCTCATACTCGCTCTTCTTTGCCCCTTTCAGGAGCTCCCAAATCTCAGGCGGGATGCCCAGGTCATCGTCGTCCTTCTTCTTCTTCTTCTCCTGCTCAACCACCTCCCTGGGGGCAGGCCAGGTCACCGCGGGGTCTCCTCCCGCCTTCTCCGCCCACCTGCTGGGTGCCTTGCCCGGGCCACTTTCTGTCTCTGGGCCTGTGATCATTTCTTCTCTCCCTCCTGGACCATCGCCCCAGCCTCCGCCCTGGTCTCCTGGCCTCCATCCTGTCTGTCCCCCCGCAGTCTGCCCCCCGCCTTGGGGGACAGTTCTGACCCCCACATCAGATGCCATCCCTTCCCCGTTCGGAACTGGGTGGCTCAGTGTAACGGCAGGCGGACAGAAGAGCAGGCGGGGAGACGGCGGGTGGGTAAATGGACATGTGGGTAGAGGGATGGGCAAAGGGCAGGCAGGTAGGTGGGTAGATGGATCAGTCCATGGGTCAGTAGGGAGCTGGCTGGATGGGCGGGTGAGATTGGCAGGTGGTGGGTGGGCACATGGCTGCATAGGTGTTGGATTGGGTGAACAAGCGGATGAGAAGGAGCCGGAATGAGTAGGAAAGTGGACGTGAGGGTGGAGGGTTAAAAGGTGTGTAGGGAGGTGAACTGGCGGGCAGACGCTGGGTGGCTGGTGGGGGGGCAGTGGGGGGATGGAGGCGGTGGTGGAGGGCCGGATAGATGGCCTCACTTCCCCCTCCTCCTCCTTGAGCCTCCCTCTTCTCTCTGCTCACCTCTTCTTCAGCAGGCCGCTGAAATCCAGCTCGCCCGCGTCTTCGGACTTCCCTTCACCCCTGCGGCCGTGGAGAGGGGGGCGTGAACTCCTCTGAAGTCCCCCCAGGCTCACCTTGGGTCCCCACTCCTTGCCTTCCCCGATCCTCCCTCTCCCAAGGGGAACCCCAGGGTCCAGGGTCACTTACGAACGCTTGAATTCTTCTAGAACCGGCCCCGCGGAGTCCTGAGTCGCTGGGGAGGGGCAAAGGGGGGAGAGAAGGTGAGCTGGAGGCACGTCCTGTCGCAGACCAAGAGCAGCCCGCAGGGCCCGCGCCACCCCCTCCGGGCCCACGTCACCCCCTCTGGGCCCACGTCACCCTCTCCGGGCCCACGTCACCCCCTCCGGGCCCGCGCCGCCCCCTCCCACCTCGTGGGCCAGCACACCCTCTCTCTGAGGCCCAGACACCCCTCTGCTTCCAGACTCATTTCCCTGGCTGCCAGGTACCACCCTCTTGGCAGCCTATCCCCCCTCCACCCGGGCCAGCATGCCCTTCTCCTCAGGCCTGGGCATCCTCCTTCCAGATTTAAGCACCCACACTTCCTGGGCTATAGACGCCCAGCGCCTGTGCACCCTCAGGGCTCCATGCACGTGCCCCCAAATCTGTGTCACCTCCCGTTCATCCCGCACACCCTCCCCCTAACCCACACGCCCTCCGTCCCCTTTCTCAAACCTGTGTGCCGGGACCCTGCAAGGACTGCACTTGCCTCCCGAGCCTTCGCAGGCACAGCCGACCGCCCGCACCCTTCCCCCTTCACGCTCTGAGCATGCAGCCTGTCTCCCCAGTCGGGAACACCCTGGCCCCTGGACCTGGTCCCCCACCCCAGACCCCAAACCCTCGGCCCCACCCCCTCCCATCCCACCCCCGGCAGCGCACCCTCCACATCGATGTTGAAGCCACAGCTGTCGCAGAAGTCCTTGGCTTTGACCTCGAGGCGGTAGTCGCCACGGTCCGCCAGCACCACCTTCGAAATGTGCAGTTCGACGTTGTACACCTGGGGGCCGGGGCCGGGAGTGTGGGTGCACGTGACCACCTCCCCAGAGCCCACCCACAACTCTCCCTCCAATCCCTCCCCCACCCACCATCACTCCCCCACCCCACCGCCCTCTCTCCCCACCCCACCCAGGCCTGAGGCCCCTGCCCTGACCCCCTGAGACTTTCTGGGAGCGCACACACCGTGCCCAAGTGCCTGAACCCCAACGGTCTCCCCTCCTGCCCAACACAACCTCTACCAAGCAGCCCCGAGCAGCCTCCATCCCTGGGAACTCAGGCCCAGGATGACACCCAGGTGTTCACAGGCCTGCGCGGCTCCAGCCCTGGCCCCACCCGTGTCCCTGGCCCTCACGTTGTTGGCGGAGTCATGGGTGGTCTTGAAGGTGAACCGGGCCCCGCTCTTGATGTCCAGCTCCAGCCACTTCCCCTTGAACCACTTGATGGTCGGTTTGCCTGGGAGCTCCTTCCCGTTCACCTTGGCCACGATCAACACATCCTTTCCTGGGGGAGTGGGGGGGCAGTGAAGGATGAGAGGGAGTGGTCAGGTGGGAACCCCAGACTCTAGAGAGGACTGGAGGCTGGGAGCCCCAGACCCTCCTCCCTCAGACCCAGGAGTCCAGGCCCCCAGCTCCCTCCCTCAGATCCAGGGGTCCAGGCCCCCAGCCCCTCCTCCCTCAGACCCAGGGGTCCAGGCCCCCAGCCCCTCCTCCCTCAGATCCAGGGGTCCAGGCCCCCAGCTCCCTTCCTCAGACCCAGGGGTCCAGCCCCCCAGGCCCTCCTCCCTCAGACCCAGGGGTCCAGGCCCCCAGCCCCTCCTCCCTCAGACCCAGGGGCCCAGACCCCCAGCCCCTCCTCCCTCAGACCCAGGAGCCCAGGCCCCCAGCCCCTCCGCCCCCAGGCCCCTCACCATTCTCTACAGACACAGAGTCTGGCTTCTTCAGGAAAACGCCCGTGGGCTCCTCGGCAGTGGGGGACTGCTCCTCAGATGGGGCTTCTGGTGGGAGACAGGACGGGGTCTGAGGCACTGGGAGGGGCAACAGGCCACTGCGGGGACAGCGCTTAGAGCCAGTAGGGGACCCTCTGCTCAGAAGCCAAAGGCCGTGGTATGTCATGGCCTCTCCTGACCTGGGAGAGACCGTGTGACCCCAGGAAGCTGCGTGACCTTGGCCAGGCCGGCCTAGCCCCTTGGCCTCAGTTTCCCCATCTGTGAACGGGAGGGTGGACTGGATGGTCCTGAGTGGGGCTTTGCAATAGGAGAGGCGCCAAGTTGGACGGGGCCGTTCCCAGCTGGCAAGACTCAGTGACCAATCAGCTAGGTGTTGGGGGTGGGGTGGGGCTTGCAGGCCAGGCTGGGGAGCTGGGTTCTGTCTCGGGGGGCACTGGGGAGCCATGGCAGGCTGGGGAGGGGCGGGTCAGCTCTGGGGGCACCGTGGGAGGACAGGGAGAGTGCAGAAGGTCCAGGGGAGCCTGGGCGGTGAGGTCCAAGCTCTGCTGAGCCCCCGGGACACCGTCTCACCTTTGGGGGACTGCGGGGGGGCCTCCTCTGTGGGGGTTTCCTTGGGAGAGGTTTCTTCGGCAGCAGGTTTGGCCTCATCTTTGCCTTTCGGGGCCGTTTTGGCCGCTGTGAGATGGGTGTTACCGATTAAGCACATGCTCAGCCCCTCCTCCCTCAGACCCAGGGGTCCAGGCCCCCAGCCCCTCCTCCCTCAGACCCAGGGGTCCAGGCCCCCAGCCCTTCCTCCCTCAGATCCAGGAGTCCAGGCCCCCAGCCCCTCCTCCCTCAGACCCAGGGGTCCAACCCAGCCCCCTTCCAGACAAATTAAATTTATCTCTACTCCTGAGTGTGTGCGATCAGGTTTCCCCTCGCCCCGGCCGGCTGTGCCCCATGCTCCAGGCCACAGGCCCTGACCTTTGGGTCCTGGGGGTAAAATTAGCTCTTCCGCCCGCCCGCCTGTGCTGGAAACCGGACACCTCGTGCTGACCACAGCACCTCTGCTGGCAGGCCGGCCTGCTGGCTCCAGGGTCCAGGGGGGCCCAGCGGCAGTGAGGGGCTGCACCCCCACCCCACAGCCTGGCTGACCTGGGGCCAGAGGCCTGGGCACCCCGTGAGGTTCATTTCCCCACCAAGAGCGGCCCCCACCCCCATATCAAGAAGTGCCCCCCAGTCTGCACATAAAAAAAGGCTCGGAGCTCTTATACTAGGGCCCCTGATTCTGACTTGGAAGCCCTGGTTCCTACAGGAAGGGGAGCCCTCACCCTCATGAGCTCCCCTCACCACGCAGACAGGACGCCCTGACTCTGTGCACCCCACAGAGCAGTGGTTCTCAACCTTCTGGCCCTTTAAATACAGTTCCTCATGTGGTGACCCAACCATAACATTATTTTTGTTGCTACTTCATAACTGTAATGTTGCTACTGTTATGAATCGTCATGTCAATATCTGATATGCAGGATGGTCTTAGGCGACCCCTGTGAAAGGGTCGTTCGACCGCCAAAGGGGTCGCGACCAACAGGTTGAGAACCGCTGCCACAGAGCAAGGCTCGATCCCCACCCAGAGGACCCGTCCCCTAACGCAGACGCCCCGGGATTCACACACACAGGCAGAGGCAGACCTTCCGCACCCAGAGAGGGGCCTCCCCAGTCCCCACAAAGGGACCCCCTCACCCTCAACGCACAGGGAAGGGGACCTGCCCCCAACACGCAAGGGGGGGAAAGCCGGCTCCCCACAGAGGAGGCGCCCCATTCCCCCGAATCACAGAGCGAGGAGCCCCGTCCCCGTTCAGAAAGGACAGGGCTCCGCAGGGGGAAGTGCCAAAGCCACCTGGTTTAGCCTCGGGCATGTCAGCGGACGCTCGGCTCCTCTGGCCGCAGCTGTGTTCCTCTGGGCCCTGGGGAGGACCGGTGGGCCGCGGGGGAACCCTTTAAGGAGTGAGCTGACTCCCAGGAGTCTCCACCCTCCCCATAGCCGACCCTGGGAGCCAACAGGGACGGCCCAACAAGGAGAGAGGCTGAACGCCAGGTCCCCGGAAGGCTTGGGACTCCTGGGTCTGCGGGAGGAGGGGTGGGGAAGGACTCCTGGGTCTGAGGGAGGAGGAGGGGGAAGGACTCCTGGGTCTGAGGGAGGAAGGGCTGGGGTCTGGGTTCCTGGGTCTGAGGGAGGAGGGGCTGGGGGCCTGGACACCTGGGTCCGAGGGAGGAGGGCTGGGGTCTGGACTCCTGGGTCTGAGGGAGGAGGGGCTGGGGGTCTGGACTCCTGGGTCCGAGGGAGGAGGGGCTGGGGTCTGGACTCCTGGGTCCGAGGGAGGAGGGGCTGGGGGTCTGGACTCCTGGGTCCGAGGGAGGAGGGGCTGGGGTCTGGACTCCTGGGTCTGAGGGTGGAGGGGCTGGGGGCCTGGACTCCTGGGTCCGAGGGAGGAGGGGCTGGGGGTCTGGACTCCTGGGTCCGAGGGAGGAGGGGCTGGGGTCTGGACTCCTGGGTCCGAGGGAGGAGGGGCTGGGGTCTGGACTCTTGGGTCTGAGGGAGGAGGGGCTGGGGGTCTGGACACCTGGGTCCGAGGGAGGAGGGCTGGGGTCTGGGCTCCTGGGTCCGAGGGAGGAGGGGCTGGGGTCTGGACTCTTGGGTCTGAGGGAGGAGGGGCTGGGGGTCTGGACACCTGGGTCTGAGGGAGGAGGGCTGGGGTCTGGGCTCCTGGGTCCGAGGGAGGAGGGGCTGGGGTCTGGACCCCTGGGTCTGAGGGAGGAGGGGCTGGGGTCTGGCTTCTGGGTCCGAGGGAGGAGGGGCTGGGGTCTGGGCTCCTGGGTCCGAGGGAGGAGGGGCTGGGGTCTGGCTTCTGGGTCCGAGGGAGGAGGAGGGTCTGGGGGCAGAAGGGACCTGGGTTCCAGACCTTGGGTGCTGGGGGAAGGAGAAGGGTGAGGGCCCGAGCTCCTGGGTCCTAGGAAGAGGGAGAGGCAGGGGCTGGGGACTAAAGTGGGTGAATGGCGGGGCGGGGGCGGGGGCGGGGCGGGGAGCAGACAGGGTCCTGAGGGCCATTCTTAGTATCTGCAAGTCAGGAGTTTTCGGGAAACCAGAGCCCGGGGCTGGGGGAGGGGCCGGCTTCCCCGCGCGGGCGGGAGGGGTCCCCGTGCCGGCAGGAGGGCCCTGGGGCTCGGGGACTCCGGAGTCCACCCCCCGACGTGGGCGCACCCAGCTCTGGGCCCCGGCCCCCTGGGACCCCGGCCTGGCCGTCACCCCCCTGGGACCGCGCCCGGCCTGTCCCCAGGACGGTTCCCGGAGCGGGCGCGGCGGGCACCGGACGCGGGTGCCGCCGGCGGGGGCGGGGGGAGGCCGGGAAGGCCCTGGAGGGGTGCCCGGCGCTGGCGCCCTTCCCGGCAGGGAGACCTGCGGCTGCCTGGATGGGGGGAAGGCGGTGGGGGAGGAGAGGGTCTTGGGGACCCAGGTGTTGAGAGGACGCGGTGGGTTGGGGAGGGAGGGGCGGGGGAGGGCTTGAGGGGCCGGAGGGGGACGGGGCGGGGGGCGGGGGCGGGGGGGGCGCGGGGCGAGGGACCCGATGTGAGGAAGACGAGTCCCGCCCCCTTCCCGTCTCCAAAACCCCCTATGAGCCGGAAACTTCCCGCCCCCAAGGAGCGCCAAGCCAATCCGGAGGCTGCCTTCCTGTGGCGTCACGGGTTACCAGGCAGACAAACACACAGCTCCCCGGCCAGCGAGCGGGCAGAGCTGCGGGAGCCAGGAGGGCAGCGCTGCCCCGCCAGCCCGAGGGAGGACAGGAGTCCCAGGAAGGACAGAGACCAGAAAGGGCGGAGGGTGGAGCCAGAGACCCGGAGAGAGCGCGGGGAAAGGAAGGGAAGGGAGAGGACGGAAAGGGCAGCAGGGAGCGGGCGGGGAAGGAGCCCCTTGGTCAGGAAGAGAGGGACAAAATTGGACGGAACCACCAGGTCCTATAGCTCAAGCCCCTTACCCTGGCCCGCAAGGCTCAGCCTGGTCTGGCTCTCAGCGCCTCTTCCATCTCCTCTCTTACCCCCCTCCCTGTCCCGGTGTCCCCGAGGGCCAGCAGGCCGTGTCCCAGCATTGCTGGCCCTGACAAAGGGTCCCAGGAGGCCTGTCTACCTTGATTTGTTTTGTTTATTTTATTTCATTCCACACTTGGGGTGATGATGGTTTCTGCAGAAGGTACCTCGTTTGCAATGGAGGCTCCAGGGAGGACATCTTGCCACCCCCCTTCCCACTGTTCTGGCCCCTCCCCAAGGCAGGGGGGCTGTTCTGCTCTTGCTGCTGCCAGCACCCGGCGCCCCTGCAAGGACCTCTTCTCTCTGGGTCCCTGATGCGCCCCCCTCGGCCTCCTCCGGCCATCAGCGGGGGTGCGGTGATTGCAGGAGCTGTATCAAAGGCCTGTCCACAGGGCTGCGAGGGACTGTCACCATCTTCCTCCTCTTCCTCTCCCCTTTCACAGAAGGGACAACTGAGGCCCAGAAGCAGCATGTCTTTGACTCGAGGGCCCCCAGCCACTGAGGCTCAAGGACTGGACTCGGGGCTCAGCCACAGCCCCTGGCCTCGGGCTTCCAAGCAGAGCAACCACGGCCCATCCAGGCTTCACCCCAGCTGGGTTCACCCAGGGGTCAAAGTGCAGGTGGCTGAGGGTCAAGGCAACTGAGAGAAGCCACCAGGGTATGACAGCCAAGGGGGTTGGTGGCGAACAGGGTCCCATGGGGGGCTGGGGGGGGAGAGTGTGAGGGAGCACCGCCTTGCTCCAGCCTCCACACCCCAAAGCCGGTCGCTGGATTGTGCAACGTTTTAACAGAAGGATTTTGCAAAATCTCCCTCCATTGAAATGTCAGTTAAATTGGATGCCCCTCCAAAAACAAACAAAACTGTGACCCTGAATTAAAGAAAACCCAGCAGGGGGAGGGGCGGGGGAGGGGGACCTGACTTGCCCCCTGGGTGTGGGGTAAGGAGTCGGTCATCAGTTAGAACTGATGTGGGGGGCTGCCAAGATCACCCAGAAATCAGCTCAGTGGCCAGAATGATCTGCAGAATGTGACTACAGGGGACACCCCAGGAGAGGGAGGGAGGGTTTCCATGACGACTCAGCTGCTAGTGGGGTCCCCATAGGGGGATGTCAGGTGGAAATCCCAGAGAGGGGCACGGATGTGGTTGGAGAATCCCAGGCAGAGGTGGCCCAGACATGACAGGGTTCAATGAGGTGCCCCCACCCCAAAACCTGACAAGTATTTTCAGACATGACGGAAGGATCCCTGAGCCTCCCTAGCTGTGACTGGAGAATTCCAGACACAAAAAAAGTGGTAGCAGGGCGGTTCCAGAGAACTAGGGGATCCCAAAGATGACCGAGGGATTTGGGGGGACAGATAGGACGAGAGTCACAGCTGGGCACAGAGGTCTGAGCTATGGTTAAGGGATCCCGGAGGTCTCAGGCATAACTAGGAGATGTCAGATCTGACAGGAGGGACTCACAGGAGCAGAGGTCCCCCAGACCTTGGACAGGGCCTAGGGCTGCTGGCAGCGCCCCGTCCTGGTGTGAAGATCTGTGGGTTCACCCGCCCCCCCTCATGGGATTGTGGGATCACAGACACACAGCAGTCCCCACTGGCTGGGGTTCTGGAAGCACCAGCCCGCCCCACTCCACACAGACACATAGTCCTGCCACCCAAGCCATGAAGATCCTGGGGACCCTGGACGTGATGCGGGAATCCCAGAGGGGCCCTGGGCAGGGCTTAGGGATTATGGCAGCCCCCCACCCCCACAGTGTGGGGAATCCACGGGTCCTATGACCTAGGGTGCGGGGACAGCAACGTGACACTGGCCTGGTGAGCCCCTGAGAGCCCCCCCGAGAGCGCCCCGGCTCAGGCCCGGCGGGCGGCCGGCAGCAGCGCAATGTCAAACTGGTAGGTGAGCTTGCGCTTGACCTTGCGGATCTCGCCGGTCTTGGCGTAGTTGCGCAGCGCGCGGGCCAGCTTCTGGTAGGTCATGCGCTTGCGGTTGCCCTTCTGCTGGCCCCAGCGGCGCGCCAGCAGCTCCTTGTGCTTGGACGAGAACTGGAAGACGCCGGCGCCCGGCTCCACCCACCACACGCACTCGCGCATGTCGCCGCGGGTCAGCAGCCCGAGCAGGAACTGGTACAGGCGCAGCTTCTTGCGGGCCCCTGCGGAGGGAGGCGGGGTGTCAGGGAGGTGCCCAGCGGCCCGCCCCGTCCCCCCAGCCTCCGTCTCCCCATGGAGAGATTTAGCTGATACACCTGCCTGGCTCTGTCTGCGCCCCCCTCTCCCTGAAGCTGCCCCCCCCCACCCCCCATGGCCCCTCCCTGCTTTCTTTTACAGGATCTGCCCCTGGCCTGAGCTCTGCTCCGTGGCCAGCGCCTAGGAATGAATACATATTGTTCAGCGCATGGATGAGGGAAGCTGTGAAATGGGTTGACAGAGCTCCTCAAAGTCTCCCCACAGGGAGCTGACTGGTGGTGGAAAGAGCCCTGGGGTGGGTTTGAGTCAGCCTGGCTCAACTCCAGCCTCGCACCCCAGAGGGACTGGGATCCTGGGAGAGGCCAGGGGTCCACTGCTGGGCCCCTCAGAGCAGGAGCAGGTGGATATAGCAGGGCACCGGGTCCAAGAACCCCAGCTCTGCCATCTCCCAGCTGTGTGCCCCTGGGGTGATGACGTAACGTCTCTGAGCTGGCATCGCCTTGGCTATACATGAGGCTTCCCTGTGCAGGTATTTCACTTTTACAAGCTCCGTGCCCGGGGCTTTACAATTATGAGCTCATTTCACCTTCACCACAGCCCCGTGGGATGGGGGGACGGCAACAACCCATTTTACAGATGGGAAACTGAGGCGCAGACAGAGAAAGTTGCTAAGGACCAATCCCACCTTCCCGGAGGAGGTGCGCATAACGGATGCCGGGCTCGTGGGCGGAAGCAGGGGCTGACGGGCTGGGGCTGAGGCTGGGAGGGTTTCTGTGCTGTGTTGGCGATGGTGGTGAAGCCTCACCGAGCGCTCGGTCTCTGCCCAGCGCCGTTATCTCACAACATCCTCCCATGAACCCTCCCAAACACCAGCAACAGTCACCGTGACTGTCACCCCTCCGTACAGACAGGCGGGCGAGGCGCAGAGAGGTAGGCAGAGGCCCTTGCCCCGGGCACACAGCCTGGGCCGCCCTCAGAGCTGGGGTGCATAGGACAGGCTTGGGAAGCCACGGCCCTTCAGCCCCCTCCTCCCGCCCCCTGTGGGAGTCCCCGCCCGACCTGCTCCCACTTACCTGCCTCGGATGCCCCGCCCTCGGGGCCAGCCATGAGGGCCTCATCCGACTCGCTGTCCGAGACCTCCAGGGCGGGGTTGTCCAGCAAGAGGTCCTCCTCTTCCGACAGCACGGGGCTGGGGTACGGGGCGTACGACGGGGGGCCCAGGGTCTGCGGAAGGTCAGGGTCACCTGCCGTCCCGTCGAGGGGGGGCCCTGCTCTCCCTCCCTTGGCTTCCTCCTCCTGGGCCCTCCCCACTCCGTTTACAGCCTGGGTCGGCTCAGACAGTCATGGTGTGGCCAGGGGACGCCCGGCCACCTCCATGAAAGCCCGCGCCACACGGATGACAGCTACCTGTGCTGCCCCCTGGCTCCCTCTGTCACTGGTTTTGCAGTAATGACAGTGCTCAGCCTCATAGGGAGGGAGGGAGGGAGGGAGGGGTTATAATGCATTGGCCCTAATGCAGTGCCTGGCGCCCAGCAAACCTCAGTCACACGATGGGGGTGTCAGTGATCCCCCTGCCCCTCACCTGGCAGGCGAAGTCCTCTGTGGGGTACGCTGGGAAGCCAGGCCCCGGGGCCTCGAGGCTGGCGGCTGGGTTGAGGCTGCCCACAGGGCTGTAGGTCGAGGAGGGCCCATAACAGAGCTGGGCGTCCTGGGGGTGGCTGAAGGTGGCCACGGCTGGGTCGAAGGCTTCGTAGGAGGTGGCGGGCACAGCCGGGACCTCCGTCCAGCCCCACAGGGAGTCTGGGGGAAGGGCACTGAGTCAGAAGCCGGGGGTGTGGCCTTGGCCCCCTCCCACTGGAAGCGCCAGCACAGAGGGGCCATTGTGGGCCATGCAAATGGCTGACCCCGGGATTTGCATGGGCGAGTGGCCAGGGAGGAAAGGAAGGAGGCTGAGGGCCTGGGCTGACCTCGCCCTGCTGAGCTATGGGACCATTTCCCCCGGGGCTACAGCTCCCCATCCGTGAAATGGGCCCAAGGGGCATGTGGGAGGGGTCTGGGCCGGGGTCACTCACCAGGAGCCCCCTCTGAGTCGGAGTAGCCGGGGTGCTTGCAGCTGTCCAAGTCATAGAAGATGCCATCTGGGTACTGCTGGGGGGAGGCGGGAGGAGGGGTCAGCGGCCTGTGAGGAGCCCCACCCCCACCCTGGACCAGCAGGGAGATGTCCACAGGGGCAGGGAGAGGAGACGCACAGAGATACGGAGAGAGGAGACAGACACAACACGGCAGAGGCACGAAGACCCGGAGAGAGACACTGAGCCGTGGGCCGCCAGGAGCCCCTCGCCTCACGATGCTCAGTCATCGTCATGAGAATTCCCCCGGCCTCCTCTGTCTGGGTGGCGGGGTGAAGGGTGGGAGTTCTTTTTTGGTCTCAGTGCTGCCTTTACCCACCTCCGCATCATTGCTTCCATTCATCTCAAGAATCGTCTCGCTTTAGCAATTAAAGACCAAAGCAGGAGACAGACCATCTCCATGCCAGCGATCTCACGCCTGGATTTACCCAGGAAAACGTCTGTCCACTAAACAGCCTTGCCCAGGAAGACCCAGAGCAGCCTCATGAAAAGCACCAAAGGGGAGCCCTAACTGGTTTGGCTCAGTGGATAGAGCGTCGGCCTGCGGACTGAAGGGTCCCGGGTTCGATTCCGGTCAAGGGCATGTACCTTGGTCGTGGGCACATCCCCAGTAGGGTGTGTGCAGGAGGCAGCTGATGGATGTTTCTCTCTCATCGATGTTTCTAACTCTCTATCCCTCTCCCTTCCTGTCTGCAAAAAAATCAATAAAATGTATTAAAAAAAAAACACCAAAGGGGAGATAGCCCCAGTGGTCATGGACGGGGGAATGGACACATGAGGTGGTGGTGGGGGTGGGGGGGGGTGGAGTACATACAGCGAGGAAAAAGCCGGCGCCTGACACGCACTTGATGTTGAGCAAAGGAAGCCAGACCCTTGCCGAAACCGGTTTGGCTCAGTGGCTAGAGCGTCGGCCTGCGGACTGAAAGGTCCCAGGTTCGATTCCGGTCAAGGGCATGTACCAGGGTTGCGGGCACATCCCCAGTAGGAGATGTGCAGGAGGCAGCTGGTCGATGTTTCTCTCTCATCGATGTTTCTAACTCTCTATCTCTCTCCTTTCCTCTCTGTAAAAAATCAATAAAATATATTTAAAAAAAAAAAAAAAAAAAAAAGGAAGCCAGACCCCAAAGGGTACACGCTATGATTCACTCTGTGGAAAGTTCAAAACCAGGCAAAACGAATGCGTAGTGGAAACGTCGGAACGGGTATCGAGGGAGAAGGCTGCGGGTATTCCCGGGTGACGGAGCGCGGTCTCGGCTGGTTATTGGTCGCGCAGGCGTGTGCCCGGGTCAGCCCTCACTGCGCGGCACACAAGATGTGTCATTTGCCCGACATAAGTTACGCCTCCATTTTTTTTTAAAAAAAAGCAAAACTCGTCGTGTGGGGGAGGTAGGGGCCCCAGAGGGGGTGTCTTTCGGGGCCATACGAGTAAGGCTTTATTTCTCGGACTGGACTGCGGGTTTTAGGTCGAGTATCGTGTGTCTCATCTATTACAGGCGACATTTTTGAAAATATAAGGCAGAGAAGAGAAGGGAAGAGGGAGGAATAGGTTTGCTGACCGTGGGCCGGACAGAGAACGAGATAGAAAGGCAAAGATACAAAGAACACCCCCCCCTCCCCCCCCACACACACCCACGCCCGGAGCCCGAGAGGAGAGAGACATTGGAGAGACATCTGAGATGAGTGGCTGGAGGGTGGTGGCGGGAGACACTGAAAGTAAAAAAGACAGAGTGACAGGAAGGAGCAGAGAAGGAAACTGAGGCAGGGAGGTCACAGTAGGCCATGTGGGTCCCCCCCTCCGCCCTGCCTTGGCCCCCAGGGCCTCAACTCACCAGACAGCTGAAGTGTGGCCCGTCGAGCCTGGAGGGGGAGAGACACAGGGGCATGTCAGGGTGCCTGCAGCCACCTGAGGTTCGCGGTGGCTGGGGGGCCGTCGGGGAGAGGCGGCTGCAGCTGTGACCACCACAGCCGTCTGCTGTGCGTTCGTGTGGGAGACCAGCCCCCCACTCCCTCACTGGGGCAGGAAGTGGGGGTGGGAGCCAGGCAAATGACCCCCCGTCCCCTGGGATTTGCATAGGCAGGGGCTGGGGGGGGGGGTAGGGAAAGTGAGGGAGAGAAAGTCCCCAGGGAGATGAGGGTGCCCGCGGGCGGGTGGGGGCAGGGAGGGGCCTCCCTTAGCCAGTCTGTCCAATGGGTCCACCTTGGACCAGGGGAGCTACGGGGAGACGCAGAGACCCAGCGAGGGCGAGTGAGCGCGGGGAAGGGAGAGGTGTGGAGCCGTCCACGCTCAGATGCAGAGGTATTTACTGAGCCCGGAGATAGAGGGATGGGGTGGGGGAGAGATGGGGGACAGGAGAAGTAAGACAGGTGGACAGAGAATTGGAAAGAGGCTGAGACAGAGGGAGCGAGAGGCAAAGGAGACCCCGAAACATAAGGCGGAGGCAGAACACAGAGAGAGCAGACACAGGGAGCGGGGGACCCGGGGGGGCCCGGGGGACAGGGTGGAGGGCCCTGGAGATGTCGGAGGGGAGTGGGTGGGTGAGTGGGAGGCCAGCCTCCCAGGAGAGGTCTGTGGGGTCCAGGGGGAGACAGGAGGAGGATGGAGGAGAGAATCAGTGGGAGGGAAGAGAGACCCAGAGGGGCGGGCGTGAGCGTGGACACCCCCCCAGTGAGGCTGTCAGCCGAGACCACCGCTGGGGGAGGCCTGGCAGAGGGGCAGGGGTGGGGGGCCGGGGTCCCGTGTGCAGGTTTAGGGGCCCCACTCACTGTGCAGCCTCCAGGGCGAGCATGGCGGTGCCGGGCTGTGTTCACTGCCGGTGGCAGCCGCCACCCCTATTTATACCTTGGCCCGGCCCCCTGGGGGCAGGGGTGCCTGAGCTCAGCCCTCCTGGAAAATCCCCTCAGGGAGGGGGCCAGGGGAGGGGGCTGGATTGCACAACCTCTGGGTCACGTGGTGGGGAGGGCGGGCCCGGGAGCCGGCTGGATTTGGGGATCCCCACAGTTGGGAGCAGGGGTAACCCTGAGGGGTGGAGGAGCTGGACTTGGGGGACCCTAAAAGGGGTCATTGGTCAGTGAAGTGGGGGTCAAAGCAGGGGGGCGTGTCCCTGAGGAAAACCCAGGCCCAATGCGGATGAGGACCCTAAGGTGGAAACATCGTGGGTGTGGGACACGGAGGGGGGTCCCCTGGGTCGTGGGGAGTGGGAGCCCGCGAGCCGGGGCTGCCCCAGGCCTGGAGGAAACGGGTCAGCACCTGGAGGGCCAGCTGCCGCAGGGAGGGGGCGCTGGGCAGAGCGGAGCTGTCGGCAGGGGAGTAGATACCCAGAGATGCCCACTCAGGCTCCGGGGGGAGACTGAGGCAGGCCGGGCCTGCGAGGGCTGACAGCGGAGCGGGAGTCCAGGTGCCCTGCACAGGGGGAGGCGTCCAGTGGGGCACCTGGGGGTCAGGGCCTGACCGTGGACTTTGTCCCGCCCCCTCACCCCCAGACACCAAACACAAAGCACCAGGTAACAAAAGGTCCAAACTTTATTAGTTCTCCACCGGTCCCCGCCGGCAGGGCCCTCCTGGGAAGCCTGCGGAGGTCAGGGGTCACCAGGCCTCGGGGCCAGGGGGCCCGAAGCGCCTCAGAAGCTGCTCCTGGTCCTCCAGGTCCTTGCGCACCTTCTTGCGCATGTAGAAGATGGGGCAGTCCCGGCTGCGGGCGGCAGGCGGGCGGGTCAGGGCCAGGGCCAGGGCGGCTGCCCGGGCTGCAGCAGGCCCGATGCCCAGCCCCAGGATGGAGCGGACCGTTCCCAGGACTTTGGCCCCGGCCTGCTGCCCACCCGCCCCCCTCCCGTGTGGGGCTGTTTGCTCAGCGGGCATGGGGGGGGAGCGATAACAGCGGGTGCCCGCGGAGGCGCTGGGCCACAGCCGTATATCACCTGTCACCTGGCGTGGGAACCCGCCCCGCCCACCCGTTCCCTGGGGAAAGCCCGGCCCCACCCTGGGGGAGGGGGTCGGGGCAGCCATCTCCCCTGGGGCAGATACTGGGCGCCCGACCCTGCCCCACTCAGTGGCTCCCCACCCCGACCCCTGGGAGGGCTGGGTGCGCACGGCCTGTTTTGCAGACATGACACTGAGGTCAGGGGACTCTGCAGCCAGAAGGGAAGTGGGGGTGGGGCTGCTTGAGACCCTGGAGTTGGGGCCCAGCTCCCCAGGCCTGGGGAGCATGGAGGGACCCGGGGCCACGGGCTGCGCACCTGGTGCAGATGACGTCCTCGTGCAGGCTGCCCTGACAGCGCTGGCACTGCGTCCACAGGCGCGAGAAGCGCTCCTCCAGGGCGTTCAGGTGTGACACCTGCGGACGGGGGGCGGGAGGGGGGCTCAGCAGCAGCCCAGGCCGGCCCCTCGCCCCAACCCTCCCCGACCCTCACCTCCTTCTGATACAGCTCCGACTCCCGGGGCTTGCAGAACTTGCACACGGCTCCTGCGGGGGGGAGGGGGGGGCAATGGGGGAGCTGGGGCCGAGCCAGGGCCCAGGCCACCCCACCCCTGCCCCTTCCCCGCCCGCTGCCCATCCCGACTTCTGAAAGTCCCCACAGACGGAGAACAAGGGAGAGAGTGTGTGGGGGAAAACTCCCTGGGGAACTCCTGGGGTGGGGGGCCGGGACCCCCCTCTTGGGGTGACTGCAGAGAGGAGACCCCCACCCAGGGGAGACCCCATCTGGGCAGCAGTGCCAGCTTGTGGGGCAGGGGCCGGGGACCTCGGGCGCCCCGGGGTGGATGGAGGGCAGGGGCGGGGCGGGGCCGGCTCACCTTGGTGGCTGAGGACAGTGCGGCAGCCAATGCAGCAGCTCTGCCGCTTGGCGAAGGCCAGGAGGCCGCCCACCCTGCCGGTGAGCACGGTCTTGCATCGTGTGTGGTCCCCCCCTGCAGGTGAGGGGTGAGGGGTGAGAACAGCGTGGCTGGTGCCCCCCGGCCCCAGGCACCCCCCCCCCCCCCCCGGGCATCCCGTACGCAGCAGCACGGCCTCGGCGCGGCCCTCGCCCAGGATGGGCTCGAAGATGCGCAGGAGCGGCTTGGCGAGCTGCTGCTCCAGGTAGTACTGCGTGTCGATGGGCAGGCTGTGCTCCAGCACGAACAGGGGGTCCTGCGGGCAGAGCGCAGGGTCACCCCAGGGCCAGAGCCGTGGAGGGACTGGGCCTGGGACAGAGGACACGGGGGCGACAGGCACTGAGAACACCGAGGGCTCCCCCAGTCATGACTGGGACCGTGGTGTGCGGCCGTTCCTGGGCACAGCGCTGCCCTGTGGGGAGCAGCATCAAGGAAGGGGGTGGGGGGTCTGGGATGGGGTCATAGGTCATTGGGGGTCCCTGGCCACAGGCTCTGTGATCCATGCTGAGGTCCACAGGTGGGGCCCTCAGGTAATCAAGGAAGGGTCAGAGGTCACAGCGATGAAGGATGAAGGGGGACAAGAACTAGGTCAGAGGTTACAGACATCTGAGCAGGATGGAGGGTACAGATCTCAGGGACCCAGAGGCTGAAGAACGAGGGCCAAGGAGACAGAAGGGGACACAGACACGGAGACAGAGATGGAGGGACGCCCTGTGCAGCGAGGCTGAACCCCTTGCCCGGGGGAGCGAGGGAGAGGTCAGACACTGGGGGTGGGGGCACCCTCCAGAGGGCACAGGCGGCTGGGAGCAGAGCATCCTGGAGCCGACGCCCGGGTGTGCTGGGGCGGCTGGCAGGGCCCCACGGGGCCCAGAGAGGGAAACACCTTCCCACCGCGGAAAGCAGAAGTGAGAGCGGGCGGGCTGGGCGGCGGGCAGCCAGGTGGGCCTGACCTCGGACTTCATGTAGGCAGCCACGCCCTTGGCGGCCCCGATGATCACGTAGGGCACCCGGTCTCCCAGGCTGGGCGCGCTCCCGGGGTCCCGCTTCCTCATCCTGCGGGGAGAGGGTGGGTGAGGGCAGGTGGACGGCGGGGGGGTGGGGCCAGGAAGTGGTGGGCTCGGCGGGCTGGAGGGGCTATTTCTGGACGGCCAGGCCCCCAGCGGACCTCTCGGCCAGCTCCACGTGGGCCTGCTTGCCGGCGTAGTCGGCGGCCGCGCGGGTCAGCTCCTTGGTGATGACCAGCTGCGAGATGTCGATGCGGTTGCACAGCAGGTCCGAGATGACGTCCTGTGCGTGGGACACGGCGCCCTCGGGGTCTCTGTGGGCCAGATGGGGCATCTCCAGTGGCTGCTGAGGGCCAGGCTGGCACCTCCACGCCCCCAAGGCTGGGGACCAGGACGGGCTCCGGGCTGAGGTCCAGGACGGGGGCGTCTGCTCAGCCACAGGCTACAACCCCACAGCTGCCCAACCCCACACGCCTCCCACCGCTTCTCGCTAAGGAAAAGCTTCTCACTGAGGAAAAGCGGGCCTGACTCCCGTGTCCCCAAGGGAGGAGGGGCGGGCTCCCGGGTCTGAGGGAGGGGGACTGGGGTCTGGATCCAGGGGTCTCATCTCACACACCGGTCGATGAGCAGGCGGCGAAGTGAGGCGGTGACGAGGTTGGCCACCAGGGGGCAGTTGTCCCTGCGCACAGCCTCCAGGCCCTTGCAGTCCATGCGGTCATGGGTGTCGGGCCGGGAGGAGAAGAGCAGGCCAGCATAGCGCTTCTTGCTGATGAGCAGGTAAGGGAAGTAGACCTGGGGGGGGACCCGTGGCTGAGGCCCCTGAGACTGCAGGGTGTCCAATCCTGAGACACCCCCCAGAAAGTGACAGGCAGGTATGGTTCCTGAGATGTAGGGTTGGGATGCCTGGGGGACTGGACCCTGAGACCCCAACACCTGAGCCCAGGAACACCCTCAGCTTTCCAGGGAACCCCAGACCAGGGTCCCCAAGTCTAAAACAGAGGCTGGGACAAACCTAGAAACAGGCCCCAAATATGAGATCCAGACTCTGGGCTAAAGCCTTGAAAGCCCCAAATCTGGGTCTGGGGCAGAAGCTGAGGCAGAAGGGGGCACCCCCGGAGAGGAGACAAGGCCTGGAGTGAGCCCTGAGGCACAGACCTCCCAAACTGGGAGGCTCTGATTCCAAGAGCAGGGGTGCCCCTGGCCTGACCTGGTTTGAACCCTGAGGATAAAGTCCGGTGAGAGCCCCCCATCCCAGCCTGTCACACACCAGGAGCCGGGAACCCCAGACAATGGCTCCCTGACCCAGGCCTGGCCCGTCAGAGTCCCTGCCACCCAGGACAGACGCCCAGACAGGTGCTGGGAAACCACACCAGACGCGCCCCGAGACGGACCGGTTGTCACAAAACAGCACGCAGCGTGCGGAGCCCAGGCTTTGGCGGTTTTGATAGCCAAGGCCCCAAACTCAGGAGGATCCGGCAGCAAAACACCTTGACACGGGGCCCATGAACCCAAAGAACAGGACACCCCGAGTACCCCAATCGGGCACCCCAAAAGGGAGACCCTGCCAACACTGGGGTTTCCCAGATGCTGACCAGGGGAACCCCAAATGTAGGCATCTGTGAGCTTTGCAGGCACCCTGAGAAAGAGGCCCCTCTGCAACTGCCAAGACCCTCCCTCACCTGCCCACCCCCATCCCAGGGTGAGGGCCTTACCTTCTCAAACTCCAGCCGGATGGGGGAGGGGAAGTGGCCGGACACCCAGTCTGCAGCCTCCCGCCCCAGAGCCATCGCTTCCGCCACGGAGGAGACACCAAACCGGCACATGACGGAGTCGGTGTCGCCGTACACCACCTGGCGGGGAGGGGCGTGTGACCGCGGGCCCGTGCTCCCCGCACCAGGCCCATCCCAGGCCCGTTCCGGGCAGCGGGCGGGGTGGCCCTGACCTTGGCGCTGGCGCTGTAGCCGTTCTCCACTGTGTACTTGGACTCCACCAGCTGCTTCGTTTTCTCAATCATCTGGCGGCCGAACCCGGTGACGCTCTGTTGGGGAGAGAATCGCGGTGAGGGCCCAGGAGCCGTGTGCAGCGGACACGCACTTGGGGGCCCACCTCCACGGCTCCTTGTAGGTGTGGGCCTGGGCAAGCCATTCTATCCCTTTGTGCGTCCGTTTCCCAATCTGTCAAGCGGGGCTCCTGAGCTGGTCCGCAGCGGTCTGTGGGGAAGAGCGGGCTCCTGGTGGAGGAGGAAGAGCTGCATCGAGTGGAGGTGCTGCAGCCAGAAGCAGCCGTGAGCTCGGGGTCTCTCTCCACAGGGGTGCCGTGACCACTGATGTTCATGGCCTCTTCCCCCCAAGTCAGCAGGGCCTCCCTCCCCCACCCCCCATCTTTGGGCAACTGGGAATGACACCACACAGCCCAATGCCCCCAGGGAGGGGTCTGCACCAGCTCCATGAAGAAACATACCTGTCCAACAGTCATACTTTACAAATAAGGACACTGAGGCTGGGGGAGGGAGGAGGGGCACAGGTAAGGTAAGACGGGTGTGATTCTTCTGTTTTTGTTTGTTTGGGGCCAGTCAGAAAAGCTTTGTCTTTTAACTAGAGCATTTAGGCCACTTACATTTAGTGTAATTAATTACTCATTAGCTCTGGACTTCAATCCACCACTTCACTTAATCAGCCTTTTATTTGTTCCACCGTTCCATGTCCCTTTTGCTTTCCTACCTTTTTCTGGAATGATTTCGTATTTTAAAATTATTCCATCTCCCTGCTCCCAAAAACTTGAGGCAGAAATAAGGAAAGAAGCTAAGAAACAGAGGGGAGGAACTGCGAGGGAAAAGACCTAGCGACACGGCCAGGAAGCGGCAGTCCCCACTGAGGGAGCCCTGGATCCCGGGGGAGCAGAGCCGCATTTTCCCACCGGGCCTTGCTCAGGGGCTAAACCAGGGGTGGGCGAACTTTTTGACTCGAGGGCCACAATGGGTTCTTAAACTGGACCGGAGGGCCGGAACAAAAGCATGGATGGAGTGTTTGTGTGAACTAATATAAATTCAAAGTAAACATCATGAAATAAAAGGGTACGGTCTTTTTTTTTTTTAATTTTATTCATTTCAAGCGGGCCGCATCCGGCCCGCAGGCCGTAGTTTGCCCACGGCTGGGCTAAACCCTAAGGGCCAAACACCCAGGGGCTGAGGGAAGCCCAGCACTGGGTGGTCAATGGCGATTGGTTAGCCCCTGGGAGTGAGCTTCTCGCCCTTGGAATGTCCTGCCTGATGAGAGTCTTTGTTCACCTGGGGCCACATGGTATCAGCTTGACCCTGACATGGGCTGAGGACCCGTCAGCCACACAGGGGTCAGCCATGCCTCCGGGACCAGCCTCCCTGTGGGCCTCACCCCGGGGATGCTGCCACGCACGACGGGAGGAATAAGCAGTCCGCACGACCCACTGGAGACAACGGACGCTGTGCCTGGTCTCCGGACCCTGCCCCACGGGCCTCCTCCTTCGGCTGGTGTTAATCCCTCTCCTTTCACTGTATCAAATCATAACTGTGAGTAAACGGCTCTTCTGAGATCTCTGAATCCTTCTAGTCAATCACTGGATCTGAGGGGTCTCGGGGGCACCACTGAACTGCATGTGGGAAGGAATTCCTCCAAACCTTTCGCCTAGAGGCCTCGCACAATGGCCAGACAGGGAGGGAGCTCCCCATGGCTGGAGGTAACCAAGTCTGGACAGGAAGACTTTTCAAAGGACCTCTTGGGCCGCGAGCTGAGGCGCCGCTCCCAGCTGGGCAGAACCTCAGAGCCTCTGTGGTCTCACTGGGGTCTGTTTTCCTGTCCCGGGAGCACAGCTGCCTCCAGTAAACAGGCCTAGGATGCGACTGGGGGTGGGGAGGGAGGCCACGGGCCCAGTTCCTCCTCAGCACAGAGCACTAAGCGAGCACCCACTCAACATCCCCAGGGGGGACCTCGCCGCTGGAGGGGGGACCCTCCTGTCTAATCTGACGGTGACCAAGGACACACAGCAACCCACGGGCGAGCCTGACTGTGCTGTGGGTGACCCCCCGTCCGGCCCCAGGACCCGACCCCCAGCAGAGACTAGCCTCGTTCTCCCATGAGCAGGAGGGAGGGGGGCCTGCCCGCCACTCCCCCACCCCCATGGGGACCGGGGAGGATGTGGGCTAGGGTGCAGCTGCTGGGGACATGGGGGTGACGGTGGCAGATGAAGAATGAGCAAAGCCGCTGCTCTCCCCCACGGCCCTCAGCCTCTGCCTGCCCTGCCCATGTGTCTGCAGGACCCTGGCAACGCCTGCCTTCCCGTACACATTCACGCCCACGGGCTGTGTCCCCGAAGGGCTGGGCACTGCATGAGGGTTCCCTGTGCAGGAACTCTCACTGGCCCTGCCACCTGCTGGACCCACAGGGCACAAGGCCCAACCGCTGGCAGCCTGGCAAGCATTTGGTGAACAACAGAACGGACCCATCACTCAAGCACCCTCTCCAAAAGGCTGGCGAGCGGGCGGCCCCTCCCGCGGGCCCTGGTTCTCCCAGAAAGTGCTGTCCGACCCCAGCTGCCCGCCGTGGGGCCTGAGCACTCACCTGGGAGATCTCCAGGCACGGCAGCTTGCCCACCTGGGCGCCGGTGAAGCCGTACACAGAGTTGGCGCTCACTTTCAGCGCCAGCTGCCGCCCGTCCAGGACCTGCCGCCGCAGGGGGTCTGTCTCCTTGGCCAGCTCAGCCTTGGCCCTGGGGGGAGGGGAAGCACGGCACTCAGGTGGCACCCAGGTCTCGGGGAGACGAGGCCCGGGTCTGGGCACGCAGTCAGGGTGCCTCTCTGGGAAGGGGTGCGTGTGTGGCTGTGTGTGCCGTGTACTGCACAGGGGCAGCAGGCACAGGGGCGGCGGGGAGCTGCCGGAGGGGGCGACTCGTTCTAATTCCCACACAGACAAAGTGAAGGTGCCCAGCAGCGCGGGGACCCACGAGGGACAGGGTCACCCACGGGGGAGCCTCAGCAGGTCCAAGCTCTGAGCAGGGTGGGCGGGGGGGCCGGAGCCCACCTCTTCCGGGCGCTGAGCAGGTTCTCCAGGATCTGGGGCAGCAGCCCCTTGCGCACCGACGTCTTCACAAACTCGTCCCCGGTGGGCGTCTTGATGAACTGGTCCTCAGTCAGGCTGGGTCGGGGATGGCAGGGGGTGACGCCCGGCCTCCATCTCAGACCTCCCCCTTGCCTCTCCCCTCCCCACTATTTCTGTCCCCCACCCCACCCTGCCTGAGCCCGGCCCTGGCAGTCTTGGGGCCCTCATGCCGAGGGGGTGCCGTACCCCAGTTTCTGGGCGGCGCCTGGCCGCAGGAGCGTGGTGTAGCACAGGTTGTGGGCCATCATGATGGACGGGTACAGCGAGGAGAAGTCCAGGGTGGTGATGGGGACGTCGTAGTACCTGGGAGTGCCAGCAGTCAGGGCGAGACCCCTCGCCACCCCCACACCAGCCCCGCCCGGCCAGGGGGCTCACCCTTTAAGGGGCTCGATGACCGTGGCTCCCGTGTAGTCCTCGCCGCCCTCTGTCTTCACCACGGGCATCAGCAGCCCCTCGCGCATGGCCTGGGCGGGGAGAAGGCAGGAAACGGAGGGTGGGCGCGGACAGGGCAGCCCCATGGGAACAGGCAGAGGGAGGGGCCGCCGCTAGGGACAGAAACCCTCCCTGGGCTCTGCCACTGACCTGCCGCAGCAGCTGCGACACCACCTTGACCTGCTGGCCGCGGGTGAGCAGGTAGCCGAGGGGCACGCCGGTGACGCGCGCCATCTCCATGGCGTTCACCAGCACCATGAGCCGCTCCAGCAGCCGCAGCGGCAGGAAGGCGTCCTTGAGGCAGTACACTGCCAGGCGGCGGCGCGTCTGGTCGTTCCCGTTCTGGGGACAGACACCGATGGCGTCAGGGTGGAGGGCGGGGAGGGCCAGGGTCTGGGTGGGGAGCAGGCAGAGGTCAGGGAGTTGACAGGTGGGAGGGAGTCTGAAAGGCTGGTGTAGACAAGTACAGAATCAAGGTCATGTGAGCGGGCAGAAAAATGACATCTGCAGGGCGGGGTCAGAGGTTAGGGGCAGGAGGCCAAGGTGAAGGTAGGAGCACAGGCTGAAGCCCAAGGTCAGGAAGTCGGGTGGAAGGCTGAGGTCAGAGGAGTAGATCAGGGGCAGGAAGTGGGGTCAGAGGTTAGAGACGGGGCAGAGGTGAGAGACCGGGGCAGGAGGTGGGGTCAGAGGTCAGGGCTGAGGCTCACCTGCAGGTCGGTGATGATGCTGTGCTGCACGTCCTCCTTCTGCTCCCCCAGGAAGTGGAAGCTCACGGCGTTGAGCGTGTAGGAGCGGAGCTTGTGCTCCCGCAGCAGCACCTGGGGCGGAGGCGCAGGGTGGGCACAGGCCCCGGGCAGCGGCCCCACAAGGACGAGGCCAGCCCACCCGGCCGGGCCGCACCTGCAGCATGTCCATCTGCACGCGGCCCACCATGCTGACCACCTTGCTGTCCCGCCGGCCAGTCTGCTTCGACTGGAAGGACGAGTCCCGGATGGTGGAGCGGAGGCCAGCCACACGGCCCAGGAAGGGGAAGTCCTGCACCTGAGGGCACAGCAGGTGGAGCTGCAGACGGGCCGGGCGCCTGACCCGGGATCCCAGGCCTGTGCCAGAGGAATGGAGACCGGACCACCCATGCCACTCCCCACAACACAGCTCTTCCGGCTGGAGGGGCCGGGGGGCCGGGGCTGGGCAGGTGTGGACTAGAGGGGAGGACGGGAGACCGGACCGGGAGAGCCAGGGGCCTGAGGGCTGTGAGGGTAAAGGGGGCAAGGACGGCTCGAATGGCTGGAGGGCTGCACCCAGATGGGGAGCCGGAGGAGCAGGTGGGATGACGCCAAGCTCAGTGGGAAGGTGGTGGGTGCACGGGGTGGGGGCCTGGGGAAGGGCCAGGTGGGAGCACGGGGTTGGCACAGAGAACCAGGTCTGGGGTCAGGAGAGGCGTCTGCCCTGGAGACGGTCGCCTGGGAGTGGCCAGGCAGAGAGCAGAGGCCTGAGCTGGGCTGGAGCCACGGGGCAGAGGGAGGGGGGCCTGACCCAACACGCCTCGATCCTCAGAAGGGGCGATCTGAGCAGACAGGCGCAGAGGCGGGCGCAGCGGAGGCGGGAGAGCGCCATCTAAACCCAGGAGGCCTCAGAGGGCACTGAGCCTGCGGCACCCGGATCTTGGACTTGCAGCCTCCAGGCAGCCCTGGTGAACTAACACACCTCGTACCCTGTGCTGGGACTCAATGGGCATCCGGGTCTCACCACACACTTCAAGGAACACCCCCATTTCCTTATTGGTTTTTTAAGATTATTTTAGCCTGAGCCGGTTTGGCTCAGTGGATAGAGCGTCGGCCTGCGGACTGAAGGGTTCCGGGTTCGATTCCGGTCAAGGGCACATGCCCAGGTTGTGGGCTCGATCCACAGTAAGGGATGTGCAGGAGGCAGCTGATCAATGGTTCTCTCTCATCACTGATGTTTCTCTCTCTCTCTCCCTCTCCCTCTGAAATCAATAAAAATATATTTTTTAAAAAAGATTATTTTAATTGATTTTTAGAGAGAGAGGAAGGGGTAGGAAGAGAGAGAAACATTGATGTGAGAGCAGAACACTGATCAGCTGCCTCCTGCACGCCCCCCACCAGGAATCGAACCCACAGCCCGGGCATGTGCCCTGACTGGGAATCGAACCGGCAACCTTTCCATGCACAAGACAACATGCGACCAACTGAGCCACACTGGCCGGGACCCCATCTTCTAATTTAATTTATTATTATTTGTTAATCCTCACCCGAGGATATTTTTTCCACTGATTTCTGGAGTGGAGGGGAAGGAGGAGGGCGAGAGACAGATGGAGGGAGGAGGGGGAGAGAGAGAAACACCAACATGACAGACACACATAGATTGGTTGCCTCCTGCAAGTGCCCCTACGGGGGCTGGGGAACCTGCACCTGAGGTATGTGCCCTTGACCGGGAATGGAACCTGTGACCCTTTGGTCCACGGGCCAACACTCTAACCACTGAGCAAACCAGCCAGGGCCCCGTTTCTTTATTTGCTGCTGACGTATGTTAAAGCCTAGAAAATCAGATGGACACGGACAACAGGGGGATGAGAATATGAGTGCGGGGCGGGGGGGAGGTTGGGGGTTAATTGGGGGATGAGGACACATTTGTAATACCTTAACCAATAAAGAAATTAAAAATAAATAAATAAATAAAATAAAATGCATCTGCAAGACAAAAAAAGAAAGAAAATCAGGCCCTGCACCCCTGCACTCACATCCTGACCTCTGAAGGCACAAGCCTTCTCTTACTCAACCGTAAACACCCTCCTAGCCTCCACACGCGTCCGGAGACCTGGACTCTGAGCAGAGCAGGGACAAGACAGCAGGGACTGGAGCTGCTGGGGCGGCAGGTGCAGAGCCAGGTGGACCTCCGTGGGGACAGGGCCACAGGGAGGGTTGGGGGAGGTGTAGGGCGCTGTCTGAGGTGAGCCTCCCCTGCCGTGGCCTGCCCTACCTTGAGGTGCTGGGCCCGGGAGATGAGGTAGGGAAGGTCGAAGTTCTGGATGTTGTAGCCGGTGATCACGTCGGGGTCTACGGTGCGGATGAAGGTCGACCAGGCCTGGCGGGGGGCGGAGGCACACTCGGGGTCACTCTGCTTGTCCTCTGGTCACCCCCCTGCCCCGTTCCCCCCCGATGCTGGAATGTTCTGGAAGCCCTCCCGCTCGTGGTAGAAAGACCCGGCAGGTGCTGCTGGAAAGAACCGCTCACCCCTCAATGTGAAGGGGTCTGAACTCTTGGACGTGAGTCTTGGGATCAGGGGAGCTCAGAAAATGGCCTCAAGCCTGGGCTATGATGGTTCGGGTGGGGGACGCTCAGGAAAACGGGGGGGGGGACGCGAACGAGTCACCTGGAGCAGCTCCTCCTCCCGCTCGTAGCTCTGCACCTGGGCACCCAGGATGGGGGCGCAGGGCCGCAGGGTGAGCGCCAGGCGCAGGAAGGGCTCCGGCTCGCCCCAGCGCAGGCCCAGCGAGCAGATCTGGATCACGGGGTCCCGCTCGGGCTCAGGAAAGATGCCTGCACAGGGAGGGAGGGAGGGGATGTGGGGACCTGACCCCTCCTCGCCCTCAGGACACACCAGGGGGCGACACCTCTAAATCTCCCCTGGCCTGTCTACCCCGCTCCGTCCCGACTGCCCACAGACCCCGCCAGATCCATCCTGGCTCCCCTCTGCCTTCACCTCCTGCCTTCTCTCCCCCACACAGATGGGGATGGTCCTGCCCCAGGACCTTTGCACTTGCTGCTCTCTCTGTGGGAAATGCTCTCCCCACCCCCACCCCGTCTGGAGCCCCCTCACGCCACCGCCACCCTCGAGTCTTACAATAACCCAAACACCTGCATGTTTACTACCTCTTTCCCCAGAAGCACGGGGACCCAGGGTGAGACTGGCAAGTCACTGATCTAAAGGGAGGGAAGGGGAGCCCACACCCTGGGGACAGACCTTTGCGGCCGGCGCACTCGATGTCAAAGCTGAGCACACGCAGGGGTGCGATTCGCTGCCACTGCCCTTCTGGCGGGTGGCTGACCACGTCTGACCACAGTACGTCTGCCTCCAGCTGACACAGTGTGGCCTGCGGGGACAGGCGTGTCAGTGGCTGCTGGGTCCCCGGCTCCCTGTCCCCCACCCCTGGCGGGTCCGCACCTTCCCCTCCGGCCTCAGGACGTATTTCCCAGCGGGCAGTTCCAGCCAATTGCAGCCCACGATGTCCGCGTCCACCATGAACCTGGAGGGGGATGAGGTCAGTGGGCCGAGACCACCTGGGGGGTGGGGCGGAGGGCGGAGAAGCGAGGTGGGGGCTGGTACCGGATCTCAAAGTCAACGTTGGCCTCATAGGACGCAAAGCTGGGGGTGCCCAGGCCTGCCACACGGACTCCCTGCTCCAGGAGGCGGCGAGCGGGGGCCACGAGGCGGGGCAGAGCCAGGGTGATGCGCAGAAACGGCGAGGGGCCGTGCCCATGGTACCCGAACATGCCTGCGGGGGACAGAGGAGGCTGGCACCGGCCCAGGGGGACCCCACCAGCTCAGCCCCGGGCGGCACTCACTCTCCCGGGAGCACAGCTCCACGCCCAGCACGGCCGGCCCCTGGAGCTCCTTGCCCGCGCGCTGGTCCCGGCTGATGGCCCCGTTCAGCTCCCGCTGCAGGTCACCCAGGTGCTCGGGCCCAAAACCTGGGGGGGGGAGGGCTGGTCAGGAGCGCAGGGGCCACCAGGTGGTCAGGAGGAAGAGGGGTCTCCTGGGCCGGGGCCACTCACCCGGGGGCGCTGGGGTGTAGAAATAGGGGGCAAAGCCGTGGATGTGGCAGCAGACGGAGACGCCCTCATCGGTGACCCCAAAAGCGCGGAGCACAGGCACGGAGCTGCGGGATGGTGCAGGCGCCCCAGGCAGGGGCCGTGCTGGGCCTGGGGAGGGGACAGGCAAGGCGGGTGCCCCTCACATTCCTCAAAGGGCCCCCCGGCCCCTCCCGCCCTGGGAGCACAGCCCCCATTCCTGCAGCTTGAAGCCCTTCCGCCCACATCAGCTTCTCATGGGTCGTCTCAGCCCCTCTGTTTCCACCTGCCCCTGTGGTCCATTTCCCACCCACAGCTAGAGGGAGCCCCCGCCTGTTTATGAAAAAAAAAAAAAAAATCTTTGAAAAAGGAAAATGGACTCGGTGTGTTGTTATGAACTTGAACACGGGTGTAGGTTCGTGCAATCACCACCAAAACTGGGGAATGACCTGCAACCCCTGCAACTGAGGTCCATGCCCTTGACTGGAATCGAACCCGGGACCCTTCAGTCCTCAGGCCGATGCTCTATCCACTGAGCCAAACTGGCTAGCTGTCATTTTAAATAGCTCCCTTGAGCCGCCCCTTTGCAGTCATAGCCCCCTCCCCACCCCAGCCCCTGGCACATGCACCCGACCCCCTCGCCAGACTCCTCGTTGCCCAGCGCACACCGCCCTGGTCTCCTGGGCCAGCTCCTCCCACACACAGAGCCAGAGGGGCTGACCTGGGCCCTGCTCCCCCCAGGAGCCCAGGGCCCCGCCTGCCACCCTCCGGGCCTGTCCCCAAACTCACCCACATAATGGTCGATCTCCAACTGCTGGAAGATGAGGGGTTCCGTCTGGGGGTCCAGGGAAGGTGGGGTGGGCCGAAGCCAGCGGGCATCTCTGGCTGTCGGGGAGAAGTGCCCTGGGGGGGGGGGGGGCGGTGGATGACATGACGCTAAGTGGAGCCGGGATCCTCCCTCAGACACAAGCAACCACCCTCCCTCTCAGCCCGGCCCAGGCGGCTTCCCAAAATGCAAAAGGAAGGTCCGTGGAGGTGGTGGCTTAGATCAGGCAGGAAACTCGGAAGAGATTGCCAGGCCGAGGGGTCAAGGTCAGAGTAAAAGCAGCAGGCAACAGAGGGGGCATACTGGCACGGGGTCAAAGGCCAGCCCGATGTGGAGCCCAAAGTGGGCCAGAGGTCAGAGGTTACAGGTCAGCTCTGTGGCTGACTCTCAGTTCAGAGGCAAGAAGGGTGGGGGGGCTCCCGCTCCAGGTCTCACGGTCAGCAGCCCCCTCCTGGGCCGACTGCAGCTCCTCCTCCAGCTCCTGCAGCCTGCGCTCGGCCTCCATCTCCTCCATCAGCGCCAGCTCCTCCTCAAACTGGGATGGCCGAGGGGCCTCATCCTCATCCCAGAGGCCCCCGCGGGCCCGCTTCGGGGGCACCCCGGCCCCGGCCCCCGGGCCCGGCCGCCGCTTGTCATACATCCTGGGGGCCAGTGGGGGCTGGGTGAGGGCTCCTGTCCCCCCCACGGCCTCCGCGCACCCGCGGCTGAGCCTCAGAGCTCTGCGGGCTCACAGGAGCTGGCGCATCCCCGACGCGCAGTCACCATCAGTGTAACTACGCCCGCTGCCACCGTCTAACCCTTTCCTCATGCCCCAGCCCTCCACATCCTTTCACCCGTTCGCCTGCCCCCTCTCCGGCACAGCCTTGGTCCTCAGCTCTCCCCTCTTTCCTACCAGCTGCCCCCAGACCCTCGCCTACCCATCACCCAGCATCACCCACGGGCCGGCCTCCGTTCACCCAGCGGCTGGGAAGTGCCTCCTCCAGGCCAGTCACTGCGCTGGGCGCCAGCGAGTGGCTGAAACACCAATCTGACCAGGTCCCGTCCCAGCCGAACACACTTCAGAGGCTCCCGTCCCGTTAAACACAAAAGCAAAAGCCCTTCTTACTTTGAATGTGCACCGTTCCCCCACCTCCCCAGGCCGCAAGGTACTGCCACCTCTGCTTTCACTCCCGCTGCTCCCGTATGTAATACGCACGTGTCGTCATAACTTACGTACGTTTCTACACTGAGTGGCCAGATTATTACGACCGCCCCATCAGTACAATGAAGCGAATTAGTTATGCAAATAATAATAATAATAAAACCTTGAGAGTATCTGCTTAGGAAGTTTTCAATATTCAGTATTTTTGGAAGTGTCAATGCAGTACTGATGGGCTGGTCATAATAATCTGGCCACTGAGTGTGGTCTTCTTAATTGTAACCTATCAGAAATTATTTTATTTTATTTTTTTAAAATATATTTTATTGATTTTTTACAGAGAGGAAGGGAGAGGGATAGAGAGTCAGAAACATCGATGAGAGAGAAACATCGACCCGCTGCCTCCTGCACATCTCCCACTGGGGATGTGCCCGCAACCCAGGTACATGCCCTTGACCAGAATCGAACCTGGGACCTTTCAGTCCGCAGGCCGACGCTCTATCCCCTGAGCCAAACCGGTTTCGGCAGAAATTATTACTTTAACAAGATATATATATTCAGTCCTCACCTGAGGATATTTTTCCGTTGATTTTAGAGAGAGTGGAAGGGAGAGGGAGAGACAGAGAGAAATACTGATGTGAGAGAAACACATCAGTTGGTTGCCCCCTGTACGCACCCCCGTGGGAGGCCGTGGGGAGGACAGGAGCCCTCACCCAGCCCCCACGGGCCCCCAGGGCCAAGGCTGGGGAGGAGCCTGCAACCGAGGTACGTGCCCTTGACCGGAATCAAACCTGCAACCCTTTGGTCCACAGGCTGACGCTCTATCCACTGAGCCAAACCGGCCAGGGCTTGACAACATATATTGATATAAAGGAACACATCGTCTGGTAGACTGAAGACTGCACTCAGGATAAGCCTATTCGATTCGGTAACTTCACTGTGACCCAGTAAGAGAATATTCTAAGGAAACACACACTCAGGTATTCAGGGGTAAATGGCCATGATGTATACAAGCTACTCTGAAAGTGTTTTTTTGAAGTGTGCATGCAGATCATAACACAAACAGGGTAGAATGTGAAAATAGGTGACGCTGGGTGAAGGGTGAACAAGTGTTCTTTGTCGTATACCTTCCTATACATTTGAAATTATTAACAAAGAAAAAGTTGTAGCCCTAGCCGGTGTGGCTCAGTGGATAGTGCTGGCCGTGCACAGAGGGTCACAGGATCCATTCCCAGTCAAGGGCATGTACCTGAACTGCAGCTTCGATCCCCAGCCCCAGTCGGGGCATGTGCGAGTGGCAACCAATCAACGTGTCTTTCTCACATAAATGCTTCTCTCTCTCCCTCTCTTTCACTGTCTCTAAAAATCAATGGGAAAATATCCTTGAGTGAGGATTAATATGAAAGGGAAAAGGGAAGGAAGAGAGGGAGGGGGCGGGGAGAGAGAGAAAGAAATGAGGAATTGTAAAACAGTACGTGTCTCCCTGGCTGAGACCGGGGATTACAGAAACCTACAGCAGATCCCAGCCCCAGACAGGAGGGAGGAGGAGGTTCGGGACAAATCAGCTGTCCCAGGTTCAAGGGAACACCTCCGGATCCCATAACTACCCCCCAGATCCCGTCCCCCTTTGATCCTTTCTTTGGCAACACATTCTTCGCCTTGGAGGCACCACAAGCCAACAAGCTCAAGACTAGATTTCCCAGGATGCACTGCTAGATGGTGGTCACAGGATCAAGTTCTAGCTCACGGACTTAGGGTGACTGTAAGGAGTGCGACGTTCAGGACAGCCCGAAGAGGAAGCCTGCCCTCCCTCCTCTTTCTGCCCCCTTCCAGGCGGCCGGAGCGTGACTGTGGTGGCCACGAGCCAACCTTGACCACCAGGACAAGGGCAACACTGCAGGGCACACAGAGCGACAAGACGGAAGGAACCTGGGCCCTCAGCAGCCTCTGGGGCACACCTGCCTGCCTCTGGACAGTTACGTGGCTACACAGATTGGTATCCTGTCTGGGCCACTGTGCTTTGGAACCTCTGTTACAGAGTTTAGCCTAGACCAGCGGTTCTCAACCTGTGGGTCGCGACCCCTTTGGCGGTCGAACGACCCTTCCACAGGGGTCGCCTAAGACCATCCTGCATATCAGATATTTACATGACGATTCATCACAGTAGCAACATGACAGTGATGAGGTAGCAACGAAAATTATTTTATGGTTGGGTCACCACATGAGGAACTATAGTTAACGGGCCAGAAGGTTGAGAACCACTGGCCTAGACCACGACATCACAGAAAAATTCTGGACTGGGGTGTGTTACAGCAAATGTTGGTCCACAATGGAATTATCTCTCAGCATTAAAAAGGAGGCAGCTGCCCTGACCGGTTTGGCTCAGTGGATGGAGCGTCGGCCTGCGGACTGGAGGGTCCCGGGTTCGATTCTGGTCAGGGGCATGTGCCTTGGTTGGGGGCACGTCACCAGTGGGGGGTGTGCGGGAGGCAGCCGATCGATGTTACTCTCTCATCGATGTTTTTGGCTCTCTGTCCCTCTCCCTTCCTCTCTGTGGAGAAATCAATAATATATATATATATATATATAAAGAGGCAGCTACTGATATACACACAGGATGGACGTATCTCAAACGTGTAAGAGAAGCCAGGCACATGAGTGCACACTGGGGAAGGTGGGAGTGACTGCAAATGGGAAGGGGAATGTTCTTCCATTCTGGGCTAATGGGAATGTTCTAGAACTAGAGAGGTGGTGGCTGCACAAGACTGTGAGTGTCCTAAATGCCACTGGCTGTGCGCTTTAAGATAGTTAATTTCACCTCAATTTTCTTTCCTTTTTTGTTAATCTTCACCTGAGGATATTTTTTCCATTGCTCTTCAGAGAAAGGAGGGGGCGAGAGAGAAACATTGATGCAAGAGAGAGAGACACATCGACTGGTGCCTTCCGCACGCTCCCTGACTGGGGTGGGGAGCAAACCCCAACCCAGGTACGTGTCTGTGACCAGATATCAAGCCTGCGACCCTTTAGTGCACAGGCTGACACTCCACATCGATTTTTAAAAACTGAGTGAATACTGTATGACGGCATTACACAGGGTTCTAGCATTGACTGACCTCTAATGCTAGAGACCAGGCTAGCAGCTGCTTCTGGTGGGAGACTGACTGGGGGGGGCCATGGGGGAATTCTCTGGGTGATAGCAACATACTGTACATCCAACTGTACGCTCGAGACCGTGCATGCCACTTTATGCAAATCAGACCTCAATTAAAAACATAAAAGGGGGGGCAGCCATATTCCCACATCCAGGGGTTTATGCTGCAGATATACTATCGCACAATGAAAAACTGCATTTACGAGGTTATTTCCGGCGGCATTGTTTGCCATCTCAAAAGACTGGAAACCACCTAAATGTTCTCCCCTGGGGGACTGTTTGAATAAATCCCATTAATTCCGCCCCATGGAATATTATGCAGCTGGATAAAGGAATGAGGAAGCGCTCTGTGTGCTGACCTGGAGGGCTCTCAAAGACGCATTGTTAGGGAGCGAAAGCAAGGTACAGAAGGGTGGACTTAGAGTGTTATCTTTTGGACTCAAAAAGTTGTTTAAGCCGACCGGTTTGGCTCAGTGGATAGAGCATTGGCCTGTGGACTGAGGGCTCCCGGGTTTGATTCCGGTCAAGGGCATGTACCTTGGTTGCGGGCACATCCCCAGTAGGGGGCATGCAGGAGGCAGCTGATCGATCTCTCTCATTGATGTTTCTAACTCTCTATCCCTCTCCCTTCTCTGTAAAAAATCAATAAAATATATTTAAAAAAATAAAAAGTTGTTTAAGAAAATGCGGGACACGGGAAGCTGAGGGGCTTACAGGAGCCCTGAGGAGAGGCCTGGCCTGACCTGGCAGAGAAAGGCAAAAGGGGGCTGCCCTGGGTCCATGGGCTGTGGCCAGCGGGGTGTGGCGGAGGGAAGGTGTCACTAGCAGCAAAGTCGAGGTCCCTATCCCTGGCACCATCCTAAATGCACCCTCAGGCAAGGCAGTGTTAGAAGGAAGGAGGCCCCTGTGTGTTCCCTCAGCTGCCCTGGCACCAGACGGGAGCCTGGCAAACTGTACTCCCTTCCCGGCCCTTCGGCAGCAGATCCTGAGCAGCGCCCGCGGCAGTAACACAATGCGGAGTGCCCGCTCTGGGTCAGTGCTGGTTTCTCTGTGACCCGCACTCCCTCGGTGCTCACTGCACTTCACCTAATTGCGCGGCAGTGTGTGTGTGTGTGAGTGTGTGTGTGTGTGTGAGTGTGTGTGAGTGTGTGTGTGTGTGTGTGTGTGTGAGTGTGTGTGTGTGTGTGTGTGTGTGTGTGTGTTAATTGCTTTTAGAGATCGAGAAAGGGAGAGGGAGAAAGAGAAGCTTCGATGTAAAAGAGAAACATCCATCGGTTGCCTCTTGCACGCACCCCAACCAGGGATCGAACCCGCAACCTGGGTACATGCCCTGATGGGAAGTGATCCCACAGCCTTTCGGTGCGAGGGAGGATGCTCCAACCACTGAGCCACACCGGCCAGGGCTAACCTCACGGCTTTAAATGCCATCTCCATGCCGATCACTCCTGCCTTTGTGTCTCTGGCCCCGACCGCTCCTCGGGCTCCAGGCTGACCGGTCCAGCTGCCCACTGTGGGGACGTCTCTCCGGGCACCTCAGACTCCAAAGCCAGCTCCTGATCTCGCCCCAAACCTGCTCCTCGCACCTCATGGACTGTCTCCCCTATTCAACAAATGGCAGCTCCCATCAGGCCAACTACTGTGGGGTCACCCCGACTTCTCTCTTCCCCTCAGGCCACGTGCTCACTCTCTGCAAATCCCGTCAGCTCTGCCTCCCAAGAGACCTAAGTCCCACAGCTTCTCAGCCCCCAGCTACCCGCCTGGCCCCTCTGTTCTCTCAGGCTGCTGCTGGCTTCTTTATTTTGCACATTGCTGTTGGTCTGTCTCCCCCTGCTGGAAGATGAGCTGTGAGGGCCACGACCCGTCTGTTTGTTTACTGAAATACGGCAGGAGTCTACTAGTGTTGGACACAGAGAGGGTCCTCGAGAAATACCTGTTGAGCCCTAACCGGTGTGGCTCAGTGGATAGAGCATCACCCTGCGGACTGAAGGGTCCCAGGTTCGATTCTGGTCAAGGGCATGTACCTTGGTTGCAGACACATCCCCAGTGGGGAGTGTGCAGGAGGCAGCTGAATCGATGTTTCTCTCTCATCGATGTTTCTAACTCTCTATCCCTCTCCCTTCTACTCTGTAAAAAAAATCAATAAAATATTTTTAAAAAAATAAAAAGAAATACCTGTTGAGTGAGTAAAGAGCCTTTCCAGGGCTCCCTCATTCCACCCCGCCCCCCTCAGTGTATTCTCCACACAGCAGTCAGCAGGATCCTGTACAAATGTCAGATCAGCCCATCCCTTCTCTGCTCAGAGCCCACCCCCGGGGCCCGTCTCACACTGAGTTAAAGTCCTCATCGTGGCCCCCAAGACCCTGCACAATCGCCTCGTTTCCTTTCAGACACCACCTCCCACTCTCTCCCCCCTGCTCACTCGGCTCCAGCCACTTGCCTCCTCTCTGCTCCTGAAGCACGCCAGGCTTAGTCCCTGCCTCAGGACCTTTGCACAGGCTGCTCCCGCTGCCCGGGCCAAATGTTCTCCCCCAGATGGTACTATGGCGTCCTCTCTCCCCTCCTTCCGGTCTTTGTTCAAATGTCAGTCTCAGTGAGTCCTGTTTAAAAGTGCAGCCCCACCGCCCCATCCTGACACCTCCAACCCCTTTCCCTGCTTTATTTTTCTTGCTGCCACTTGTGACTGACTGGTGCCCTGTATCAGTTCTCCGAGTTCTCCAAGTGCGGCCCCTGGATTAGCAGCCTGAGCCCTGGGTGGGAACTGGTTGCAATGCTAACGGTCGGGCCGCTGCCCGGACCCACTGAATCCGGCCCTCGGCGCTCAAGTCTGAGAACCATGGCTTATCGGTCTCACTTCCTGCCTGTCCCCACAGGGAGAACGGGAGCTCTGAGAACAGGGACTAGATCTTTTGTTTCCTGCTGTGTCTCATGCACCCTGCCAAGCACCTGGGACAGAGGACACACTCAATAAACAGCTTCCAGAAGAATGAAGGAGGAATGAAGCATGGAATTGTCACAAAAACTTCTGAGGGAGGTGCTGTCGTTACCCTCCAACACATACAATTACTGGGACCCAGGCCCAGAGAGGGGAAGCTACCTGCCCAAGGCGGCACAGGTAGCTCAGAGGGGAAAGCCAGGGTCCCAGCCAGGCAGGCAGACTGCGGAGCCTACGGCTAACCAGCACTCCAGAGTGCCGGCCTCTGGGCGCACCGGGTAAGGTACACAGGGCAGAGCCCGGGCCTCCCCGCCTCCTGCTGCCCTTGTCATGCCGGGGACCATCGGGCCTGTGTCTCAGACAGGGACCCCTCAGAGGGCCAGGCAGGGCCTGGCGCTCCTCTGAGCTGCATCGCCCAGCACAGGGCGTGGCCTTGGGAAGTGTTTGCTGAACGAAACCCTCCTTTTTCTCGGCCACCTCACTCCAGACTGACCCTCTGCCCCCTCGGGGCTCCCACAGCGCCTTGTGCCACGTCTGTCATTGCACACGTGCACCCCAAGCTGGGGGTGCTTCAGGCTGCGAGCTCCCCCAAAATAGGGTCAAGGTCTCGCTCACGTCGGGGTCCCCAGCACAGGGCCAGTTTAGACTGCTCTCGAGTGTCCCAACCCCGTGAGTCTTCCCTGAGTCCCAGCTCCTCGGCCTGGGTGGAGAGCTCCTGTCCTTCTCCCACCTGAACTGAATTATCACTGGTTCCCTCATGCCCAGCACAGGACCTGCCACAGAGCAGCTGCCTGGAGGCCTGAAGCAAGGGCAGAGCATTGCAGCAGGAGGGACGGGTGTGGCAAAGGCCCCCCCCCACCCCCACCCCCAAGTGGGGAAGGAACCTAAGAGATGGGAGGCCTGGGTGGTGATGTGGCAACAACAGATTCTTAGAGTAGGTGGGGCTGCAAAGTCAGGACACTGACGTCACCCTGCCCTCTCTAAACCCTGCCACTCACCCCATCCCAGCGGTTCTCAATCTTCCTAATGCCGCGACCCTTTGATACAGCTCCTCATGCTGTGGTGACCCCCAACCATACAATTATTTTCGTTGCAACTTCATCACTGTAATGTTGCTACTGTTATGAATCGTCATGTAAATATCTGATGCGCAGGATGTATTTTCATTGTTCGCGACCCACAGGTTGGGAACCGCTGAAAGCTCTGCCTGCAGAGCGGCGCCCCCAGGCCCTGCTCTCCCTCGGCCTTCTCCATCCAGCCCCGCGTCCTGCTGGCTCAAACCCCACAGACAACCTGAGCCTGACAGGTTCCTTCCAGCTGCTTGCCTCCAGCTACCATTCCATCTTCTCCCCACCGGCCAGCTTCTCAAATCGCAGGGTGGGGTCACGTGGCTCCAACGCTGAAAACCTCCCAGGACGCCCCACTGAACCCAGAATAAGAGCCAAACCCCCCAGCAAGGTTCACAAGGCCCTACGGCAGCGGTTCTCAACCTGTGGGTCCCGACCACCGGAAAACACATGTAGCATGTCAGATATTTACATGACGATTCATAACAGTAGCAAAATTACGGTTATGAAGTAGCAACGAAAATAATTTTATGGCTGGGGGTCACCACAACATGAGGAACTGTATTAAAGGGTCGCGGCGTTAGGAAGGTTGAGAACCACTGCCCTACGGATCTGCTTCCCCACCTCGCCCCCACCCTCACCTGCTCCCTTCCGACCTCAGGGCCTTGGCACATGACGGTCCCTCTGCCCGGGTTTCTCGTTACGTGGCTGACTTCTCTCCAATGCCACTTCCCCCGAGGGGCCATTCCTGCCCACCGCAGCCAAGGCAGCAGGTGCCCTGCTCATGCCCCTTCGGACCAGGCATCAGAGCCTGAAAGCGCTGCTTCCCCGTTGCTCCTGACTACGGGCCCGCCGACCCTCCTGTCCTGTCCTTCTCTCACTGGTTCGTGCGGCAGCCCCTGCTTCCGTAACACCGTCCGGCACCGAGCGCTCAGTATTTGGGGAATAAAGGACCACACCAGGCCCCCACGTGCACAACTCAGTCCTCCCTGCCGCCGGGATCCGGTGGCCCCAAAGACCCTCCGGAAGGCGTGCCCCATCTCGCCCCGGGACTGGGTGCCCAGCGATGGGCGCCCAGCGGCAGGCCAAGGTACCCCCGGCCCCGTCATCTCCCCGCGCGCCCCCGAGCCAAGGGGGTCCCTCCCGCCGCCACGCCCTAGCGACCCCTCACGACCCTCTCTCAGGCCTACGCGCCGGCGCCTCAAGCCCCCTTCCCTGCCAGGCGGGGTCCCCGGCAATCCCCCCTCGTCCCTGTACTCACCCGCTTCAAACAGCGTTTCCCGCCACGGACTGCGCCGCCGTGACCCCTGACTCCAGCGCGCGCAGGCCCAGAGCCGCGGCGCGCCGAGCAGGCCACGCCCCTCACGCCCAAATAGGGCTAGACCACGCCCACCACGGCACCGGGCCACACCCCCTTCTTCCAAGTAGGGGAGGCCACGCCCCCTCCTTCCAATTGCAGGCAAATTCTCGAAAACACCCGCCTCCCTGTTGACTTATGCGGCCCAAAGCCACGCCCCTCCTTGCGGCTGCTTCGCGGCCACGCGAAGGCTGCGCGCGCAGCCACCCTGGGCACCACCCCCACCAGGCCCCGGGCGCTGCGCGCGCAACCTCCGCAACCCCTCCCGCCTGCTGCCCGCGGGGGCTTCCGGGGACCAGCTGAGCACCGGCAGCCCGACGTCCGCCCTGCCTGCAGAAGCTGCAGAAGCTGGGCTGTACGTGCTCAGGTCCGGCCTGATCTGTTGTCTGACGGCCTCAAGTTTCCCCATCTGTAAACTAGACCTAGCGTGGGGCGGGCACACCAGTGGGGTGGCGGGCACAGCAGCGGAGTGCCCAGCTCACTGTTTGTAACTACTCTCATCTCTGCAGTCCTCTCTCCCCCGTCCTACAAACCACATAACCTTTCAGTAACCAGCCCATCTCTCGAAGCAAAACCTCCCTCACCCTCAACCAGGGCTGTCCGTCGGCTAAGAGAACTCCTCGGTGCCCCTCCCTATTCTGAACTCACCAGGGCCTCTCACCTTCCACACCCAGCACGTGCCCTGCAACGTGGGGGCCCAGGCCCCGTGCTCTGAGGTTTAGGTCCCGGCTAGGACGTGATCTTTGGGAAGCCTTGCCTTTCTCCTCCGGCCCCCGCCTCCCGCCTCCCGCCCCCATTCCCCTGCATCCTAGCTGTCCCCATGCACTCCCCCGCTGCCACCTCTGAGGGACTCTGTCTTGTTTGCTGGTTTCCGATGCCTAAAATCGTGTTTGGCACATGGGAAACGCTCCATACATACCAGAAGGAATGGCATGTGTTCCCAGAACGGACACGGGTGGCTTCGGCAAGTACTTGTCGACGGAGGGACCGTCCCAGCCCCCTCATCCACGTAAACTGTCTTTCATGAGCTGCCTCCCACTCGCCTTACACAGGGGGCCGACCCTGAGGCCATCAGGGGCCTCTCCTGAACCCATCACTGCGAACACCCCTCCCACCCGCCCAGCAGCCGTCTAAAGCAGTGGTTCCCAACCTTCTGGCCCTTAAAATACAGCTCCTCATGTGGTGATCCCCAACCATAACATTATTTTCGTGGCTACTTCATAACTGTAATGTTGCTACTGTGATGAATCGTCATGTAAATATCTGATATGCAGGATGGTCTTAGGCGACCCCTGTGAAAGGGTCGTTCGACCGCCAAAGGGGTCGCGACCCACAGGTTGAGAACCGCTGGTCTAAAGGGCCAGTGTGGGGTCACTGGCGGCCCATCCCCAGCCCACCTCACACTCACTCTGGCTCAGGGCAGGTTTCTATTCGTATTTTATTTTCCCATTTTTTTGTGTGGTTTTTCTTTTAGTTTTTATTAAATAAAAGCAGAGGGAGAGGGGGCCTGCAGTCTCTCAGGCTGTGGGAGAGCCGTGGGCCTCCCCTCCCTCTGTTCAAGGTGCACTGCGCAGTGGGCTTGAGTGTAAGCTGGGCGGGAGAGCAGCTGGAAGTGCTTGGAGAGGTCAGAGGTCAGGGCCTGCGACCCATCCACACCTCCCAGGAAGACTCAGTGGGCAGGGAGGGAGCCTCCTGGACCCTGACGGGGGCTTATCCTGAGGGCTAAGGGCTGGCTGGGCCAGGGCTGTGCTCCAAGCCACAAGGTGGGCCCCCAGGCTCGGCTCCTTCCCCCCCTCCCCCAGGAGGAAGGCATGGCCACGTCCATTCGTTGGAAGGTGCAGGGCTGCGGGCAGGGTTGCTGGACCCTCACTCGTGGACGTCCCAGATCTCCGACAGCAGAGGCGGCAGCTTCTTGTCCTGGAGCCGCAGGGCGAAGACCTGCTCCGAGTGCACGGAGCTGAGCGTGCGCAGGCTCACCAGCTTCATCAGCATGCGGGGGAAGCGCAGCTGGTCCTGCCGGCGACAGGAGGACAGTGGGTGCCGGCCAGGCCCTGCGCTGTGAGGCTCTGGCCAGCCCGCCAGAGGGCCCCCTCCCCAGGCTGAGCCAGGAGAGCAAGCCAGTGTGGGCAGAGGCCAAGGAGAGCATGGGGACCCCGCCCCTGTGCTTGCACGAGGCGAGCTCCTGGGTGAGGGGACGGGGCCTGGGCACAGGCTCTGCTGAGAGGACATGGGCCAGAGCTCAGGGTGCTGCCGGGGGAGGCCGGACGCCGGCCCCAGCTGACCCCACGCGGGGCTGGACTTGCTGGGCCTCCCAGACCCCGGGAGCTGGTACCTGCGGCCTCTTGATGCGCGTGTAGGAGAGCAGCGCCTCCACGTAGGGCTGCTGCAGGGCCTCCACGCGGCTGGGCTCCTGCACGTTGGGGCGGTCGGCGGAGAAGATGTTGATGGCAATGAGGAGGGCGTACTCGGCGTCGTCCAGGCCCAGCCGCCGCATGGCCCGGGAGAACTCGAAGATGGGGTTGATGAACTCCACCTGCAGGCCTGCGGGGCGGGAGGCGGAGGCCCCCCCATAAACACGCCGCCCGAAACCGGCCCCCACGCCCGGCCTGACACTGCCCAGCGGGATGAGGAAGACGGCGGCCATGCTCGTGCTCCCGTCACCTCCGCTGGCCCGTGTCCCCGCTGCCTGGAGAGTGCCTGGCACGGAGAAGCTGTGCCATAAACCTGCCCCGAGTGAGGGAACGGGGTCTGAGAGCGGCCGTTTGGGCAGCAATTGCTACGCCATCACCACCTGCGCTTCTTCGGGCTTCCGGGGACCTCTCGGCAGGAAAAGGAGAGTCTGAAGCCCGGGTCACAGTGTGTCGCCCCCTGCGTGGGTTCCCCTGCCCTCAGTGGAACTCATCCCCAAGAGGGACTCATTCATTCATTCATTCATTCATTCGTTCATTCATTCGTTCGTTCATTCGTTCATTCATTCGTTCGTTCATTCATTTGTTCGTTCATTCATTCGTTCATTCGTTCATTCATTCGTTCGTTCATTCGTTCATTCATTCATTGATTCGTCAAACTTCCCTGGGCACCTACTACATGCCACTGGAGAGAGCCATTTACAAGCCAAAGTCCGTGCTCGGTGGAACTCACTTGGGAACGATGGATGTGTCTCTCTCCCTGCCTCTCCCTCTCAAATCAATTAGAACATATCCTCGGGTGAGGATTAAAAAAAAAAAAATGGGGGCCCTAGCTGGTTTTGCTCAATGGATAGAGCACCGGCCTGTGGACTGAAGGGTCCCAGGTTGGACTCCAGTCAAGGGCATGTACCTTGGTTGTGGGCTTGATCCCCAGTAGGGGGCATGCAGGAGGCAGCTGATCAATGATTCTCTCTCATCGCTGATGATTCTCTCTCTCTTTCCCTCTCCTTTCCTCTTTGAAATCAATAAAAATATATTTTTAAAAAATTGGGGGGAAAAAAAGAGAAACACACACACACACACAAAACAGGGGGGAAACATTGGGAAGGAAGTCAGGATAAGCTGGTACCCTAGTTCTGGGCAAAGGGACCAGCAAGTACAAAAGCTCTGAGGCAGGAGTACCTTTGATTATTCAAATAAGAAAGAGGAGACAGGAGGACAGGAGGAGAGTGAGTGAGGAGAAGGGCAGGAGATGAGGAAGGGGAAGGCATGGAGCCAGACCCTGCAGGCCCGTGGTAGCTTTCCTCCCAGGGGATGGGAGCCAGGGAGGGTTCTGATCAGAGGGACATGAGCCGATAGGGTGTTAATACTGGGCAGGGGTGGAGGCGGGAGACCAGTGAGGGACCCTGCCGTGGGCTAGGGAGACAATAGAGGCCTGGACTGTGGCAGTGGCAGAGGATGGGGGGGTGGGGGGAGCGGTGGGACCCCAACCTTTTCTCCAGCCTTATCTCTGCGCTCCAGCCGTCAAGGCTTCCTTGTAGTTCCTTAAAACTGCCCAGCTCTTCTCCACCTCAGGGCCTTTGCACATGCTGACACCCCGCCCGCTGTGCCCTGCTGACAACCTCCTACTTAAAGGGTGACTGACTGTCCTGGGTGATGGGAGGGCCGCGCGTTAAAGGGAAGAGGGGGTGAGAAGCAGACACCGGGGAGTACAGACAGGTGCCCCCGGGAGAGCAGGACTTCCTGAGAAAGACCAGAGGCCGAGAGAGAGGGGCCTCTGCACATGGGGTTCCCCCTGGGCAATGCTACTCCCCACCCCCCTTTTCCTTGGCGAGGCCTCTCAGCCCTCAGCTCGCCTGCACTTCCTCCACACGCCCACGCCCCCAAGTTAAGTGCTCTGAGAGAGGGCAGGGACTGGGGTTGCCCTACATAGCTGCGTAGGCTGCACACTTCACAATGGACTGCGAGCCAGCCGCCCTCGGGTGGGACCGGGCTGTGGGTGGACGGAGTGTCTTTCAAGCCCCACCAAGATGCCTTCTGGGATAGCAGGGCCCTCTGTCTCCTGCTGCACTGCGTCCCAGTGGGCAGCGTCAACCACCAATACACGTGCTCTTACCGCACTGCGGGGGGGCACTCAACCCTCACCCCACTTTTTTTTCTTTTTACGATTTTTTTTACTGAGAGAAGAAGGAAGAGGGAGAAAGAGAGAAACATCCATGTGATGTTTCTGTATGCCTCCTACGACCGGGGATCAAGGCTGCAACCTGGGCATGTGCCCGGACTGGGAACCGAACTGGCAACCTTTCGGTGCACGGGACGATGCCCGGCCAATTGAGCCACAGGCTCACCCCGCTTTAGAGATGGAAAAACGGAGGCTCGGCCAGGGACGAGGCAGCTGAGGCCTCCCAGGCAGGTCTCCCCACCCTGCCCCGACCCCCGCTGCTCTCAGCCGTACCTGCGCGATGGAAGTCGTCCTTGCTGTAGGTGAAGTCCTTCAGGAAAGTGATGCACTCCGTCTCGTGGTTGTAGCGTCTGGCCGTCTCCAGCAGCATGATCTGAGGGGGCAGCAGGGAGGGGGCAGGCAGGGGCGTGAGGAGCCCCTGGGACCCCTTTGGCCACCAGTCCCTCCTCTCCTGGCCTGGAAGGGGGCCCGATCTCACCAGGATCATCCCTGGTCCCTCTGCCACCCCCAACCCCCCCGTTCTCAGCCACAGCAGCCTGCAGTCAGCACGCTGGACGCCCCAAGCTCTCTCCCTCCTCGTTCAGCACCGTCCGCTCAGGACACGCTCCCCAGTGGTCAGCAGGCGCAGGGGAGGGCTGTGTGTGTTCTGTCCACTGACAGGTGCCCAGCACGTGGAAGGGAGCCTGGCACACACTAGGCACTCAGTCCTTATTTGTCACCGTTGCTTTGGCTCAAATGTCATCAACTCCGAACAGGCTTTGTGGCAAGTTCTCTCAAGTGTGTCCCTCCAGCCTCAGCCCATTTCCTTCCTCCCCTTGGCCCGTGGGAACCTCTGATGACCTTGTTTAGTATTTTGACATTCCTCCATAAGAGACAGGCCCACAGCCCCAGCTGGTTTGGCTCAGTGGATAGAGCATCAGCTTGCGGACTGAAGGGTCCCGGGTTCGATTCCAGTCAAGGGCACATGCCTGGGTGGTGGGCTCGATCCCCAGTAGGGAGCGTGCAGGAGGCAGCCAATCAATGGTTCTCTCTCATCATTGATGTTTCTCTCTCTCCCTCTCCCTTCCTCTCTGAAATCAATAAAAATATATTTAAAAAAACAAAAAAAAGATATAGGCCCACAATGGCAAGGACTAGGGGGGAATTGTGATTGTTCTAGGGCTTATCTCGCAGGCAGGAGGGAAGGGAGGGCCGGCTGTTACCTCAATGGTAGACGCCTTCAGGAGGGCGATCTGGTCCTCACGGCCCAGCTGCAGGAAGCCGGGCACCTGCTTGGCAAAGTCCACGATCTCCTGGACTGAGATGATGGCCAGCTCCGTGAAGTGGGCGAAACGCTGCTGGCGGGCATCGCGGGACTGGGGGTCTGCGCCCAGAGGCCAGGGCTGGGGCATGGGAGTGGGGTGGGGGTGGGGGGGAGGGGAGTTATTCTCTGGACTCTTCCCAAGAACCCAAGGCCCGGGGGGCACCTTGAGGCAAAGCCTGCACCCCGGGAGCTCGTCCTCTCCAAGCCCCTGCCCGCCGGAGCCTCATTCCCTTCCCATGCCAGGCCCACGGCCTCTCAAGGCTGCGCCAGGGGCAGTACCGTGACTTTGGGCTGGTCGGAGAAGGAGCGCTTGTTGCACTGCAGCTGGGCCGCCACCAACTGCTGGATCATCAGTTCCTGAGCGGCCGTTAACTGGACACCCTCGCCTTCCCCGGAGCCCTGGCCACCCCCATCGGACCCTCCAGGGGAGGCCCCAGGCCCAGAGGCTGAGCCGCTGCTGACTCCGGGCGCCGAGGGTGACTGCTGCTGCTGCTGCTGCTGCTTCCGAATCTTCTTCTTCCGGATCTGCTCCTCGGAGAGGACGCCTGTGGGGAGAGGCAGGCCTCAGCGGGAGGCCCCAGGGCTGGGCAGCGGCCAGGCTGGCACTGCTCCCTCGCGGGCACTCACACTGCTCCCTCATCCCGGCCTCCTTGCACTTGCGCAGGCGGCACTGCTGGCACTTGCGGCGCATGAAGGCGTCCATCTGGCAGGTCCCGCCGCCCCGGCAGGCGTAGCGCCCGGCGCCGCCTCGGACCACGCTGCGCCGGAAGAAGCCCTTGCAGCCTTCGCAACTGAGCACGTTGTAGTGGAAGCCGGAGGCCTTGTCCCCGCACACGCGGCACAGCTCGTGGCCCAGCATCTTTGGAGCCGGGCCCTTCTTGCGCTTGCGCTCTGGCTCCTCTGCGGGGTCTGGGATGACTGGGGTGGGTGGACGGAAGCCGGGAGAGAGTCACAAAAGCAAACCAGCCAGAGAGACAGGCCCGTGAGCGAGCAGAGGGGGTACAGAGGGGGGCCCAGGGAGATGGCGCTTCAGAGGGACAGATGTGTATGTCAGTGAACCCCAAGAATGAATCACATGGAGAGGTGTCCAGGAGGAGAAGAAAAAATATCAACAAGAAATCAGAGCCTCCTTGTCCTCATTTCCGACCTTTCTCTCTCCCTGGATCCCTCCCCCAGCCTCCCGTACCAAGTTCCAACCGGTTCCTGGACCCCGTTCTCACCCACGCTGCAGGCTGAGCCGACCCCATCACTGCCTGGGACATCGGGGTCCGGGCCCCCAGGCCACGGCTCAGGACGCTCCTCCTTTACCAAGGGTTTCGAAGAGGGGGCGCTGGGCTGAGGGGGGACATTTCCTGAGAGAGGGAAGCATAGTGAGTTTCTCCGGACAAGTGTGTGATGGAGCAGTGTGGGCTGGGCTGGGAAGGGGCTCACTCACCAGGCAAGGGGGTGTTCTGGGAACTCGAGGTCGGGGTGGACATGGTGGGGTCACGGAGCAGCCTGCAAAACACAGGGGGACGGAGAGGCTTGTGGGCCAGGGAAGTTCAGCCACAGGTCTTAAGGGGACACACCTTCCTTCCAAGGTTCCCAGATTCCTCCCTTAGGGCATACAGAGCCCAACCCCAGCCCCCCAATTCTAAGAGGGCCGCCCCTTCTACTTCAGGACAGCCCCCGGCTTGGCCTCAAGCCACGTCCTCAGCTAGATCCCGCCCCCTGCAGGCCCCCCCCTGCAGGCCCCCCCCTGCAGGCCCCCCCCAACTCCAGGCTCTGCCCACCCGCTCTGTCCAGGTCCTGTCCCTTCTTACCACTAAGTTTTTTTCTTTTTTTTAAATGTGTTGCTTATATTTTATTGACTTTTACAGAGAGAAAGGGAGAGGGATAGAGAGTTAAGAAACATCGATGAGAGAGAAACATCGATGAGCTGCCTCCTGCACACTCCCCACTGAGTATGTGCCCCCAACCAAGGTACATGCCCTTGACGGGAATCGAACCTGGGACCCTTCAGCTCGCAGGCCGACACTCTATCCACTGAGCCAAACCGGTTAGAGCTCATCCCACCTACTCTTACTCCATCCCACTCAGCCGAGGAAGAAAACCCATCTCTCCTTCTACCCCCGCCTCCTCCCATTATGCTCCGCCCCCATCCTTTCCACCGCCCAGGTTGCACCCTCACTCCTCCCATCAAGTGCCTGCCGATCACTTTGCCCCGCTCCATCGGTGCCCTTCCCCCCAGACCCCGACCCCTCCCCTCCCATGAAGCCCCGCCCCGCCCCGCCCATCAGGCCCCGCCCCCACACCTCTCTCCAGGTCCCGCCCCTCTCCAAACACCAGTGGGGGGCGGGGCTCATGGCTGCGCGCGAGGGTCTCGTGGGCGGTCTCTCGCGGGGTCTCCTGCTCCCGTTGCCCTGGAAACAGCCGGGGAGCGACGCGAGCTACGGAAAGGAGGGCGAGAAGGAGAGAAGGGCTGAGCAGAGAAGTGCGGGGAACTCCGGGAAGCCCCGGGCTTGGGGCGCTCCCCGCATCTCCCCACACTCGGATGCACCTGCGCCTGTCCCCTTACTCTGCTGCTCTTTCTCCTCTTCTGTGTCCCCTGTACGCCACCGCCGCTCCGGTCTTCTCAAAAGTAACTTCGCCACTTCTTCCGGCAACCCCACTGTGCATCACTTCCGGCAAGGGGAGGGGAGTCGGGGATGACGGACTTCCGGTCCGCCTAGAACTAGCCAAGTCAGTTGCCCCGCAGTGGAGTCGTGCAACCTTTGGAAGTTTACCCTCCCGGCAGGTGCACTAGAGGCAAAAGCGTTCCGGACTCATTCTGTCAGACGTGGCCAGTGCCAAACCTCCCCGGCCAGGCGCCGAGTGTCTCTCTGGGCTCCCGGGAAAAGACTTACTCGGCATATATCTCCCCAACCAGCGCTCCTTTTCGCACAGGACTGAGTTCAAGAACGTTTGTCCCTTTTTGGTTGTTTTAAGTTTTCCCAATTTGGAGATGCTCTGATTATTAGTTTTAAATAAGTTAAATTACAAACCTTGACCCAGAACAAAAACATTTTTTAAATAACAGTGATAGGAAGAATTAAAATACCATAGCCTTCTCCTAGTAAAAAAGATACAACTAATAGCTTTTAAAGAAAACTCAGAATACTTGACCAGGTAAAAGATGGAAGTTGTTCCAAAGTCTTTCCCCGCCCCCACCCCATGACAATCAGCTCTATATTGAGCATATATACATTTTGTAAAAAGGGAGTGTCTGACCCATGATTTTTGTAGCTTGTTTAGTCCATCTGGCATGGCCTTGAAGCTGTGACGTTTTTCATCTGAGGATGTTACCATTAAAACGAGTGGTTAAACCCAGCTGGTGTGGCTCCGTGGTTGAACATGGACCTATGAACCAGGAGGTCAGGGTTCGAGTCCGGTCAGGCCACATGCCCAGATTGCTTAATGGATCCCTTGTGGGGGCTGCGCAGGAGGCAGCCAATCAATGATTCTCTCTGGTCGATGTTTCTATCTCTCTCTCCCTCTCCCTTCCTCTCTAAAATTAATAATAAAATATATATATATTTTTTAAAAATACACACAAAAAAAGTGGTTAAGGTGGGCATCAGGGGGGCCGGCTGAACCCATGTCTGCTTTCTCGCTGTGTCATGTTAAGCCAAGCTGATTACCCTCCTTGTGCCTCTGTTTCTTCATCTGTAAATTGGGAACAAGACCTCACTGCACGGTCATTAGGGTTACGTGAAGTAAAAAGCACGAACCGGGCCAGGCTCCAATCAGGAGCCCAGGGTGTTGAGCTATGTTTATTCTTGCGGATGTTAAAGTTGTGTTTAGCTTTTCACCAGCAGAACAGTGCCAAGGGCTGAAATAGAATGCAGGTGAATTGCAACAGTTTTGGAGCAAGTCGCGTTCCTCTCGGTCTCGGGGAAAATTCTTTGTATTTCTCTTTGAGGCAGGGTAGCAAGAAGCTAGGAACATTCCTTGGCAAGTGGAATGAGGAGACTGAGGCAGATAGCGGAACACTTTACAGCCAGATTCAGCAGGTCGCCAGGGCCAAAAGCCTTGGGTGCCTACAAAGGGCAAAACTGGTGCCAAACCTGGCCCCCAGGGTGGCCTTTCCTCCCCTGACATGTCCTTGGCCGTGCGGTTTTGACGCCCTGAGCTTTCCTCCACGGAGATACCAGCTCCAAGCCCCTGCAAAGCAAAAAGCGGCAAAACCAGGCCAGCAACACCAGGACCAGCTAGATGACTCATCACCCCTGACACTGACCAATCAGTAGAGACCATGACTCTGAAACAATACACCTAGAGCCCTAGCTAGGTTGGCTCAGTGGATAGAGCATCGGCCTGCAGACTGAAGGGCCCTGGGTTCGATCCCGGTCAGGGGATGACTGGGTTGTGGGCTCAATCCCCAGTGGGGGGCATGCGGAGGCAGTTGATCAATGATCCTCTCATCATTGATGTTTTTATATCTTTCTCCCTCTCCATTCCTCTCTGAAATCAATAAAAAATAAAAAATAAACATATATTTTAAAAACACACACAACACACCTGGAAAATCTGATAATATTCTGTTGCAACCCTTCCCTAAGCCCTCTCCTAACTCCCAGCCTTTAAAACCCGCAAACCTAAGAACCCAGCCTGCACTTCCCCTCCAGGGAGCACGCCCAAGCCTTTCCCTTGCCCTCTTTCCCCACCACGGGTGTGCATCTCCTAAATTTTAAAGGACCGCCCCCCCCCATGTGACTTGCGACCAGAGGAGCGATGGGCAGCGGCAGCCTGCACACCCCCCACTGGGGATCGAGCCTGCAACACAGGCATGTGCCCTGACAGGGAATCGAACTGCCACCTCCTGGTTCACAGGTCAACGCTCAACCACTGAGCCATGCCAGCCAGGCCCAAGTGCTTCTTGGAGGACGTTTATGGAAGCTGCGGACAGTGAAACGAGGAAGGGCCTAAGGGTAGAAGAAGCAAGAGGGAGACGAGGCGGGGCTGCCGTCAGCTCCCTGGAGAGTCAGAGGAAAGGGTTCAGGGATTAGCTCAGGACAAGCTGCCGCTGCCCATTGCTCCTCTGGTGGCAAGTCTCATGGGTGGGTGGGGGGGGGGTCTCTTCCTCTTTGAATTTAATAAAAATATATTTAAAAAATAAAAAATAGCCCTGACTGGTTTGGCTCAGGGGATAGAGCGTCAGCCTGCGGACTGAAGGGTCCTGGGTTCGATTCCAGTCGGGGGCATGTGCCTTGGTTGCGGGCATATCCCTGGTGGGGGGTGTGCAGGAGGCAGCTGATCGATGTTCCTCTCTCATCGATGTTTCTGACTCTCTGTCCCTCTCCCTTCCTCGCTGTAAAAAATCAATAAAATATATTTAAAAAAATAAATAAATAAAGTGTTCAATTTTCCTGGCCAGCATGGCTCAGTGGTTGAGCGTCAACCCATGAACCAGGAGGTCACGGTTCGATTCCCGGTCAGGGCACAGGCCTGGGTTGTGGGCTCAATCCCCATTGCGGGGTGTGCAGGAAGCAACTGATCCCATGATTCTCTGTCATCATTGATGTTTCTAGCTCTCTCTTCCTCTCCTCTCTTCTCTAAAATCAATGAAAACATATTTTTTTTTAAATTAAGTGTACAATTTGGTGGTTTTTAGTATATACATGGACTTATTGCAACCATCACCACTATTTTTTTTAATATATTTTATTGATATTTTACAGAGAGGAAGGGAGAGGGATAGAGAGTTAGAAACACCAATGAGAGCCGAAACCAGTTTGGCTCAGTGGATAGAGCGTCAGCCTGCAGACTGAAAGGTCCCAGGTTCGATTCCGGTCAAGGGCATGTACCTGGGTTGCGGGCACATCCCCAGTAGGAGATGTGCAGGAGGCAGCTGATCAATGTTTCTCTCTCATCGATGTTTTTAACTCTCTATCTCTCTCCCTTCCTCTCTGTAAAAAATCAATAAAATATATTAAAAAAAAGAAAAAAAGAAACACCAATGAGAGAGAAACATCGATTAGCTGCCTCCTGCACACCCCCCACTGGGGATGTGCCCGCAACCAAGGTACATGCCCTTGACCGGAATCGAACCTGGGACCCTTCAGTCCACAGGACAAAGCTCTATCCACTGACCCACACCGGTTAGGGCCATCACCACTATTTATAACACATTTGTCACCACTGGAAAAGGAACCCCATACCCACTAAATCAGCTGTCGCCAATCAGTGGCCCGGGGACCACTGGTGGTCCGTGAGGTCCAAAGGGTTGGCTACCGCTGCACTAAATCACCCTCAATTATCCCATCCCAAGCCCTAGGCAAACATTAATCTACTTTCTGTCTCTATGGATTTGTTTATCCTGGCAAATTCCATTTCCTATAGATCAGCGGTTCTCAACCTGTGGGTCGAGACCCCTTTGGGGGTCGAACAGCCCTTTCACAGGGGTCGCCTAAGACCATCGGAAAACACACATATAATGACATATTGTTTTTGTGATGAATCACTAGGCTTTCATTATGTTCAATTTGTAACAATGAAAGTGGGGGTCACCACAGCATGAGGAGCTGTATTAAAGGGTCGGGGCATTAGGAAGGTTGAGAACCGCTGCTATAGATGGAACCTTAGCCTATATGCCCTTCAGTGCCTGGCTTCTTTCATTTAGCATAAAGTTTTCAAGGTTCACCCATGTTGTACCATGTACTCGTTTCTGTTGTGTCTGAATACTAACTCCCTGGACCACATTTTATTTACCCATTCATCTGCGGATGGGCATTTGGTTGTTTCCATTCTTGCATATAGTACTGCTATGAACATTCAAATGCAAGTGTTTGTGTAGATACGTTTCCATTTCTCTTGGGTACATACCTAGGAGTGGAATTGCTGGGTCATATTTACGGGGATTGTATAAATGTTCAACCTTTTGAGGGCTGCCACACCGCATGCACCATGTTATATTCCCACCAGTAACATGCGAGGATTTCAACTTCTCTACATCCCTACCAACACTTACCTATCTATCTTTTTTTATGATAGCCATTCTAGTGGGTGCCAAGTGATATTTCATTGTGGTTTTAATTTGCACTTCTCTGAGAGCCAATTCGATTTCTTTTATCACCAATAATTTGTAACGTGTAATTCTGCTTTTACTAGTGAAACCCAGGGATAGTATAGCGGATCTATGTCCCCAACAACAAAATATCATTTTACCTCACCAACTGCAATACAAAAGAGAAGTCATCAGAGCTGGTAATAAAGTGATTTGCACTTCACCAGAGGCACACGAGAGAGGTACGATGTGGTAGTCAGGTCTTACTTCGAAACCTAGAGTTACTGTGAATTTGAAAGCTGCAGTGCAGTCTGACCCAGGAGTGTTGTGTCGCCGACTCACATGCCTCAAATAGCACTGCCTGCGTGATGCGATTCTTCCAAAATTGTGGCCAAGTCTTTTTTTTTTTTTTTTAAATATATTTTTTATTGATTAAGATATTACATATGTGTCCTTGTCCCCACGTTACCCTCTACCCCCCACCCCCCCCACCCCCGCTCATGCCCTCACCCCCCCGTTGTCCATGTCCATTGATTAGGCCTATATGCTTGCATATAAGTCCTTTGGTTGATCTTTCCCCCTTACTCCCACCCTCCCCTACCTTCCCTCCAAGTCCCGAAAGTCCAATCAATGCCTCTCCGTCTCTGGATCAGTCCTTGTTCATCAGCTTATGTTGTTCATTATATTCCACAAATGAGTGAGATCATGTGGTATTTATCCGCTCTCCAGTTCCATCCATGCTGTGGCAAATGGTAAGAGTTCCTTTTTCTTCTTCCTCTTCTTAAAGAATACCTTTCAGCATTTCATATAATGCTGGTTTGGTGGTGATGAACTCCTTTAGCTTTTTCTTATCCGTGAAGCTCTTTATCTGACCTTCTATTCTGAATGATAGCTTTGCTGGATAAAGTAATCTTGGTTGCAGGTTCTTGCTATTCATCACTTTGAATATTTCTTGCCACTCTCTTCTGGCCTGCATGGTTTCTGTTGAGAAATCAGCTGACAGTCGTATGGGTACTCCCTTGTAGGTAACTGACTGTCTTTCTCTTGCTGCTTTTAAGATTCTCTCTTTATCTTTTGCTCTTGGCATTTTAATTATGATGTGTCTTGGTGTGGTCCTCCTTGGATTCCTTTTGTTTGGGGTTCTCTGCGCTTCCTGGACTTGTAAGTCCATTTCTTTCACCAGGTAGGGGAAGTTTTCTGTCATTATTTCTTCAAAAAGGTTTTCAATATCTTGCCCTCTCTCTCCTTCTGGTACCCCTATAATTCTGATGTTGGTACGCTTGAAGTTGTCCCAGAGGTTCCTTACACTATCTTCATATTTTTGGAATCTCTTTTCTTTTTTCTTTTTCGGTTGGGTATTTTTTGTTTCTTTGTATTTCAAATCTTTGACTTGATTCTTGAGATCCTCTTGTCTGCTGCTGGATCTCTGTAAATTATTCTTTATTTCAGTCAGTGTATGCTTAATTTCTAGTTGGTCCTTTTTCATGTCCTCCATGGTCTCACTATACTTATTGAGGGATTCATTAAATTTATCGGCGGTTTCCATAAAATTCTTGAAAAACCTTATAAACGTGGCCTTGAACTCTATATCCAATCGTTTGCTTTCCTCCATTTCTGCCATTTGTGACCTGTTTCTTTGTCTCCGCATTTTGGCAGCTTCCCTGTGTTGATAGAGTGGCCCTGTGCGCCAGGTGTCCTGTAGGGCCCAGTAGCTCAGCCTCCCCAGTTACCTGGGGTGGACACTCTTGGTGCACTCTTGGTGCCTTGGTTGTTGTAGAATCACTGGGAGGAATTGACCTCCAGGCCAATTGGCTGTGAGAATCAGCTGTGTCTAAAGTGGGAGAACTTCTGTGCTGAAGACACCCTTCTGGGGCAAGACTTGCTTCAGTGGGGCTTTGGTGCTCACTGAGTCTGCTCCCTGAGTGTGTCCCTTATGGATCTGAGGAGTTGCAGTCTGGATGGACCCCCTCTGACCACTGGTTACAGTGGCTCCTGGATCTAAGGAGGTGCTAATTCAGCCTCTGCCTGAGGCCACACAGCAGGAGCCACGAAGAGGCTCAGCTGTGAAGCAATGCAAGCCGCTGCGGGGCCTTGGGCCTTCTCTTGGAAGTTCCAGGTCTGCCTGGCTCGGCTGCAGTTAGGTACATTCACATGCAAAAGCCTCTGCCGCAGCCTGGGTGGGGCGGGGTCTCAGGGAGTCAAAGGGCGGAGAAAGCAGCTATGGCCGATTCTCCGCCCGGAGTCGCGTGTCTCAGTGTCCCCGTAACGGCTGCAAGCACCTCTGAGGGAAAGCCTCCCTCAAGTTCGCCCGCTGCCGGACAGACCAGCCTCTCCCCGTATGAGACCTGGGTCCCCAGAGACTTCCCAGAACCGGAGTTCAGAGCAGTCAGGAGCCTGTGATTCAAAAAGACAGCCGCGTCCTCAGGTGCTACCCCCTTTCCTCGCGCGCGCGCGCCGCCGTACCTCTGCACTTCACCTCCGCAGCGCCTCTGGCTCTCAGCGTGCTTTTCTTTCCTTCTAGTTGTAGAATTTACACTCAGCCAGCCTTCCTGTTGTTCTGGATGATGTTTGCTCAGTCCTTTGCGGTAATTTTCAATTGTTGTGTGAGGCGACAATTTCCCGGTGTTTACCTATGCCGCCATCTTAGTTGCTTCGTGGCCAAGTCTTAATGAAGTCATCAGTAAGACCAGGCAGGAACAATTCTGGCATATTTATTTTTATGTATATTTTAATATATTTTTATTGATTTCAGAGAGAAGGGAGAGGGAGAGAGAGATAGAAACATCAATGATGAGAGAGAAACATTGATCGGCTGCCTCCCGCACGCCCCCATCTGGGGATCAAGCCCCGGGAACCAGCGCATGTGCCCTGACCGGGAATGGAACTGTGACCTCCTGGTTCATAGGTCAATGCTCAACCGCTGAGCCACACCCACCTGTGTAAATTGGCATATTTATTTATTTATTTAATATTTTTTTATTGATTTCAGAGAGGAAGGGAGAGGGAGAGAGAGAGATAGAAACATCAATGATGAGAGAGAATCATCGATCGGCTGCCTCCTGCATGCCCCCCCACCGGGAACTGAGCCCGCCACCCAGGCATGTGCCCTTGACCAGAATGGAACCTGGGACTCTTCAGTCCACAGGCCAAGGCTCTATCCACTGAGCCAAACCTGCCAGGGCAATTTGGCATATTTAAAAAGGAAGCCAGGGTGGCTAGAGTTGAGTGGTCTGAGGAGGAGGGTGCAAGGTAAGACCCAAGTGGGATGGAGGTCCGATCATGAGGCCCTCTGGGCCGGACCTGTCCAACACGGGCTGAGCATTCACAGGAAAACAAAACAACAACAACAACAAAGAACTTTTTTGCCTTCCATGTCTACAAGTGGACTACACTTCCCAGACTCCCTTGCAGCTAGGTGAGTCCACGTGACTGTGTTCCAGCCAAGGGAACCTGGAGCGAAAGAGGCCTCTGCGAGGTTGAAAGCAAGGCTCTGGGCTGACTCAAAGGTGCCTGGAGCCTCAAGATCTGGGTTCAAATCCCCAGAGCACAGGCGGACTGTCCCCTCCCCCTTCCCTTCTAGGAAATGTGCACAATCATCCCTCTTTTACAAGGTTTCTGGGCCATTAAATAAAATGGTGGATTGAAAAATCTAGTAATTCCTTATCCAAGTTTGGGATCGTGCTGAGCAAGTCTGACGACTCAGAAAGGAGTCAGGTCTGAGCCTTACCTCATGGGTCACCCGGTCTGGTGGTGGAGGTCAACCTGGTCACAAACCATTATGTGACAAAATGGGGTAACCCAGGTCTCCTTTGCTGAGTGTGTTCAGAAGACATCTCCCAGTTTCCTTTGGCAGGGGCGGTGGGGGCCCCTTTTCCCACAGAGCAGGCAGTGGGAAGGGCAGGGGCAAAAGCAGGAAAGCTTTAAAAAGCCAGATATGTTCCAGGATTGCAGCTCAGGAACCTGGGGAGGTAACATTTTTAAAAAATTTTTTAATATTTTTAAATTGATTTCAGCAAGGAAGGGAGAGAGAGAGAGAAACATAAATGATGAGAGAGAATCATGGATCGGCTGCCTCCTGCACGCCCCCTAGTGGGGATCGAGCCCATAGCATTGGCATGTGCCCTTGACCAGGAATCGAACCTGTGACCTCTTGGTTCATAGGTCGATGCTCAACCACTGAGCCACACCAGCCAGCTGGGGAATTAACATTTAAAAATTAATTATTAAAAGGAAAAGTTACTACCTTGGGGAAGATGCTTAAAAAATACTTGGGCCCTGGCTGGTTTGGCTCAGTGGATAGAGCATCAGCCTGCGGACTGAAGGGTTCTAGGTTCGATTCTGGTCAGGGGCATATGCCCGGGTTGTGGGCTTGATCCCCATTAGCGGGGTGTGCAGGAGGCCGGCCAATCGGCGATTCTCTCTCATCATTGATGTTTCTGTCTCTCCCTCTCCCTTCCTCTCTGAAATCAATAAAAACATATTTTAAAAAAATGCTTGTTGGATGGCAGAGAATTAAGTTGAATTAAGAGACTGGTTCTTCATTGTTCCAGGAAAGCTCATCAGATACAAATGCCAATGTAAAAACATTGTGTGCAGAGTCAACCAGTTTTAGAGCGGGCATACTAATTTTTAACGGACTTTCAAAAGATGTGTGTTGAAATGTACGTGAAAAATACATGTAACCGTGTTACCGGAATCCATGTAAAAATAGTCTATCAGAAAACACTTTCCTTGTACTGATTAGGGAATAATCACAAATCTTTACATTTCTAGCTGTTAGGAATATGGCTCATAACGTTTGAAGAAGTCATAAACTAGGACCCTTAAAAGAAAAAAAACACACAAAAAACTCGTGTGTGTGTGTGTGTGTGTGTGTGTGTGTGTGTGTGTGTATGTGTGTAACTAGGACCACACCGCCACCATGTGGCCATCTGGGGAAATGCAGGCTGGGACTGGGCTAGTGCAGAGATCCTGAAGGATCAAGATAAAATATTCTGCCCTGGCCGGTGTGGCTCAATGGGCAGAGCGCTGGCCTATGGACTGAAGGGTCTCGGGTTCAATTCCGGTCAAGAGCATGTACCCTGGTTGCAGGCTTGATCCCCAGCCCTGGTCTGGTTGGGGCCGTGTGGGAGGCAACCCATTGATGTTTCTCTCTCTCTCTCTCTCTCTCTCTCTCTCTCTCTCTCTCTCTCTCTCTCTCTCTCTCTCTGTTTCTCCTCCTCCCTTTCACTCTCTCTCTCTTAAAAAAAAAAGGGGGGGGGAAACAGGCATTAAAGGTAATAAGTAAATTACCAACATAGACACTATCACTGATTCTAACATGCACATGGCTCACAATCTTAGAGTCAGTGACTTGTTAGAAAGCCTTGAGGCTATGAAAAATGGAGATCAGGGTACATGGTGGGGGAGATTGGCTGCCATGTTCCATAGGGTGGTCAGGGTTGACTTCCCTAAGAAGGTGACATTTAAGCAAAAATTTGAAGGAGGAGAGGGAGCAAGGCTTTCTGGAGGGAAAACTCTCAGGCAGATCAGCCTGTGCAAAGGTCCTGAGGCAGGAGCATGTCTCGGGTGTCTGAGGAATAGCAAGGAGGCCACTGTGGCTGAACTGGGGTGAGTGAGGCAGAGAGGGACGAGCTGACAGCAGGGAGGGAGTGGGACCAAATCAGGTAGGGCCTTTCCGTTCTGTAATGCCACTGGTACCTCTGCTCCTTTGACCCCACCCTTCTGTTTTCTGTTTCCTTCACCTCCACTTCCTTCTTCAAACGCATAGCTTCTACGGTGAGCCACCGTGATCGAGTCCTTGCGCACATAAGGCGAACCCCCTTGCTCTTTCTCCCCGGTTCGTCCTTGCCTGGTGAGCAGGAACTCCCTGCCTTCTCTGTGCCCGTTCGCTCCCAGCTGAGCTTGCGAGAGGAGAGGAGCACTTCAGACGGGCGACGGCAGAAATCAAGGGGACACTCAGAAGCAACCCACCGTTCTCTTCTCCCGTCGCCAAGAAATCATCTTTTCACTTTCTCTTTCTCAGCCTCCAGTGCCCCTTCCTCTCTTCATTCTCACTTCTTCTTTTGCTGCAAGAACAAAATAGAAGCGACCCCAGGGACATCCCCAGCCCATGCACAGAGGGCCTCACGCGGCTGCCCCTCCCATGGCCGTGTTGGGACAAGCGGTAAGAGGCCAACCCTCCACTCAGGCACCCACTCCCTCCCCCTGTCCCTACTCAAAGCATTCCCTCTTGCGGTATTTCCTCCTCTCTCTTGCATCATTATTTGCACAACCCTCGAGCCTTTGTTCCTTTAGGATCCCCCTGGATGTCCCCCCTTCCTCATGGTGCTGCTGAGGAAGCTTTCTGAAACTTGGGGGGATCTTAGACCCACCTCTTTGCCTGGGACACCCCCACCTTTGTAACTCCATCCTTAAGATCCCTTTCCTCCAGGGTCCACCTAAGGGACTTTCCTGCTACACCAACCTAAACACACACACACACACACACACACACACACACACACACACACAGAAAAACCCAAGTTCAAGAGTTGGGGTCCCCACCATCCCAAAAGCAGATCCTCCAGCCGTCAGATGACGGCAGCCTCGGCTGACATCTGTCTGCGACCCCGCGGCCAAGCTGCTTTCAAATTTCTAACTCAGGGAGGTCACAGAAGAGAACGTGGTTATTTCTGTCTTAAACCACTCCGTTTTGAGGTGATTTGTTACACAGCATTAGCTGACTAGTACACCCGCCCCAGTCTGCTTTTCTTTAGGGTTTTCCAAGTCTTGTAAATGAAAAGAGCATTTACAGGGTTGTAATAATGTAAACATTCTATTGTTTTTCTGGCAATCACCTCTGTATTTTTTTTTCCTTTTTTCAAAATATATTTTATTGATTTTTTACAGAGAGGAAGGGAGAGAGATAGAGAGTTAGAAACATCGATGAGAGAGAAACATCGACCAGCCGCCTCCTGCACACCCCCTACTGGGGATGTGCCGGCAACCCAGGTACATGCCCTTGACCGGAATCGAACCTGGGGCCCTTCAGTCCGCAGGCCGACGCTCTATCCACTGAGCCACACCGGTTTCGGCACCTCTGTATTTTTTTAAGCTCTTTTTCTGGCCCTGGTCAGGGTGGCTCAGTGGTTGGAGCATCAACCTGTAAACTGAAGGGTCTTGAGTTTGATTTCTGGTCAAGGGCACGTACCTGGGTTGCAGGTTTGATCCCCAGCCCCAGTTGGGGTCCATGCGGGAGGCAACCAATCGATGTGTCTCTCTCACATCAATGTTTCTCTCTCTCTCTCTCTCTCTCTCCCTCTCTCCTTCTCTCCCTTGCACTCACCCTAAAAATCAATGAAAATTAATAACAACAAAAAGGCAAAGACATAATATTGAGTGATAAAAATTGGACACCAAGGAAGCATTCATGTGATTCATTTTATGTGACATTCAAGAACCGGTGAAACTAATCTGTGGCCTTAGCCATCAGGGTACTCGTTGGGGGGGGACACTGACCGGGAGACAGGGACAGAGAGCTTTCTGGGGAGCAGGAAATGTGTTACATCTTGAGCCGGTATATACATAAAACCCCAGTAAGCTGATCACGTAAATGCTCCAACGTTAAAGGGTGAAGTATGTGAGGCTGGCAACTTTCTTGAAATATAGAAGGAGAGCAGACAGGTTGCTGGATGGATAGAGGGACGTCCGGATGGACATATAACGAAGGAAGTCAGGCATAGTACGTTAATCGCAGCAGCTAGGTGGTGAGTAAGGGGGTTCGCTGTGTGATTCTTTCAACTTTGCTTCAAAATCTTCATAACAGTATGTCAGGGAAAAGAAATAAAGCCATTGCCCTAGCCGGTCTGGCTCAGTGGATAGAGCGTCGACCTGCAGACTCAAGGGTCCCAGGTTCGATTCCGGTCAAGGGCACATGCCCAGGCTGTGGGCTCGACCCCCAGTGGGAAGCATGCAGGAGGCAGCCAATCAATGATTTTCTCTCACCATTGATGGTTCTATCTCTCTCCCTTTCCTTCCTCCCTGAAATTAATAAAAATGTATTTAAAAATAAAAAGAAATAAAGCCATAGTGCTGTGTACTTAAGATTTGTGCAGCCCTAACCGGTGTAGCTCAGTGGATAGAGCGTCGGTCTGCGGACTGAAGGGTCCCAGGTTCGATTCCGGTCGGGGGCATGTACCTCGGTTGCAGGCATATCCCCGGTGGGGGGTGTGCAGGAGGCAGCTGATCGATGTTTCTCTCTCATCGATGTTTCTAACTCTATCCCTCTCCCTTCCTCCCTGTAAAAAAAATCAATAAAAAATATATTTTAAAAAATCAATGGAAAAAATATGCTTGGGTGAGGATTAAAAAAAAAAAAAAAGTTTTGTGCATTTTAGCCCTGGCTGGGTAGCTCAGTTGGTTAGAGCGTCGCGGTGACTGATACACCAAGGTTGCAGGATGCTCTAACCAATGAGCTACCCGGCCAGGACTGTGCTTTGTCGGCTGGTGGTGGGGCTGTGGGCGACTTTTATTTGTGTTTCCGTTATTTTCCCAATAAAACAGAGGGGGGGGGGCGGTCCTGACCCTCTGGAGGGCCCACCTGGCAGGGGAAGGAGGATGTCTGGTCTGGTCCCCCCTCCCTTCCCCCGGCCCTTCCACCAACTCCTCACCCGCCGCTTCGCTTGCCCAAGAAAACCCTTGTGGTTAATGAGTCTCAGAAAAGGGAAGTGGAAGTGACACGCTAAAGCCGGAGGCGCTCACAGACGGGGGCTGGGGGTGCAGGAGACGACCCCCCCGCCCCCGCCCCGCCATCGCCGCCACCGAAGTTGGGAGTGGGGCACGACAGTGACACTGGATGATGCTTCTGCAAACCCCAAAAATACTCCGCACATCCGTCCAAAACACCCCCCGCCCGCTGCTTCCTCCTGTGCCACCCCCCCCCCGCCCCCCAGGGACTCAGGCCACTTTCACCTCCAAAACCCGAGGTGGGCGGTGAGCAGGGCGGAGTCTCGGGAGAGAGAAAAGGGAGCTGGGAGGTCGGGGGCCAGCACCCGTCCCCAGAGATGTCCCTGCCGCCACCGCCCCCGGTGCTGCTGCTGCTGCTGCCACTGCTGACGGCGGGGCCCGCCGGCGCCGCGCTGATCCGGTACTGGGGACCCCCACCCACACCCCCACCCCCAAACCTGGGGCGGACTCTCCCCTCCTTCCCCTTCAAGGGACTCTCCACCCTGGCGCCCCGACTCCTGCCTGCTTCCAGGGGCTCCACCCTGCCGTGTCCTAAGACCCCACTGATTATTTTATTTTTAGAGAGACTGGAAGGGAGGGAGGGGAGGGAGAGAGAGAGAAACATCGATGTGAGAGAGACACATCCACTGGTTGCCTCCTGCAGGCGCCCTGACTGGGGCCGGGATGAACCTGCAGAACCCAGGTACCTGCCCTTGACCGGGAATGGAACCCCCGACCCCACAGTGCACAGGCCACGCCCTAACCACTGAGCAACTCTCACCAGGGCAGACTCCAGCCCTTTATTTTATTTTTTTTAATATATTTTATTGACTTTTTACAGAGAGGAAGGGAGAGGGATAGAGAGTTAGAAACATCGATGAGAGAGAAACATGGATCAGCTGCCTCCTGCACACCCCCCACTGGGGATGTGCCCGCAACCCAGGTACATGCCCTTGACAGGAATCGAACCTGGGACCCTTCAGTCCGCAGGCCGACGCTCCATCCGCTGAGCCACACCGGTTAGGACAGACACAGCCCTTTTAGTCCACGATCCTCCAGCCCCGAAACCCTTGACTGGGGACCCTCCCCTCTTCTCCCTTCATGGTCTGGGGAGCTCTGATGAGCTGGTACTGGGGTCTCCAGGCGGTGAAACACCTCCCTGCAGGGACAGGGACCCAGGTCTGGGACCTATAGACGGACACTCCCTCTGATTCGCATCTTCCAAACTGTTCGGGTCTCAGTAAGCCCAGTTTTGGGGGACCCCGACGATCCCCCGCATCCGGCCAGTGCCACCTCAATCTCGCCCTTCCTCTCCCCACCCCCGGAAACTCCGGATGGGGGGGGAGGGGTGCACTGCTCCGGGAGCCCTTCTCCCCACTTCACATTCCTGAACCTCTCAAGGACCAGGGCAGGGAGTCACCGGGATGGGGGTGGGGTGGAGGGGAGCACGGCAGTGAGGGGGGGCAGGGCTCCGGGAGTGACTGCAGGCAGGCACAAGAGCTAGCACCGCACCGAGGCTGGCTAACCTGCATGTGTTGCCTAATAGGTCACGGCCCTGATTCCCCAAGTCCGGCCGTCGGTAGAGAGTGATTCTCTGAGTGTTGTCCAGCCAACAGCACCCCGAGCCGGGGGACTGGTTAGAAACGCCACTTCGCAGCCCCCTCCCAGATCTACTCCACCAGCAGCTAAGCGCTGGGAACTTTTAAAAGTGCTTGGACTGACTTTAGAGAGAGAGGACGGGAACGGAGAGAGGAAGAGAGAGAAACATCGATGTGAGAGCAGAACAGCAATCTGCTGCCTCCTGCACCCCCCCCCCCCAACCCCCTTCCCGCGCCAGGGATCAAGCCTGCAGCCCGGGCATGTGCCCCGACCGGGAATCGAACTGGCAACGTTCTGGCGCATGGGACGATGCTCAACCAATTGAGCCACACCGGCCGGGCTCTTTAAACATCTCGCTTCTTTCTAGTGCTCTGGCCATTTTACGTTTCACACCAGGTTGTTGATATGTCTGGAATGTGTCTATAATAATAATTGATAATGCGCTAACCGGTTTGGCTCAGTGGATAGAGCGTCGGCCTGCGGACTGAAAGGTCCCGGGTTCGATTCCGGTCAAGGGCATGTACCTTGGTTGCGGGCACATCCCCAGTGGGGGGTGTGCAAGAGGCAGCTGATCGATGTTTCTCTCTCATCGATGTTTCTACCTCTCTATCTCTCTCCCTTCCTCTCTGTAAAAAATCAATAAAATATATTAAAAATAATAATAATTGATAATAATAAAAATGTAATATGCTAATTAGACTGGACGACCTTCCGATGAAGCCCGGGTCCCGGTGCCAGAGGGAAGCCGGTGCCGGCAGCCGGGGGAAGGAAGGCCTGCTCTGGCACGAATTTCGTGCACCGGGCCTCTAGTTTTAGTATAAAGAGTGAAACTGGGATTTGGTGGTTATATCCCCCCCCCCCCCCCCCCCCCCGCCAATGGTGGGAAAACAGTCTCCAATGCCATCAACTAAAGCATGTGAGGATTTTTTTAATAAAGACTGGTTTTATGGAGGGTCTTTGGAAACCTTTGTGAGTGTTATTCTATGTTCATTGGAATGGGTCTCTTACGGAAAGCTTTTGGGGTTGGCCTGTCTCGGCTGGTTCGCTCTTGTGAAGTCTCGGGGAAATGTGCCATCATGGTCTGGTCGGTGTTTGGTAGCGTTTCTGGTAATGACTGTTCCTGCCCGTAGGGCCACGGAGATGTTTGCTTTGCATCATATTCTACGAGAGGCCTGGTGCATTCATGCACCAGTGGGTTCCCTCGGCCTGGCCTGCAGGATCGGGCCGAAATCAGCTCTCTGACATCCCCCAAGGGGCTCCAGATTGCAAGAGGGCGCAGGTCAGGCCAAGGGACCCCACCAGTGCACGATCCGGCCGAGGAGGGACGCAGGAGGGCTCCAGGGCATGTCCAGCCCATCTCACTCAGTCCCAATGGGCCGGACCCCAGCAGCAAGCTAACCTACCGGTGGGACTGTCTGCCCCTGGTGGTCAGTGCACATCATAGCAAGCAGTTGAGTGGCCTTAGCATATCATTAGCATATTACGCTTTGATTGGTTAACGGGCGACCAGACAACTGTCCACTTAGCATATTAGGCTTTTATTATAGAGGATCTGGGAGAGACTGTGATAGAAGGTCTATGGCAGCGGTTCTCAACCTGTGGGTCGCGAACCCTTTGGGGGTCGAACAACCCTTTCACAGGGGTCGCCTAAGACCATCGGAAAACACACACAGTGGGTCCTTGACTTACAAGTTTAATTCGTTCCTTGACGGAGCTCGTAACTCAAATTACTCATATGTCAAATCAAAAGTGAACGAGTGAGACATGTGATGCTGGGCTGATGCTGTGGCGTTCACTGTGACGTTTGCTGCGCCAGCTAGCGGTGGGGTATCTGAAGCTGGCTCGTAACCCGAACTTTAGCTCGCAACTCAAAGCAAAAAATCGGCCGAGAGACGGCTCATGTCTCGAAAAACTCGTTAGTCGGGACACTCTTAAGTCAAGGCCCCACTGTATATAATAACGTATTGTCTTTGTGATTAATCACTAGGCTTTCATTATGTTCAATTTGTAACAGTGAAATTGGGGGTCACCACAACATGAGGAACTGTATGAAAGGGTCGCGGCATTAGGAAGGTTGAGAACCGCTGGTCTATGGGAAGGGTACCTTCCTAGCTGTCCCTATCCTCCTCCCCACAGGATCCCTCTTCGCCGAGTCTACGCCGGGAGCAGGACCCCGAACCCACTGAGGGGATGGGGGAGCCCAGAAGAGCCCCTCGGGCTGGGGGCCCCACCCCCGGGGGGCAAGTCCGCCTTTGTGCCTCTCTCCAATTACATGAACGTGAGTGTCAGCCCCCCACAGCCCCGCTCTCTGGCCCTCAAGTCAGGTTCTTCACTCACCCTCCTCCTTTTCCTTGTTTTGCCCTCAGGCCCAGTACTATGGGAAGATCGGGCTGGGGACGCCCCCCCAGAACTTCTCTGTCGTCTTTGACACTGGCTCCTCCAACCTCTGGGTCCCGTCCAGGAGATGCAGCTTCTTCAGTCTGCCCTGCTGTGAGCTTCCGTGGGGGCGGAGAATAAGGATGAGTGGGGTTCCAGGGAGAAGGGGGCTAGGCCTCAGCTTCCCAAGGGATTTGGGGGCACCCTTCTCTTCTGACACGCCATTGCAAGGGAGACTCTGCTCCCCCAGTGACAGACCCCTGCCCTCCTGACCTAGGGTTCCACCACCGCTTCGACCCCAAAGCCTCCAGCACCTTCAAGCCCAACGGGACCAAGTTCGCCATTCAGTATGGATCCGGGCAGCTAAGCGGCATCCTGAGTGAGGACAAGCTGACCGTAAGCGACCTTGACCCCAGGAAGGCTTGAAGCTGGGAGAACCCCGATGTCTAAGATGGTCTGGCTTAGGGAGGGGCTTGAGGAGGCGGAGCTTCCTGGGGAGATGGGCAGGGCTTCCCGGGTAAAGGGGTGGGGATCCTTAGGGTGGGGGGCGGGGGAGTGAAGCTCCCCAGGCTGCTGGAGTTGTTTCCCGACATTCCCCAGATTCAGGCCTTCGTTGAGGACCCCTCGGGAATATAAGGGACATGTCCTCGCAGAAATAACTCCCCCCATTTGACTCTTCCCCCTAGATTGGGGGGATCATGAATGCATCCGTGGTTTTCGGGGAGGCGCTGTGGGAGCCGAGCCTGGTCTTCGTGTTTGCCCACTTTGATGGGATATTGGGCCTCGGTTTTCCCGTTCTGGCCGTGGGAGGGGTTCGGCCGCCACTGGACACAATGGTGGACCAAGGTCTGCTGGACAAGCCTGTGTTCTCCTTCTACCTCAACAGGTAATGTGGGCGGGCCTACCTTCCCAGCGTGGCTCTTCCGCAAAATACCGACTTCTGCGCACGGGCCACGAAGTTTCAATCGCACTGTACTGCGCGCCCGCAGGTGGTATTTTGTGGAAGAGCCACACTCAAGGGGCCAAAGAGCCGCATGTGGCTCGCGAGCCGCGGCTTGCCGACCACAGGTCTAGGATGTCGTCCACCCAGCACAGCAAGTTCACATACCCCATAAGAAACACCTGACCCCATAGATAAGTCCCACTCACTACGCAACACCCAAAAATATACTCAAGAAACTCACCATCAGTTAAAAAGCTCCGTGTTTCCAACTCAGACCGGGGAAGTCCACGCCCGACCCAGTCAAATACTCAAGTTAAGAGTCCTTCTTCACCATAAAGAAAGCCCGCCCTCCATTGGAGAACACTCCAGAAGTCAGGAACTGCCCATATTTTAAAAATACATTTTTCTTGATCTCAAAGAAGGAAGAAGGAGACAGAAACATCAATGATGAGAGAGAATCATTGACTGGCTGCCTCCTGCAGGCCCCCCACTGGGGATGGAGCCTGCAACCTGGGCATGTGCCCTTGGCGGGAATTGAACCCGGGACCCTTCAGTCCGCAGGCCAACGCTCTATCCACTGAGCCACACCAGCCAGGGCAGGAAGTGCCCGTTTTAATCCAGGAAGACCCACTCACCTCTTAGGAAGCTCAGCTTTATGCTCAGACAGCCCAGGGGGTCTCCACCTTCCTGCCCAGGCCCATCTCTCACAGACAGAAAATCCTACGCCCATTCAGTGATTCTGACCTTAGCCTACTCAGCAGTCACCCACCTCTTAGTGCCAGTGGTTCTCAACCTTCTGGCCCTTTAAATACAGTTCCTCATGCTGTGACCCCCAACCATAAAATTATTTTCGTTGCTACTTCATCACTGTCATGTTGCTGCTGTGATGAATCGTCATGTAAGTATCTGATATGCAGGATGGTCTTAGGCGACCCCTGTGAAAGGGTAGTTCGACCGCCAAAGGGGTCGCGACCCACAGGTTGAGAACCGCTGCCTTAGTCGATCCTGCCCTCCCACACCTCCAGGAAGACCCGCCCCCACCCCCATCACTCTCAGCCAACTCAGGAAAGCTGTGGCCTCTGAATTGCAAGACATGGGATTCGAATAGTCTCCCCACCCACTAGGAAGCCACGCCACTCTACCACAATCACATACACCTTCAGAGTCAGGCCGGAAACCCCAATGCTCCACTTAAATCCACGCCCCCCGCCCCCCCCCCCCCAAGAACATTTGAGATCTTGCTCCCTGGCCTATGGTGTCAGTTTTAGCTCAAATAAACTCATTAAAATTTACCCCCAAAGGTTCTACCTCCCCCAGCCAAATCAGGAAGTCCCACTTCCACCTCAGGCAGCCTGCAAGACCATAAAATCCTCAACACGCCCTGGTCGGTTTGCTCAGTGGATAGAGCATCGGCCTGCAGACCAAAGGGTCGTGCGTTCTATCCCCACTAGGGGGCGTGCCGGAGGGAGGCGGCTGATCCATGATTCTCTCTCATGGATGATGTTTCTATTTCTCTATCCCTCTCCCTTCCTCTCTGAAATCAATAACAATGTATTTTTTTTTAAATCCTCGTACCAAGATATGCTACACTTCTCACTTCCAGTTCCAACACGGAGGCCCTGCCTGCACCTCACTGCACAGCTAGAGCCCAGAAACCACCCCATTATCAGAAAGTCCCTCCCTTGGCCACTCGGGGGGTGGGGGGAGGGGGGGCTGGGGGCTGGCAGGGCAAACTGTGGTGACACTGCAGCACTCTTGTCTCTGCAGGGACCCTGAAGCAGCAGAAGGAGGAGAGCTGATTCTGGGTGGTTCGGACCCAGCACACTACATCCCACCCCTCACCTACGTGCCAGTCACGGTCCCTGCCTACTGGCAGGTCCACATGGAGCGGTGAGGGACCTGCCTGCTAGGTTGGCAGGGGTGGGTGTTGGGGGTGGTGGTGCTGAGATTGCTCTCCAGTGTCCTGGCAGGAAAGGAGCTGGTGGCTGGACTCCTGGGTCTGAGGGAGGAGGGGCTGGGGGCCTGGGCCCCTGGGTCCGAGGGAGGAGGGCTGGGGGCCTGGGCTCCTGGGTCCGAGGGAGGAGGGGCTGGGGGCCTGGACCCCTGGGTCCGAGGGAGGAGGGGCTGGGGGCCTGGACCCCTGGGTCCGAGGGAGGAGGGGCTGGGGGCCTGGGCCCCTGGGTCCGAGGGAGGAGGGGCTGGGGGCCTGGGCCCCTGGGTCCGAGGGAGGAGGGGCTGGGGGCCTGGGCTCCTGGGTCCGAGGGAGGAGGGGCTGGGGGCCTGGACTCCTGGGTCTGAGGGAGGAGGGGCTGGGGGCCTGGACTCCTGGGTCTGAGGGAGGAGGGGCTGGGGCCTGGACTCCTGGGTCTGAGGGAGGAGGGCTGGGGGCCTGGACTCCTGGGTCTGAGGGAGGAGGGGCTGGGGCCTGGACTCCTGGGTCTGAGGGAGGAGGGGCTGGGGCCTGGACTCCTGGGTCTGAGGGAGGAGGGGCTGGGGCCTGGACTCCTGGGTCCGAGGGAGGAGGGCTGGGGGCCTGGGCCCCTGGGTCTGAGGGAGGAGGGGCTGGGGCCTGGACTCCTGGGTCCGAGGGAGGAGGGGCTGGGGGCCTGGGCCCCTGGGTCTGAGGGAGGAGGGCTGGGGCCTGGACTCCTCGGACACTGGCTCTAATGACTGCCCCTTCTACATCACAGTGTGACGGTGGGCACAGGGCTGACCCTTTGTGCCCAGGGCTGCCCTGCCATTCTGGACACAGGCACATCTCTCATCACGGGACCCACTGAGGAGATCCGGGCCCTGCACAGAGCTATCGGGGGATTCCCCCTGTTGGGGAAGGTGAGGACCCGGTGTCTGCTGGGGGCGGTCTGGGGAGGCTGATAGGGGTTTAATGGCAGAACCTGAGCAGGATGCTGGGGCCCACAGGTGACAACTGGGTGGCGAGGAGGCATCCCAGGGCAGAAGGCACCGGGCAGTGAGACGGGCTGGGGGAAGTGGGAGGAAGCAGGACACCGCCCACCCGTCTGCACTGACTCAGTGGAAGGGAGGAGATGATGACAGGTCTGTGCAGGACTGGATGGGAGTGAGAAGGCTAGGGGTCCCAGTGATGTCGGGGAGACATGTGGAAGAAGCTCAGGCACCACATTTAGGGGCCACCAGCCCTCAGACAGTAATCACAGCCATGGAAAGGTGAGACAGAAGGGGTCCCAGGAACATCCTGGGGGAACAACCCCCTAGAGTGAAAGTGGGGACAGGACAGGTGCAGCCAGAGGCAGGAAGGAGCGCCTGGAGGGGATAGGCTCCTGGAAGCCACACAAAGGGTGTTTCCCGCATGGAGTGGGGCTCCGTGCAACCTAAGAGCTGCCCCCACCTCCACCTCCGGCCCTGCTGTGCCCGGGTCCTTCCAGGTCTGAATTTCTGTGACTCCATCCCTGTGCTCTTTGGCGCTTCTGAGGGTGGAGAAAACTCGGTTGCTGAGTTTCAAGTGAAACGCCTAGGACGTCTGTAGGCCTGTAATGAGCTAAAGCAGGGGTCCTCAAACTTTTTAAACAGGGGGCCAGTTCACTGTCCCTCAGACCGTTGGAGGGCCGGACTATAGTTTAAAAAAAAACTATGAACAAATTCCTATGCACACTGCATATATCTTATTTTGAAGTAAAGAAACAAAACGGGAACAAATACAATATTTGTATTTGCATGTGGCCCGCGGGCCGTAGTTTGAGGACCCCTGAGCTAAAGGAACCAAGAGGTGACAGGGGTTGTGGCTGTGCGTGGCCCCGGGTGGCTGTGTGATCTTGGACAGGCCACTTAACATTCCTTGGCCTCAGTTTCCCAATCTGTAAAATGGGGTTACTAATGCCCACTTCTCTGGTGTGCTGTGAGGACTGAATCGATACATCCACGTAAGGTGCTTGGAACAATGCCTGGATGCCTGTCTGTTGATGTTATCATCAGCCCTGTTCCCATCATTTCCTGTCTTCCCAACAAGGTCATTCCCATTGGTTTTTCAGGAAGATAAACGTCTAGGGTTGTTAATAATAGTCTAATACTGTATTATTCGGACCTTGGGAGTGGCGGAAATCGAGGTACACTGGAGGGGGCACATACCCCATCAATCTAAAAGGGTAGCTTTCAGCTACGCAGCTCCAGCCAAGTGTTGCTATCCGGGGAAAGCCAGATCGCTGGTTTTTTGAAAGCCCCTGGCTTGTAAATAATAATAGCACTCACTATGTGTCAGGCATTTTCCCAAGCTAACTCACTTCTTTGTCACACAAGGTGAGTGTTATCACCGTCTCCACGTTCAGATTGGGAACTGAGCAGAGAGAGGTTCAGGAACTTGTGTAAGGTTGCACAGCAGCAGGCTCCCCAGGATACAAACTGTACTGTGCTGGCATACAGGTGGTAATGAATTTTTAAATCATTTTAGCCTGGCCCATGTGGCTCAGTGGTTGAGCAAAGACCACAGTTCCATTCCTGGTCCCAGCTAGGGCTGGATCCTCAGTAGGGGGTGTGCAGGAGGCAGCCAATCAATGATTATCTCTCCTCATTGATGTTTCTATCTCTCTCTCCCTGTCCCTCTCCTTTCCTCTCTGAATCAATACAAATATTCCTTAAAAAAGTCTTTCAAAAAACATTTTAGACCCAGTGTAAGACAAATTAAATACACCTGGGCACTCCAAAACGGGCTACCAGGGGTGTTTTTTGTTTGTTTAATGTCTTTGTTTTTTTTAATTATTGACTTTAGAGCAGCGGTTCTCAACCTGTGGGTCGCGACCGCTTTGGGGGTCGAACGACCCTTTCACAGGGGTCACCTAAGACCATCGGAATACACATATATAATTACATATTGTTTTTGTGATGAATCACTATGCTTTCATTATGTCCAATTTGTAACAATGAAATTGGGGGTCACCACAACATGAGGAACTGTATTAAAGGGTCTCGGCTTTAGGAAGGTTGAGAACCGCTGCTTTAGAGCGTGGAAGGTTGAAGGAGAGAGAGAAACATCCATGAGGGCAACATCAACTGCCTCCCGCACACCCCCTACTGGGGAATGAGCGCGCACCCCAGGCATGTGCCCTGATGGGGAATAGAACTGGTGACCTCTCGATGAATGGGCTGACGCTCAACCACTGAGCCACACCGGCTGGGTAAGGGCTGCCCGGTCACCCACGGCCCTGGGGCGCCACGGGAGGACCTGGCGCGGAGCAGGAAGCCCGCACCTCCACTCGTTCCTCTCCCCCGCAGTACATCATCGAGTGCTCGGTCATCCCCGCGCTCCCTCCCGTGTCCTTCGGCCTCGCGGGTGTCTGGTTTAACCTCACCTCCCAGGACTACGTCATCCAGGTAGGCAGCGGTCAGAACGACGTCAGGGGGACGCGGTAAGTGGGGGGCGGGGGGGGTGTCTCAGAGGGTGGAGCTGGGAGTGAGACCTCACACTCACAAGGACTGAGTAGGGGCCAGAGGGACCTGGACCGAGCCCCGGGGTAGCGGGCGGGGCGGAGCTCTGGCTCCCAGGGCAGCAGCAGGCTCGGTGGGCGTGACGCCCAGTGGCCCGGCGTGTCACCTTGCAGATCGCTCGGGGTGGCGCCCGCGTCTGCCTGCTAGGCTTCCAGGCCCTGGACGTGCCCCCGCCGAGCGGGCCCCTCTGGATCCTCGGCGATGTCTTCCTGCGCAGCTACGTGGCGGTCTTCGACCGCGGGGACGTGAAGAAAGGCGCCCGAGTCGGGCTGGCGCGCGCTCGCCCTCGCCGCGCCGGACCGCTCGGCAGTGGGTTCACGCAGGCGCAGTTCTCCCGACGACGCCCCGGTTAGACGCATGCGCACTGGGTGACAGCCGAGGTCCCGCTACTCAATAAAAAATTTGCTATTTCCATTGAACCTACCCGAGTAGCTTTTATTTAAGTGCGTAATTTTGGGGGAGAAAAACTAGTGTCTGGCTCTCTGTAGTCGAGGAAAGGAAGGATAAAGGTATCGCTCTTCTTCAGGGCTCGCACTGGTGCGGGTGTCTTATACTACGAGTCCCATGAAGCCCTGCGCCTACACTGCCTCTCGTCAAAGGCTCCCGGCATCGCGGAGCATCACGGACGTTGTAGTTCGGGCGGTGTTCACGGCCTTGGGGGCGGGCGCAGACACAACATGCGTGGGAGGCGACAGGTCGCGGCGGCAGCGACAGGTGGCAATGGGGGTCGGATGAGATCGTAAAGAGTTTCCCGATTCTTATTCTAAGGGGAGGGGATATCGTTCCCGCAGACTTCATCTCCTGTTCCTCCTCTTCCCCTCTTGGGTTCTCGGACCCCATAAAGGCGGGACATGAAGCCCCTGGGTTGGGGGCGCTGTGCTGCCCCTCCTCCGGCGATGATGTCACTCCCCCTACGCAGCCTTTTGCTGCCCAGAGCTGGGTCACCCCTCCCCCATCGCCAGCCCCGGATTCCCCCATCCCCGCCCCGCCTCGACTTGGGGTGAGTACCGAGACGGGTAGAAGGCTCAGGAAACAGGGGCGGTGAGACAGTCCAAATCCTAGTTGTGGAAGCGGGGGACTCGGGAGACGGGGACTCAGAAATTACAGCGGAGAGATTCCCCCTCAGTAGCGATCTATTTTTGGGGGGGGCGGGGGCAAGGTATTTGGAGGGTCTCGGGGACCAAGGATCGTGGGCAGAGTCCCCACATTTTCAGCTTAGTATCCGGGAGACCTTCCTTCCTGGATTTCGAACCGACAGGAATGGGGAGAAGGAACAATATCCTAGAAGTCCCCCAATTCCAGGGCTTTGGGGAACGGGGAAGGGAGAGTTAGGAAGGGACGCAGAGGATGACAGGTGGGAGTTGGGAGCGTTCCGGAATTTTGTGCCTTGAGGACCTGGGAAAGGATGGTTTGGGAAGGAGAAGGGGATGGGAAACGATCTAAAGACGCGGACAAACATGGGCCTGCCCCAACCTGATGCCAGGGGCCAAAAATCAAGTCCACTTGCACTGATCTCCTAACCGAGCCCTCATTATACCTCCAGAAGTCTCCCACTCACTCCGGCCCTGCGTGGGTGGAGAATCCGAGCTCACAAATCCCCCACATACTCCGGTGGGGCCTGCGGACAGCCATGAGGGAGTGACGGCATCCAATTTCCCAGAGCCTGATGGAGCCTGGACCACCCGGTTACTCCTGGCCCAGGCCGCCTCCCGCCTCTCATGGTCTCTATTCCAGGGTCTCCTGCCATACTCTCCCCTCTCCAGCCCCCCACCCCCACCCCAGCCCGCACCTTCTCACACACCTGACCTTTGCAAAAAACGCTGATTTGGTAACTTGATCCCCTGCCTAGCTGCTGTCAAAAGCAGAAAATAAAAGTAGCATTGGGGGGTGGGGGGAGAAGGGAAGGATAAGGGTGGATAGCTGACTAAGGTCCTTACACTGGCCCCTACCCCCAGCTCCTAGTGCCTACCAAACCCCCTGACTCGCCCAGAGCCTCATTCAACTCAAGCCCAATCCCTCACGTCAGGATTCACTGCTTTTGCCCGGGGATACACCAGAATTCGGGGCAGAGAGGAGTCGGAAGCCCCGATGGTGTCTTTTCTCTGCCCTCCTGGGTCCTGGCGGGGTCTTCAAGACTCAAGGGTATGGAATCAGGGGCAGTGGGGAGCCCAGGGTCTGCGTGGTGAGGGGAACTACCTCTCTGGTCTGCAGGACAAGCCCCACTTCTGCAACTCCCTGCAGTGACTCAGCCCGGTGTCCTGGCCAGGATGGGGGTTAGAGGGGGTGATGGGGTGGGGGTGGGGGAGCCTGAAAGAAATGCCCAGAGGTCCAGAGACAGGGGCAGAGACTGAAGGACAGCGGGACTGAGTCCCAAAGAAATGCGGGCAAAGAGAGGGGGACAGAGACTGGGGGGGGGGGGTGGTGGTGGTGAAAAGACCTGGGAGGGGGGCAATAGAGACCAGTGGATGGGGACAGCCAGGAAGAGAAAGGGCGGAAAGAGAAAAGGCAGTGGGGGAGTGCGGAGACAGAGGAGGGGGAAAAGACACGGGGAGGGAGGCCAGATAGCAAGGGTGATGGGGACAGACCCAGATGAATGGGCAGAGATCCAGAGAGTGGGAGAAGAAAGCCTGGGGTGGGGGGCAGTGTAGGACAGAGAAACACAGAGGAGGGACAGAGGCCCGGGAGGGGGGGGGGGGGGGGCGGGACAGGGGCCCAGAGAGAAAGGCAAGTCCCGGAGGAAAAGGTATAAAGACCAAGAGAAAGAGACCGGGGTTGGGAATACCGAGACACGGCGGCGGGAGAGGACACTGAGGCTTAGAAGAGGGGCAAAGACTCAGAAGGAGGGGGACACATTCAAAAAGCAATGGGGCAGCAACCCAGAGGGAGGGAGACTTAGAAGTGTGAGTGCAAAAAAAAAAAAAAAAAAGAAGTAGGAGTGCAGAGACGGGAGGCAAATATTTAAAGAAAGGGGCTCAAAAGACACGCAGAAACGGGAGCGGGGGTAGGTGGCGGGGGAGGGGGTGGGGGCGATACGAACCAGCCGCCGCACCTGCAGAAGGAGGCGGCAGGCCAGGGACCCAGCAGCGGGAGGAACCCCGCAGCCCCTGACCCGCCCCCTCCGCTCCCACAGGCACCGCCTCCTCGCGCCGCAGCCCCGCCGCAGCCGCTGGCCCCGCCCCAGCCCTGCGCCTGCGCCCTGCCACCCGCCCCCCGCTAGGACCGCCTGGGGAGCCGATTGGCCCGCTCCGGGACAGTAGCCCTAGTTCTGGCCCCGCCCTCCACTAGCCACGCCCACTCCCCATCTCTCTCCTCCCACCAGGACTCACACCTCGCCCCGCCCATTGCTCGGCCACTGTGCTTCCTTGCGCTTGGGTTTCTCCCGTCTTCCTTCCTCGGGGCTCCTTCTTCACCAGTCCTTATCCAGCCTTTAGGCCTCTTCTCTGCAGTCGGCCCGTATCTAGACCTTGTCTTCTTTCCCTCACCAGTTGGAAGTTTTCGCCCCGCCCTCTAAGTCCCTGTTGACCCTTAGGACTCTCTCCCTGTTCCAGGTCCTCGCACCCCCTTGCAGCCTGGTAGCTTTGTACTCTTTTTTAAAAAATATATATTTTTATTGATTTCAGAGAGGAAGGGAGAAGGAGAGAGAATCATTGATCAGCTGCCTTCTGCACACCCCACACTGGGGATTGAGCCTGCAACCCAGGCATGTGCCCTTGACCAGAATCGAACCTGGAACCCTTCAGTCTGCAGACCGAAGGCTCTTTGCACTGAGCCAAACTGGCTAGGGCAGCTTTGTACTCTTTACAGGTTCCTTAGCATCCCCATCTCCCGTTCTTCCCCCCATCTCCCGTTCTTTACCCTCTCTTACCCTTGCCTCGCCCCAGACTAGCCTAGTTGCTTTCAAGCCCCTTAAAGCCTCGCTCCTCCCTTAGTCTCGTCTTCCCTCAGCTCATTCAAGAGGTTATCTGCCATTCTTAGACCCCGTCCACCTTCCTCAGTCCTGACACTAATTATCCCGGTCCAGCCCCATCTAATTAGGCCAAGTTTGCAGCCCCGGCCCCGACGGGTATTCCTAGCCAGACGCTCTCGGGTTTGCAGGGCTGCTCGCTCAGCTCCTCCCCTTCTCACTGGGTTTCAGTTCCTGTAACCCCTGCCCTGTCCCCTTTCAGTCCAGCAGCCTAGCGCCATTTCTCGAGACTGTACTCTCCACTCTCCATTTCCAGCTCCCGCCTTCGTTTAGTCCCGTCCTACCCTCACTCTCCAGACCAATCAAGAAGTTTCTACTACATTTTTCCCCCCCGACCCCGCCTCTTTTTAAGATCCGCCCTTTCCAGTCCAAGCAATGTTAGGAGCCCAACCCCACAGTCTCCATCTGTCTTTCCCCACCAGATTCTGCTTATCTACTCTTTAGGTTCGGGCCCCCTGCTCTGTCCAATCAGAATGGTCTCTCCGATTGTGGCCCCGCCCCCTAGCCCCGTCTGTCACGGCCAGTCCAGCCTCTTTAAATAGCTTGGACTTGTCCCTTTTCTCTGCTCCGCCCCATCCTTTTTTTCAGTTATATCTAGCCCCGCCCCCTTCGTGCTCGGTGCTGCCAAGCCCGCCCACATTAGCGGTGCGTTCCGCCTTCTTAGCACCTCGGCCCGCCCCTGTTTTCAGAAAGACCCAATCGGTGTGTTTCATTTGCCGCCCCGCCCCATTCAGCTGGGCCGGGTTAGTGTCTCAGCCCTTCTCTCTCTCTGCTTCAACTCCGCCCCATCCCCCTCCAGGCCAATCACTTTCGTTGCTACTCTATTTAGGCCCCGCCCCTCATTTATAGTTTTCCCCCACCCAATCACGTCTGTCGTCCCCCTGAGTCCCCGCCCACCAAGGACCCGCCCCTCCAGCCCCGCCCCCCGTCCAATGCTGAGCTCAGTCTGCGTCTCGTCCTTCCGCGGGCGCCAGGGGGCCGGCAAGCAGCAGACCGCACAACCGCCGCAGCCTCCCGACTCCCCTCCGCCGCCGCTGCCGCCGCCGCCGCTGCAGCAGCAGCAGCAGCTGCCTGCGCAGCCCGGCCCCGCCGCGTCCCCGGCGGGCGCCCCGGCATCCCGCGGGCCCGGGGACCGGCGCGCCGAGCCATGCCCCGGGCTGCCGGCGGCGGCCATGGGGCGGCACAGCGGCGGCGGTGGCGACAGCGGCAAGATCGTGATCAACGTGGGCGGCGTGCGCCATGAGACGTACCGCTCGACGCTGCGCACCCTCCCGGGGACGCGGCTGGCCTGCCTGACGGAGCCCGAGGCGGCGGCGCGCTTCGACTACGACCCCGGCACCGACGAGTTCTTCTTCGATCGGCACCCGGGCGTCTTCGCCTACGTGCTCAACTACTACCGCACCGGCAAGCTGCACTGCCCGTCCGACGTGTGCGGGCCGCTGTTCGAGGAGGAGCTCGGCTTCTGGGGCATCGACGAGACCGACGTGGAGGCCTGCTGCTGGATGACCTACCGGCAGCACCGCGATGCCGAGGAGGCGCTCGACTCCTTCGAGGCGCCCGACTCCGCGGGCGGCGCCAATGCTGCCAACGCCGCGGGCGCCCACGACGCGGGCCTGGACGACGAGGCGGGCGTGGGCGGCGGCGGCCTGGACGGCGCGGGCGGCGAACTCAAGCGCCTCTGCTTCCAGGAAGCGGGCGGCGGCGCCGGGGGACCGCCAGGGGGCGCGGGCGGCGCAGGCGGCACGTGGTGGCGCCGCTGGCAACCTCGCGTGTGGGCGCTCTTCGAGGACCCCTACTCGTCGCGGGCAGCCAGGGTGAGCAGCGCTGTCGGAGCCCCCGTCCCTCTCCCCTCCCCACGCGCTCCCAGGCCCTCAGGGGCGCCCCATCCAACCCTCAGACTCCCACGGGCCCTCCAGCCCCTCCTGGGTCTCCCGCACCCCTTGGAACACACCCCCTGTCCCGGCATCCTCAGATGCTCAGGGGACGTTTCTCCAACCTTCTGAACCCCCCAGATCCCTCCGACCCTCAGCCCGCTTCTCTAGGTCACCCTGCCTAGGCCCTTAGGAACTTCCTCCTGGGCTCCTCTGAACAGCCTCACCCCCACCTTTCCTGGACCCCCCCCCCCCCCAGACCTTCAGAAGACCTTTCCCAGCCCTCGGTCACCGGAACCCCTCTAAGCTCCTTCTCACTTTCCTTGGGCACCCTCAGACCCTCAGAAGACCCTTCCCCAGCGCCCAGTTTCTTGGACCTTCTCCAGACCCTCAGAAGACATCCTCTGCTACTCCTCCAAGTGTTCCAAGCGCTGTGAAAACTGCCTCCCTTCCTTTGCCCCCTGCAGATCCCCTCCTGCCCCCTCTACCCCCCAGCCTCCTCTCCAGCCTTCACTTCCTCAGGCTCTCCCAACAGCTCCCTGCTGCCTTTTCCCTTTGCCCCTCTCCCTGGCTCCCTCCAAGTTAGAGTCTCCTGGCTATTTTTGAAATCTCCTGCTTCTTCTGCCCTCAAAGTCTCAAAAGGCGCCCGCACCCCAGTTTCAGAGCCTCCTGGACTCCTCTGAACCTCCAAACCACTTGCTCTGGCTAGGACACCTCCCCCTCCCGGCAACAATCAATCTTAGGACATTTTTACTCCTGGGACCTTCGGGACCCCTCTGTTCAAGTCCCTTCCTGCATCCTCCACGCCAACTCCCATCCCAAGGGCTTTCCCATAAATTAGCTCAAGACTTCCCCAGAGCCTTCCCTACCCCTCAGTTTCTCCTGACCCCCCCCCCCAATAATATGCTGATCCCCTCCAGAATGCCTCCTCTTCACCCCCAGATCCTCCCAGCTTCTCCCTTCCATCATTTACTGCACAGCCCACTCCCTCTCTCTGGGACAACCCCCTTGCCCCCCACCCTCCCAGCCACTTTCCTAGTAGATAAATCACTTCTGCTGCTGCTGCAGAAATTTAAGCTTAATCCTCGGACCTCCCTCAAGTTATCAGCCCCAAAACTTTCTTCTCAAAATAGTTCCTACTTCTTTCTTCCCTGTCGTGGCATCTTTCCTCCTGACCCCAGCCCTGCTTGCTCCCCCTTTCCCAAGTCTCCCCCCTGAGTGAGATACCCTCAGTCCAAAGCCCTCAGCTTCTCCCCCATCCCCAAGGTGAACAGAGAGCGCACCCCTCCAGTCTTATCTCCCTTGAAATTCCAGATTTTACCCCCTCCAGCTCCCTTTACTTCCCCCCAAAACTTTCATAACTTTAAACATTCCCAACTTCCTAGGCTAAATAGCTACCCTTCCCCCTAGTTCTCCCTTTCTCGTCCTAACTTCCTCCCCGTGTTGGAAGAGAGGAGAGCAGTTCAAAATGGGGGGAATTAGAGGGAAAGAGTAGCGACTTCAGGGACCCCTCCTAGCCTCCTGGGGACCCAGACACCCCGAGGAGCCGGTTCGGCCCCCTCCCCCCACCGTGCCGCGTCCTGAGCTGGGAAGGACACGGAGCCGCAGTGCCGCATTCACGCTGGGGAGGGAACGAGGGGGAGGGGGGCCCGGAGGCACCGCATAAAGTTTGGTCCCCAGGAAGCGCTGAGTTGGCGAGATTTGGGGTTGGGTGGGGATAGGTGCGGAGGACGAGGTACAGGAGGGACATGGCCCTAGATGCCCCCTCGGGCTTCTGAGGGCTCCTTCCCCCCCATGGCCTGGGGTGCCCTTCCTTCTTACTACCCCATTGAAGGGTCCTGAGGTGAGGCTAGATGTCCGGGACAGCTATGGGGGGAGAGGGGGTCACTCATTTACTCTGCAAGTATTTTTTGAGTGCCACAGCGTGCCCCATTCCAGGCTCCAAGTAGATAGCTTGGTAGAGGTAGGAGCTGAGACCAATGAGAAGTGGAGGGTGTCTACTATCCCCTTCCCCCGCCCCCCATCACACACTACACTCCCTTCTTCGTCATCTCTCCCTTCCTTGCAGGGACTTCATGGCCCTCTCTGCTTTTGAACCATCTGGGGGCAGAGGGTTAAACCAGTGCCGACGCTGTGCAGCCTCTACAGCTGTGCACTGCGGGGCCCATCTTCCTTTCTGTGTCCCGGGAGGGAAGGAGTTAATCTAGCTCCGGGCCCGCGGCCTCCCGCGACGAAGCGGCCTCCCGCGACGAAGCGGCGGCACTGCGGCTGCGCACCGCCGGCTCGGTCGTGGCGCCGAAGGGGTTAAGGCGGCTCCCAGCGGCTGCGGCTGCGCACTGCGGCGGGGGAGCTGTCCGCGGTGCTGGCCGCCGCGCCCCGCCCCCCGGCCAGGCCGGCCCGCCCCCACTGCGGGTGCCGCAGCCTGCGCCGCGCCGGGCTCGGGGCGGGCGGGGGAGCGCCAGGCATGCGCTCTGCGGCGGCCTGTGGCCTCTTAAACCACTGCGGAGAAACGGAGGGGGGCGGGGCGGAGGGTCTCCGCAGCCTGACCCTGGCCCCCCTCTTTTCTCTGCACCCCAGGTCCTTCCGCCTCCTCTTCCTCGTCTGCTTAGAGCCTCCTCTTTGCCCCAACGCTCATCCCCTTCCCTCGCCGAGGACTAGCCTCCGTCCCCTCTACGCATTTGATGCAGCCCACTGTCACCTGCAGGGGCCTCATCCACCCCCTTCTCCCCTCCGCAGGGCTTTCATCAGATCCCACAGCACTGTCTGGCAGGGCTCTAGTCATCCCCCGCACGGAAGGGACCAGGCTCGCCTCCACTCGCAACTCTGCACCTCTGAACAGCCCCTCACCTTTCTTTGGCCCTAGTCCTGCCCTTTCCCCAAGGTCCAGGCCCCTGACCCTCCCTTCCTTTGGGAGCTTTAAACCCCACCTCTCCTCATCGGTACCGCCTCCCCTTTTGCAGACTTGACACTTCACTTCCTTCCACCTTCAGGGCCCTAACACCTCCCTCCACTTTGTGGTTCCGCCCCTGCCCTGTCCTCTTGGGTCAGGGCCTCACCCAGCCTTCTCGCTTTTCTGGGGCACAGACATTGGCACCCAGGTCCTTAAACCCTGGCTCCTTGCCCCCCTCGCTAACTGATGCCCGCATCCCCTCCTAAGAGCTCAGACCTGACGGAGTTCCAGACACTGGGCCAAGCACTGTTTTTTGCGGCTAGGCTTTCTGTCTACTCATCTAATGTAATCCTCACAATAATCCTGGAAAAACTTGAGGTTTGGGAAGCTTAATTGCTTTGCCCAAGTCAGGCAGAGGGAAAGCTGGATTCACACCCAAGACTTTACTGTTAGCCGCCTCATGATTCCGCCTCCCCACCCACCTTCCCCCCATCCCCTTCCCTCAGCTCCAGGCCCACCTGCAAACCCTCTGAGATACAGAGCGTGAGTGATCTCAGTTTCTCCTCTCCCACCTGAGGCCAGAGATTGACATGGGGAGCAGGAGGGGGGGTGGTTTAGACCCATGGTCGGCAAACCGCAGCTCGCGAGCCACATGCGGCTCTTTGGCCCCTTGAGTGTGGCTCTTCCACAAAATACCGACTTCTGTGCATGGGCCATGAAGTTTCAATCGCACTGTACCCGCGCGCCCACAGGTGGTATTTTGTGGAAGAGCCACACTCAAGGGGCCAAAGAGCCGCATGTGGCTTGCGGGCCGCGGTTTGCCAACCACTGGTCTAGGCGACAGCCTGAGGCCAGCAATTGCTGTTTCCAGGACAGAAGTTGCTCATGTGCTGCGGCTACTGGGGCCAGCTCCTCCTGCGAGCCGGGGGACAGCTGCCCCATCTTCTGCCTTCCCTTTTGCCGCGTTAGTGGGGAGAGGGAAGCATTTGGGCTGGGAAAGGAGCCACTGGGAGGGTCCTATGGAGGTGGCTGGCTGACCAGATGCCCGGGTCACCTTTTGCCTTCTCTCTCCCACCTGCCCCGCAGTATGTGGCCTTCGCCTCCCTCTTCTTCATCCTCATCTCCATCACCACCTTTTGCCTGGAGACCCACGAGGGCTTCATCCACATCATCAACAAGACGGTGACGCAGGCCTCCCCGATCCCTGGGGCGCCCCCGGAGAACATCACCAACATCGAGGTGGAGACGGAGCCCTTCCTGACCTACGTGGAGGGCGTGTGCGTGGTCTGGTTCACCTTCGAGTTCCTCATGCGCATCACCTTCTGCCCGGACAAGGTGGAATTTCTCAAGAGCAGCCTCAACATCATCGACTGCGTGGCCATCCTGCCCTTCTATCTCGAGGTGGGCCTGTCGGGCCTCAGCTCCAAGGCCGCCAAGGACGTGCTGGGCTTCCTGCGGGTCGTCCGCTTCGTGCGCATCCTGCGCATCTTCAAGCTCACGCGGCACTTCGTGGGGCTGCGCGTGCTGGGCCACACGCTGCGCGCCAGCACCAACGAGTTCCTGCTGCTCATCATCTTCCTGGCGCTGGGCGTGCTCATCTTCGCCACCATGATCTACTACGCGGAGCGCATTGGCGCCGACCCGGATGACATCCTGGGCTCCAACCACACCTACTTCAAGAACATCCCCATCGGCTTCTGGTGGGCCGTGGTTACCATGACAACCCTGGGCTACGGAGACATGTACCCCAAGACGTGGTCGGGGATGCTGGTCGGGGCGCTGTGTGCCCTGGCGGGGGTGCTCACCATCGCCATGCCCGTGCCCGTCATTGTCAACAACTTTGGCATGTACTACTCGCTGGCCATGGCCAAGCAGAAGCTGCCCAAGAAGAAGAATAAACATATCCCCCGGCCCCCGCTGCCCGGCTCACCCAATTACTGCAAGCCCGACCCGCCATTGCCGCCCCTGCCTCCCCCTCACCATGGCAGTGGTGGTATCAGCCCCCCGCCTCCCATCACCCCGCCCTCCATGGGGATGACGATGGCCGGGGCCTACCCTCCGGGGCCCCACTCGCACCCCGGGCTGCTCAGGGGGGGAGCGGGTGGGCTCGGGATCATGGGGCTGCCCCCTCTGCCAGCCCCTGGGGAGCCCTGCCCGTTGGCTCAGGAGGAAGTGATTGAGATCAACCGGGCAGGTGAGGAGCGGGCATGAGGGGCTGTGGGGGCACAGGCGGAGATGCGTGGGAGGAGGTGGGGAGGTTTTGAGGGGGGGCAGGAGGCGGGTGCCCGAGGTTCAGAGAGACGGGATGGTCAGCAGCAGAGAGGGGAGAGAAAAGCGAATAGCAATTGCTGGGGCCAGAGAAGTGGCACAGAGGTAGACAACGACAGAGAGAGAGATTTCCCGTGAAAGCCAGTTTTGGGGGGGAACAGACTTGCAGCCTAATATTCAGGGGGGCCCAGGGGAGAGGGTCTCGTACGTGAACCATGGGCTGGCCAGAGAGGAGACCAAGAGACGGTTTCAGCGTCTGAGCTTCCCGGAGGAGAGCCTGAGAAAATGGTCCCAAAGCCACGGAGTCTGAAACTAAGAGACTGTCCCTGAGAAGGGATGGGGGGCGGAGACGGAGGGAGCGGTGAGCGGTCGGCAGCAGGGAGTTCAGGCTGGAATAACAGCGAGACCAAGAGAGGAAGTAAGACTTAAAACTAAACACGAAGAGTCAGAGGGTGTCTAGGGGGGACCGGCCGGAGGGTGGAAAGGCCACGTGACAGGACAATGACTTGGGACCCAAGGCCCAGACTCGGGCTCTGCAGAAAGGGTCTGGGAGAGTCAGATGCTGCCAAGAGGAAGAGGTGAGACCAGGGCGCTAGCGGAGTGGACTGTGCCTGTGCCTGTGCCTGTCCCTCCCCCAGGGGAGCTGCCTCCGAGGCAGTGACTGGGGTGTCAGTCTGGGAGGAGGGAGAGGCCGGGGGGCCCCACCCCCATGTCTTAAGTAGGCCAAGAAAGGGAGCTGGGCCGCCCGGCCCCCATCTTGCTCCCTCAGCCACTGACCCAGTTTCACACCAATTAAAAATAGCCCGAGTCAGAGCCTGGGGACCCCCACTCCCCCCTCCCTCATCTGTCACCTCCTTAACCCTTCCCCACTGTGTCCTTTCCAGCGCCCAGCCATCTACCCCAACCCACACCCTACCCCAGTCCTGCCCGACCCAGTTCACCTGACCCAACGATCCCCCCAACACTCTGTCCCAGCCCCCTTCCCAGCCTCCTCTTACCCATGTCCTCCTCCACCCATCCCTCCAAATGCCCAGCATCCAACCCCAGCCTGCCCTTCCCAGCCCTGGCACCTGGCCTGGCTAGCACTTCCTAGCACTCAGCACCCTCCTCCACTCACCTTCATCCAACCCTGTCCCCTAACCACCTCTGCCTACCCTGTTGTCCTCAAAACGCAACACCCTTCCGCCCTGGCTGGTGTTTCCCAGTGGTTAGAGCGCCAGCCTGTGCTCGGGTTCGGGGTGTCGGGTTCAATTCTCAGTCAAGGGCAGGTACCTGGGTTGCAGCTTGATCCCCTGTGTGCGGGAGGCAAGCAGTTGGTATGTCTTTCTCACGTCGATGTTTCTCTCTCTGTCTCTCCCGCTCCCCTTTTCCCTTCCTCTCTCTCTAAAAATCAATGGAAAAATATCCTCAGGTGAGGGTTAACAAAAAGAAACTCAACATCCTTCCCCAGTGACCTGCTCCCCAAATCCACCAGCCATGCCCCCTAACACCCTGCTTCCAACTGAGCCCCTCCTGTCATCTCCTGGCACCTTGCCCTTGAGTCATCTTCCTGCACCTGAGTCCACCCGCACCCCATCCCTGTTGGTCTCACTCTGCCCTGCGTTTCCACACTCACCCCTTCCTTTGTGTCTCTGTCTGACCCTGGGACACAGATCCCCGCCCCAACGGGGACCCAGCAGCAGCTGCGCTCGCCCATGAGGACTGCCCAGCCATCGACCAGCCCGCCATGTCCCCGGAAGACAAGAGCCCCATCACCCCTGGGAGCCGGGGCCGCTACAGCCGGGACCGAGCCTGCTTCCTGCTCACGGACTACTCCCCTTCCCCTGATGGCTCCATCCGGAAAGGTGAGGTGCCCTCCACTGGCCCCCGGGACCCTCCCTCTCTCGCCTCCCCTAGGGGAGGGGGGAGAGGGGGAGAGGGGGGAGGTGATGGACTTCCCTTTCCCCATTCCATGGCCCCAAATCTCCTTCCCAGAAGCGCCCCCCCTGCCCCCGCTCCCCAAGTTTCCTCACCACTGATCCTTCACCTGTCTTTATTGCATCTCCATTTCCCCCGCCCCGACCCTCTGGCCTCTTCCCCCACCCCCAGCCACCGGTGCTCCCCCACTGCCCCCCCCAGACTGGCGTAAGCCAGGCCCCCCAAGCTTCTTGCCCGACCTCAACGCCAACGCTGCGGCCTGGATATCCCCCTAGTGGACGAACCCCCTCCCCCCGGGGTAAGTAGCTCCTGTCCTCTGAACCCCCCCTCTTGACTAACCCCCCTGAGAACATGCAGCCCCCACTGACCAAGACTCCCGCCCCTCACCATGAAGAGCTCCATCTAATTAACCTTCGGCCCTGACGCTGACCCCACACCCGCCCGCCCGGACTTGCCCGCCCCTCACTAACCCCCTGGAACTGACCCCAACCTTCCCACCATGTGCCTGACCTCCCAGCCCTCCTGACTGACCCATCCTCACTCCCATCAACGCCTCTCTCCCTGCCTCTCCTTCTGGGTTTTAAAAACTCCACCAAGAAAACGGGGTACATGCCCAGGATATTCTTGGGGTGCAAGATGGGATGAGAAAGACTCAGCCACCCAGTCAGTCACTTGTGAATTGGCCAGCTCACAAAGCACCCACAGGTCCCGCACAGACGTCAGTGAGCAAAGGGGCCTCCCCTCCCCGGGAGCCCCATGTGGGAGAGGCAGACGCAGTCGGAGAAAGTCGCTGTTGAGGTGACATGTGGAGGTGGCGGTGGCACAGGTCGCACGTACAGTCAGAGGGACAGGCAAAGCCCCGGGTGGGGGAGCCACAGGAAAGGCTTTCTGAAGGAATTGGTACTCGATGGGGACGTGGTCCCGTTAGACCCATGGTTCTCAACCTCTGTCCCTTTAAATACAGTTCCTCATGCTGTGACCCATTATTTTCGTTGCTACTTCATAACTGTAACGTTGCTACTGTGATGAATCGTCATGTAAATATCTGATATGCAGGATGGTTTTAGGCGACCCTGTGAAAGGGTCATTTGACCGTCAAAGGGGTCGCGACCCACAGGTTGAGAACCGCTGCGTTAGACTGTTGTGACCGGAGAGCACAGCAAAGCCAGGGACCGACCAGGCTAGGAGGTGGCCATGAGGCAGGAAGGCAGGGCTGGCTGAGGGCCGGGACCTTGTTCAGGGACCCAGGAGAGCAGCGCAGCTCTGGGCCCTTGGGGATTGGCGGTCAGGGCCGGGGAGGAGACCAGGACAAGGGTCCGCGGGGACAGGACACGTCCTGAACCTGGTCAGGGCTGTGGGGATAGAAGGGAAGGGAGGCAGAGAGAGGGAACGGGAGGAGAAGGGCTGGGGACTGGCCTGGGACCTCAGGGGACACAGTGAAGAGAGTTGTTCGTCAGTGAATCATTCAGCAAACACAGCCCAGCACTTACCACACGCCCAGAATTTAACATACCTTCTGTAACCCTCACACCACCCTCGAGAACCCCTAGCTCCACTCACCCACCCATTCATTCATGTCACAACTGACTCCTAGGACACCGTAACCTAGTACTGCACAAGGCAAGAACCTGCCCTCAGAGTTGATACTCTAGAGCCCAGGTTGGCACACTCCAGCCCAGGGGCCAGCTCTGTCAGCCAGCTGCTTTGTAAATAAAACTTTATTGGAACATAGCCACTGTTCTGCTCCAAGAGTGGACTAGAATAGTTAGGACGGAGACCGTGTGGCTCACAGAGCCGAAATGTTTACTACCTGGCCCTTTAAGGAAAAGCCTGATGCCCCCTGATTGGAGGAAGCAGAAATTAAACCCAGTAAAAAAAAAAAAAAGTCTCTGGTTTGTGGAAGGGCTTTTGGAGGCGACATGAAACCTAAAGGTGAAAAGGGCCGGCCAGGCAGAAGGAACAGCGAGTGCAAAGGTCCTGAGGTCCCCAGTGGGCGAGCTTGGTGCTGAAAGGGAAGTGAGGCCGGAGCTGAGCAGCTGAAGGGAGGGGGTGCGGACCGCCTGTGCAGAAGGAGCAGGAGGGTGTTGGCCAGGGTGAGGGGCTGGCCTGGCCTTAAGAGTGAGGAGGAGCCACCTGAAGGAATTTGACCCATCACTTCCTCGTTCCACAAACACCTGCAGACGCTTCCTTAGAAATAGAGACACATTCCAAATCCCCGCAGGCAGCCTAAGGAGAGGCTGGAGTGGGACTTGGGGAGCCTCCAGGACGGCCTTGGCTAAGCCCCCTTGTGTCACAGAAGTTCAGGGAGGGCCATGACCGACCCAGGCCACACAGCAGAGGGAGGGCAGCCCAGGCTTCTGGGTCAGACAGAACCGCGAGGGGGCTGTCTGCTCTTGTTCCGTCCCTCCACCTCCTTGTTGCACCCCCCGCCAATCTTCATTGTCATCTCATCACCAGCCCCTCCCGCTCCCATCTCACCCCTCTCCCTGCTTGCACCCAGTCCCCTTCCCACTCTTTGTCCCCCTCCTTCAGGTCTGGATGGGCCCCTTGGAACTGAGGGGGGGGGGGTAGGGGTGGGGGTGGGAATGTGGGTGAGGGAGGGCTGGGGTGGGCTGGGGGTGGGAGGTCTCTGCTTCTCTTGCCTCTGATGCCGAAATCCATTCATTGAACTCAAATAATGGCTGGAGCTGATGGGGCTGACTGGACCCTGGACCCCCCTTCCTCACCCTCCCCCCCCATGGCCCGCCCTCCACTGTGTCTCCCCTCCCCCGGAGACCCTTCCTCCTGGCCTGTCCCCCACCTGCCCCAGGATCGCCCCCTTCCTCATCTTCCCTCCCCAGCCACCGGAGTATAACCCTGGACACGTGCTCCCCTTCCTCCCCAGCCTTCTTCCCCCCCCCCCCCCCCCCCCCCGCCACCCCGGAAGCTCCTCCCATATTTGATGTCTCTGGCCGCCCCATTTCACTGCTCCCCTCCCCCCGGAAAACACTAGAGAGGAGGAAGAGATCCGGCTTTTCTCCAACCCCCAACAGTGAGACCATGTTGGGGGGGTTCCCGCGACCGCCCTCCCCCGCCATGACTCTGTGTATTTCTGTCCCCAGCTCTTGTCACCGCCTGAGGCCTCGAGAGACCCTCGGCCCCCCCTGCCCCTTCCCCCCAGGTTAGCAATGGGCAATGGCTGGGAAGGGGTGTCCCTGAGGCAGTGGGCTCCCGACCCCTCAGGCTCTGTCTCCTGTGGTCTAGACACGGCGCTCTGCCTGGAAAAGCCCCGGGCGCTGGCAGGCGCCCCCCAGCTCCGAGGACCCCCCACCCGCTCCCTGACCTTAGCACCCATCTCAGGTCCCGGCTGTCGGGACAGTTAGGACCTTCCAGGCAGAAGGTTCCCATTGAAACTCCCTGAGCCCCTACCGTCCCTGCCACGCCTCCAGGTGAGCCAGCCTCTGCCCCTCCGGCTGCTCTGCAGCGACTGCTCTGCAGCTGCGGGGCCCCAGGGGCGCTGCGGCCAGGTCCCCCCACTCAGCCCCTCACTCTCTGCAGTAGGTCAGCTCCCCCTGCAGCCCTGCCCGCTCCCTCCCCGGCTGCTCCCCTGTGGCTTCCACCGAGCTCCCGCCCATGCCCCTGCTGCCACCATCCGCCTTGCTGCCCCCCCTTTATGCCTCAGATGAGGGGGCCTACGGGGGGCGGGTTTTGGGGGGGCGGGCTGCGTGGGGAAGGGATGGGTGGGGGAGGCTCGGCGGGCGCCACCTGCCTCCTAACCCTGAGTCTCTCCCCCCTCCCCATGTCTGAACCTTTCTCCTCGATGCGACTGACTGTGCGATTTGTTCACTTCTCTCTCTCTCCATCTCCTTGGCCCGCCTCTGTCCGTCTCTGCCTCGCCCTGTCTCCTGTGTCCTGGTGCCTGCCGGCCTCTCTCTCTCCCATGTCTCTGCTCTCGCCTTCTCTGTCTCTTGCTTTCCCTGCCGCTGTCTCTCTCTCCATCTGGTATCCTCTCTATCTGATTCTCTCCTGCCTCCCTCCCTCTGTCTTGGGGTCTCTCTGTCTGTGGGACCCTCCCCCTGCACCCTTACTCCCTGCTTCCTCCCCGTGTTTCCGCCCCTCCCCCCAGGTTACGAGAAATCCCGCAGCCTGAGCAGCATCGCGGGCCTGAGCGGGGTGTCCCTGCGCCTCGCGCCCCTAGCCACTCCCCCCGGCTCTCCCAGGGCCGCCCGCCGCGCTCCCCCAACCTTGCCCTCCATCCTCTAGCGCTCCCCTCCCCCCTGTGGGGGGACTCGGGGGTGACAGGGAAGAAGGTCAAAGGAGCTGGGGGTGGGGGAAAGGGTTTTTTAAAAAAATCAAAAGTCATTATAATATGCAACGGAGACGACCACGCCAGCAGACACCCCCGGGCCCCTCACCCCGACCTGGGCCCCAGGATGGAGGGGGAGGGGCCAAAGCCCACGCCCTCCAACTCTCCCCCCACCCAAATAAAGCCTTCTCAGGTCTCCATGAGCCATAGGACACCCTCTCCCATCCACTCGTGTAAATACGTCCAAATTATGCCAATCACATTGGGGGCACCTCCCCCTACTGTGCATGCTCCAACCTGGACCCCTCCCCCGACTCCACCTCAGCAATAAGCGCCAGGGGCTGCATGCCACGCGGTTGAGGGCAGGGGCATTCTGGGAGGGGGCGGACCTCGAGGGGGTCGGGTGGGGCTGCAGGAGGGTCTCCTAGCCTCTTACCCTTCCCCGCTGGAGGGCAGCCCATCATCATGCATTGATTTAAAAAAAAAAAATTAGCGACAATATGGGGGAAGGAGGAACAGTCACCCAGCCCCAAACCCCAGCTGAGCTCAGATAGTAGAAGCGGGGCGCTGCGGCCAGCTGCTCCCTCTGCCTTTAGGAGGATCCCTCTGGTGAATTGCACCCTGTCATCCCCACCCCCACCCCCACCCCCACGGGATCTGCTCGCCTCTGATCTTGCTGCATGGACTCAGACCTCCCGCCCCAGACTCCTGGGATGTCTGGCCCTAGCACACGAAATTCCCCGGCGCCCCTCCGGGTCCCCGGGACATGAGCCCTGCACCCAGAATTCCTGGCACCCCGCATCCTCCAAACGCCCACGCACCCCTGGAACTTAACCCCTGCACACAGATGCTGCCCCAACCAAGCCCCGCCGCCAGCCACTCCCTGGAGTGCATCCCGGCGCCCCAGGCCTCCAAGGGGCGCCCCAGCCTGCAGCTCACTCTCAGCCTTTGGGATGCTCCAGAACCTCCTCCGACACCCCAAATCCTCAGGCCTCACTCCACCAGACACCCCCAGATCTCTGCCACCAGACATCCACCTCAGGTTCCCCTGCCGCTAGGATTTCCAAGACGGGCCCGGCCTGTCTGCAATTCCAGGGAACCTGATCTTTGCAGGGCACCCCGTTTCTTAGGCCCAACCCCGCCCCCCAACATGTCTTCCCTTGAATGGTACCCCCTTCACGGACACCAGTGCTTCCCAGAGGGTCGTGTTCGTGCCCTTGACGTGCTGAGGTCCAGGCAGTGCGAGGACAGACACCCGGGAGCTGTGTCTTCCCCGAGAGGGTCTGCCCTTTGGGGCGCTTGGCTCACAGGCCAGTAAGTCCAGGTTGTGCTGCGCGGCCGGCCCGGACGCCGTTTGTTTAGGTTGAGTGTCTCCATCCAGAGGCTGTGCCGGACGGACGGACACTGGGACATCGAAGCTTAGGAAACAGCCTACCCACCTGGGCGGGGACCCCAGCCCGCCGATCCCCGCGATCCCCGCCCCGCCCGCGGGTGGAAAAATCACTCCTCACACCCCATCCTGGCTCAAGGATGCGCTACCTCCCCCACGCCTGGAGGCCACACCGGTCCCAGAATCCTTAGAGAAACCCCCTTTCGGAGCTGGGGGCCCGCAGAATTAGCAACCTTCCTCCCTGTGCTCCCACAGCCTCAGGAACCCCACCCGAGGGTTGGGGGGGTGTCACTGAGCACGATTCTTGATGCAACGATTCCTATGCAAGGGGCACTTTGAGTCCCCCCCATCCTTCCCTCGGACCCTAAACCCTGGCGAATCTGGGGTGAGGGGTGGGGCAGGTTCTGCGGGGAGCGGGGCGGGGCAAAGGGCTAGGGGCCCCAGACACCAGGGTACGGGGGTGGGGACTGATTATATTGCCAAAGGGTTTAACTTCTTTAAAAAAAAAAAGTCCCCCCCCTCCCATTCCCCAGACCCTCACGGAAGACGAACGGTGCGGGGGGAGGGGGCGAGGGTCTTTTCCGAAGGGTACAGACCTCTTCCCTCCGTCTCCCCCCTGCTCGCCAACCTGCCACACGTACCCAGCTTTTTAGTTCAGCTTTTAAAAATAACTACGATCATGACAAGCCTCTACAAACACGTGATTCTCATCCCCCAAGTCAATAAACAGCGTGGGACTCGGGGAGGGAGGGCGAGCTAAAGGGACGACTTCCATGTCCCGCTCCCTCCTCCCCCTCCCCCCCACCTCCGCCCGGCCGCCAGGGTGCCCGCAACTGCACGCATGCGCTGCATGACGCTCCCCACTCGCATGAGGCGCCCTCCTGCGCTCGGGACGCACGGGCACGGGGCGGGGGGCGGGGCGGGGGGAGAGGATCGGATGGCGGGGGTCCCCCCGAGCTCAGCGGCTCCCCTCCCCAACACACACAGCAATAAGTTTCTCTCACTCCAACGTGGGCGGGGCGAGCCTGGCCTGTCCAGGTGGAGGGGGGGTGGCCAGGGGGCGCTCTCAGGGATGGGGGCGGGTGTCCGGAGTCAGTGTGGGGAGGGGAGGTCTGCAAATCGTCCAACTCTGGTGCTAATGGCGGGTCTTCTCAGCCCACCCCCAGGGCAGGGAGGGAGGGGTCGGCAGGCCCCTCCCCCAAGCCTCCCCCACGCCCACCCTGGGTGCATGAACCGCCCGATGCAGAAGCTGCCGCATGTGTCACCCCCCAAAAGAAAAAGTGTCATGCCCCCTTCCGCCCGCCCTCTCATTCCCCACCAAGATTAAAGTTTCCTTTTCATTTAAAAGCTGCGTCCTGTGTGTGTGTCCCGGGGAGGGTTGGGGAGCTTTTGGGGGTCCACAGAGGGATTGGGTCTTCAAGACATGGGGTCGGATGCAGCGGTTCTCAACCTGTGGGTCCCGACCCCTCTGGGGGGTCCAATGACCCTTTCACAGGCGTCGCCTAAGACCATCCTGCCTATCAGATATTTACATGACGATTCATAACAGTAGCAACATTACAGTTATGAAGTAGCAATGAAAATAATGTTATGGTTGGGGGTCACAGCATGAGGAACTGTATTTAAAGAGCCAGAAGGCTGAGAACCACTGGAAAGCAGCATGCATGGGTGTGCATTCTGGGGGCCCAGAAATCCCCTTGAACACAAAGCTCTCACTTTGTGGTTTGGGGGTGAGTGCCTGCCTACACCCTTAACTGGGAAGTCTGAGGGCCCCTGGATGATGGGAGCTCCTGAGTGAGGGCGACTAGTCCCCAGGAGAGGAGTGACCTGGGTCCCCAGTGTGTGCTCAGGGCGAAGGGCAGCATGCTCCGAATTGCTGACTATGAAGACAGTCTGTGTGGGTTCGACTTCGTAGCTGTGTGTCCTTGGGCAAGTCTCGACCTCTCTGGGCTTTTGCCACTCTAAAAGGACAAGAAGGGCCGTGGCCACTTTGGCTCAGTGGATAGAGCGGTGGCCTGGGGACTGAAGGGTCCCAGGTTCCATTCCGGTGGCACATGCCTGGGTTGTGGGCTTGATCCCCAGTAGGGGGCATGCAGGAGGCAGCCGATCAATGAGTCTCTCGTCATTGATGTTTCTATCTTTTCCTTCCTCTCTGAGATCGGTAAAAATATGTTTTAAAACAATAAAAGGCCAGGACGGCGTGATCTAGTCATTCAGCAACTATATTATGAAAGCCAACTAGGAGCCAGGCACTGTCCTAGGTGCTGGAAAGCAAGGCGATCCTCGCCTCTAGAGGTTGTGCTGAGAACTGAGACAAATGTCTGGTGTGTGTTCAGCACCGCTAAATAGCCGGTCAGGATCATGGTCACGGACTCAACAGTCATCAATGTCATTGTTTTGCAAAGACTGGAAGGTCAGCCAGAGACCAGAGTACAGCAAGCACCCCTCCTGCCTCTCCTGGTGTAGAGTGAGGGGCAGCGCAGCTCTGAGCCTCGGCCTCCTCCTCTGTATAATGGAGGCAATGCTTTGAAGGGAGGCTGGGGTGTGGGGCAATGTCCAGTACCAGGAGGTCCCCCACCACTGGCCAGCTGTGATCAGAGCCAGCAGGTGGAAGAAGTCAGTGCCCCTCTGGACCCACCAGAGACCCCCCCTGCAGGAACACACACCACCCGGGCGGGGTCCAGTTGGGGCTGGAGTTTATTTCTGCCACAGCTGGAGGCTGCAAAGTCAGGGAGACCCCTCCAGCCCCCACAGGGACTCTAACCAGAGCAGACTGTGATCACACAATAGCAACAGAAGGGAGGGCAGAGCACGGAAAGAGTGGGATGAGACAGGCCCCCTTATCCTGCTCCTCTGCAGGAATCAAAGGCTGGGAGTCCTGGGAGACGGGGCGGGGTGGGGGGGGGATGGGGGGAGGCCATGGCCCACCCTGGCTGAGGAGGGCAGGGGGGCCATGCTCCTTTCCTAATAAAGACCATTAACATCTGAAGTAAGTATGGGAGCTGTATGGGTCCACAGCGTGCAAACTACACCCGAATTTCCACTCCAGCGAGAGAGCCCCAGTCCTTTCCTCCTGCTCCCCACCTGGGCTCTCCAGTGTTCTGTGTTTACGGAGGTCTCAGGGGGCCCTCTGGGGTGCGGTTGATAAGTGGGTAGTGCCAGCAGGTGGCACCATTTCCAAAGTGCAAGAAGCCACAGGGTGGGTTCATGGGACCTGCACCCTCCAGGGCCAGGGAGGGAGGGGCTGATGGCTCGGAACAGGGAGGGGTCACTGGGGCTGCACTTCCTGGGGCCCATCAGACTCCGGGGGCTGCGGTCCAGAACCTGGCTCTGCCTCCTCAGCCTCCTCATCTGATGCCACACCCTCCTCCAGTCGGAACACCTGGCGCACTGTGCGGGTGGTGAAGGTGAGGGGCCCGCGTCTGTGGGCAAAAGGAGAGATAGGGAGAGGTGGAGAGAGATATCATAAAACGAGAGGGGAGAGATGAGATGGGAGGAATGGAGAGAGATGGGCAGAGGGCAAGGGTGGGGGCAGAGAGAAATGGGGGAACACAGGGACAGAGAGAGATGAGGACAGAGGGACTGAGAATGATGGGGACAGAAGACCAAAGAGATATAAAGGGACAGAGAGTGAGGGGAGGTCTGAGAAATGGGGGACAGGAGTTTATGGAGTGAGGGGAGGTCTGAGAAATGGGGGACAGGAGTTTATGGAGTGAGGGTGTATATGTGCAGGGCGGCCATACCGGAGCCGGTTCCTCAACGTGGTCACCTCGCGGTTCATGGACTCAGCAGACTCTGTGACATCCTCCAGCTCACGCTGCAGCCTCCGACGACCTGCCTGAGCCCTGGATGCCTCTTCCTCAGCCTCCTCCAGCTGCCGCTTCAGCTGCTTCACTCGAAGGTTCCCCTTCTCCAGCTTGGTGGGAGCAAGGAGGCCAGGTCATGCCTCTGGGTGTCGTCCTCGTCCTCAGGCATTGTTCTTATCACTCAATCTGCCCCACCACCCAGTTCTTCTCCGTAGCCACACTGGTAATCTTTTTGCCCCAAACTCACCAAGCTTATTTCCATACCCCAAGGCCTTTTCACCTGGCGTTCCCTCTGCCTGTCTCTTCCTCAGGCTCCAGGTATCAATTCACATGTCCCCTCCTAAGAGAGGATTCCCCAGTCCTCTGTGTCTCCCTTGCTCTTCGTTCTCTTTTTTCCTTCATAGCCTTTGTCACAATCTGTAATTATCTCTGCTTGTTTATTGATTCCTTGTGCCTTTCTTTTTCTATGCTGACAATGTGAGCTCTGTGAGGGCAGGGACCTTCTCTGTGTCATTCACAGCCATATTTCCAATGCCTAGCACAGTGCCCAACATGTAGTGGGTACTGTGGAATGAATGGTGAATACAGCTGAGCTTTTAAGGGCACAGTGATACTATATAGAGCAGTGGTCGCAACCTTTTGGACCTCATGGATCACCAGTGGTCTGTGGACCACCGGTTGGCAACTGCTGTATAGAGTCTGACACACCTGGAATCTGACCCAGGCTCTGCCTTTACTGACTGTGACTTTGATGAAAATTATATCCCCTTTAAAAGTTTGTTTCTTCACCTGGGAAATCAGGCTAGTGAGAGAACGCAAGCATGTATTTTTTAAAAAGCGGTATTTAAGTAGTGGTAGTGAAAACCTGGTGCGGGGAGGGTAGGGATTGGGAAGAGGGGGAAAAGGAGAAACGGCAGATATGTGTAATACTATCAACAATAAAAAATACACTAAAAATAAAGCAAGTGGCTCAGTGGTTGAACGTCAACTCATGAACCTTTTGGTCACTGGTTCGATTACCAGTCAGGGTTGTGGGCTGGATCCCCAGTGGAGGGTGTGCAGGAGGCAGCCGATCAATGATTCTCTCTCATCAATGTTTCTATCTCTCTATCTCTCCCCCTTCCTCCTTCTAAAACCAATAAAAACATCTTTTAAAAAAAGAACTTAAGCCCTGGCCAGTTTGGCTCAGTGGATAGAGTGTTGGCCTGCGGACTCAAGGGTCCCAGGTTCGATTACGGTCAGGGGCATATGCCTTGGTTGCAGGCACATCCCCGGTGGGGAGTGTGCAGGAGGCAGCTGGTCGATATTTCTCTCTGTCCCTCTCCCTTCCTCTCTGTAATGAATCAATAAGATATATTTTAAAAAAAAAGAACTTAAAAAGGAAAAGCAGGTAGCACAGAGCTTGGGACTCAGTAACTGCTCAGTATTTAAGAGCATGGGCTCTGCAGCCACTGTGCTGGGATCTGAACCCTCACTCAAGATCTTTCTAGCAAAATACTTCTGAGCAAAATACCTCTGAGCAAGTTGCTTCACCTTTCTGTGCCTCAGTTTCCTCATCTGGACACGAGGGGAAAAATAACAGTATACTACCACAGTGTTCTGATAAGAAATAAATGGACAACCTAGTACGTGTTTAGCAGAGTGCCTGGCTCATCGAAAGCACTCAATAAACAGTATGTGTTATTTTAGCCCTGGCCTACCCTCTCCTTGGCTGTCTCAGCTCCCAGAAATCTCAGCTTTCCTAGATTCAATATTTATGGATCACAAAGCCATGGACTCCAACCCTCTGCGATGGCTCCATGCCCCGGATGGTATCTGCATTAGTTCCAGTCCAGCAGCACCTGCACGCTGCCTCCTGTGATGGGAACTCGCTGCCTCCTGAGGTAGCGTGTGCTATTTCTCTGTCAGTGGTCCCCACCCCGACTGCTCCCGAGTGGGGTTAGCCGCTCACCTGGTCCCTGAGCTGGTCGGCCACCCTCCGTTCCTCCTCCACCTGCAGCACCACCTCTTTAAGCCGCTTCTCAGCTCTGCGCACCAGTTTGCCGGAGAGGATGCGCTCCCTGGAGAGAGGCGTGAGGGGAGAGTCAGGAGAGCCACACCCTGAGTTCTGTCCCCTGGCCTCATCCAGTGGCTGCTGTCTTGTTCTCCAACTGGCCTCTTCCTGCTTTCCCACCCCCAACCGACTCCCACAGTTCACTCAGCCATTAGCACCCAGGCTCCCCACATCCTTGGCTTCTACTAGGGTGCCTGGTGTTTTCTTTATTTACTAGAGGCCTGGTGCACAAATTCATGCACCAGTGGGATTCCCTCAGCCTGGCCTGTGGGACCAGGCCGAAACCAGCTCTCTGACATCCCCTGAGGGGTCCCAGATTGCGGGAGGGCGCAGGCCAGGCCGAGGGACCCCACTGGTGCATGATTGGGGCCTAAAAGGGACACAGGAGGTTGGCCAGCCGGGGAGGGACCGAGGGAGGACTCCAGGGCATGTCCAGCCCATCTCGCTCAGTCCCAATTGGCTGGAACCCAGCAGCAAGCTAACCTACCGGTTGGAGCATCTGCCCCCTGGTGGTCAGTGCACATCACAGTGAGCGGTTGAGCGGCCTTAGCATATCATTAGCATATTATGCTTTGATTGGTTGGACGGACAACCAGATGACTGGACATTTAGCATATTAGGCTTTTATTATATAGGATTTTTAATATATTTTTAAAATTAATTTCAGAGAGGAAAGGAGAGGAAGAGAGAGATAGAAACATCAACAATGAGAGAAAATCATTGATCAGCTGCCTCCTGCACATCCCCCACTGGGGATCGAGCCCCAAACCTGGGCATGTACCCTGATTGGGAATCGAACTCTGACCTCCTGGTTCATAGGTCGATGCTCAACCACTGAGCCAAGGCGGCTGGGTGCCTGATGTTCTTTAAAGCGTCTCCATCAGTTTTCTATAACCCACTAGGCCACCCCCCCTCAACTGTATGTCCCCTAATCCTCCACTCAGAAGCTGACCCACTGACCACTGTTCCCTGGTCAAACCATGGGCACTGTCCTGGCTCCTTGTGTCTCCTTTGCCTCGTGCCCCCCAGCCCCCAGCTTTTCAGTACCCAAACCCTGTCCCACTGCCCCCTGCACTCTGTCCTGACCCCTCCTCTCTGTCCTCACAGCCTTAACCCCCAGCTTAGACCTCATCCCACCCACCTGACCTTCCCTCCTGGGCCGGGAATTTTCTTTCTCCCTCTGTCTTTTCTTTCTCAATGTTCTTCTCTGACTAGGGCCCTGAGCGCCTTTAACACTTTCCCTCCCTCTTGGAGCTTTGACTCTGCCATGTGAGCAATCCTGGGCCAGCCTGGAGCAGAGACAAGTTAGCCTCGTTGTCCCAGGTGAGACCTTCAACATGGGAGAGCCAGCCAAGATCAGCAAACCAATCTAGCTGACCCTCAGGTGAGCAAAGGCGCATGAGTGAGACCCTGTAGGCTCAGAACAGCTGACCCAGCAGCCAGTCCAAAGACTCCTGAGCAATAATAAATGGTGGTGGTGGTTGTTGTTTAATGGGCAAAAGACTTAAACAGGCAGTCATTTCACAAAAGAGGTGATCCAAAATGCCAGTAAGCAAATGAAAACGTGTTCAATCTTATTACGCATGTGGCAAATGCTAATTTTTAATTGGATTTCATGGGGTGACATCTATACTAATAAAAGAGTAATATGCTAATTAGACCAGACATCTTCCGGACATCCTTCCGGACAAAGCCACGGTGGCAGGAGCCGAGGCAGAGGTGGTTAGGGGCGGTCAGGCCAGCAGGGGAGGGCAGTTAAGAGTGTCCAGGCTGGCAGGGGAGGGCAGTTAGGGGCGATCAGGCAGGCATGCAGAGGCGGTTAGGGGTGATTGGGCCAGCAGGGGAGCAGTTAGGGGAGATCAGGCAGGCATGCAGAGGCGGTTAGGGGTGATTGGGCCAGCAGGGGAGCAGATAGGGGAGATCAGGCAGGCAGGCAGAGGTGGTTAGGGGCATCAGGCAGGCAAGCAGGTGAGCGGTTAGGAGCCAGTGGTCCCGGATTGCGAGAGGGATGTCCGACTACTGGTTTAGGCTCAATCCTGCAGGGATCAGGCCTAAACCTGCAGATGGACATCCCCCGGGGGCCCCAATTTGGAGAGGGTGCAGGCTGGGCTGAGGGACCCCACCCACGCACGAATTTCGTGCACTGGGCCTCTACTTGGTTAATAAAATTATTTGGTTTTCAGGGGAAATGGTTGTTGTTTTAAGCCACTAAGTTTTAGGATATTTGTTATGCAGCTTTAGCTACCTGCTACATTACTGTTTAAATCATACTTGTAGTGGAAGTACAGGTTCTTGCAGCTCAAAGCCTCTTAAATGATACAGAAAGTCAGCAACCATTAATATTATGATGCCTTTGCAATGTTTCAGACCAGATGTTTGTAAAACAACTCCCCTTCATCTCATTGACCAGAATGTGAGGGTTGCACCCCCCACCCCCCCAGCCACACACCCCTCTCCCACCTACCTGCTTTCCTGCTCCAGCTGCTCCTCTGCCTGGGCCAGCTTCGACTCGAGGGCAGCGATGGTCATCTTCTGGCGGGCCCGGGCACCCGCGTCCTCCTCGCCCAGGCGTTCCCGGAGCTCCTGGATCTGCCGCTCCAGCTGCTGCCGTCCGCTCTCGGCCTTGGCTGAGAAGCTGCGCTCAGCGGACAGCTCTGTGGTCAGCGATTCCACCTGGAGCAGCGGGAGAGGCAGGGTGTCTCAGAGGAGAGGCGGTGGGTGAGCCCAGGCACCTCCCACAACTGAGTACGCGGATGACTGCCAAGTACAGAGCACAAAGCTGATACACACTAAACACTCAACACACACGAACGTGTGTTTTTTCCAGATCCACCTATCAGCAGACAGCATTACCTTTTGGATAGATTTGTGCTATTTTAGAAAAAGAAAGTTATTGATTGATTTTAGAGAGAGAGGGGAAGGGAGAGAGAGAAACATCAATTTGTTGTTCCACTCATTTATGCAGTCATTGGTTGCTTCTTGTAGGTGCCCTGACCGGGGATCGAATCCACAACCTTGGTGTATCGGGACGATGCTCTAACCAAAACCAGAACAGGTTGGTTTTTGCTATTTTAAAAAGCCCACAAGACTATCACAAACTTGCTTAAATGCTATAAATTCTACCTCTGACTGTGAATGAGTCTATTCCAAGGGTTATCACACTTTTTTTTTTTTTTTTGCAACAGGATCATCTGGGAAACTTATAAAAAAAAAAATGCGGACTGCATGGTCTCACCCTCCAGAGACTGTGATACAGCAGGTCTGAGTGGCCTCCATGAATGCGCTTTTTTTTAAAAAAGGGAAGTGACTACTTTAAAAAAAAGTTTTAATTGATTTTAGAGAGAGAAGAAGGGAGAGGGCGAGAGGTAGAAACATCAATGATGAGAGAATCATTGATCAGCTGCCTCCTGCACGCCCCACACTGCTCCACACCGGGGATCCAGCCTGCCACCCAAGCATGTGCCCTGACTGGAATAGAACCCGGAACCCTTCAGTCCGCATGGCCGACACTCTACCCATGAGCCAAGCCAGCCAGGGCTAGACCACAATTTAGAATGTAGGGGTGCTCAGTGCTACTAGATTGATGATTGTTTCTAGGCCTTTTGGACAAGGGTGAACACATCCAAGTCAAATTCAGGATTACGGGTTCCTTCCTTCCTTCCTTCCTTCCTTCCTTCCTTCCTTCCTTCCTTCCTTCCTTCCTTCCTTCCTTCCTTCCTTCCTTCCTTCCTTCCTTCCGACACTGGTGATACCCAGTCAGGGCAACCAATGAATGCATAAATAACTAGAGCAACAAATCCATGTTCTCTTGTGTTCTCTCTCTCTCTCTCTCTCTCTCTCTCTCTCTCTCTCTCTCTCTCTCTCTCTCTCTTTCTCTCTTCTTGTGACTCTTGCAGAGACCAATTCCCGCTATCTCCCCGCTGGGCCCAGGACACTCCTATTGCCGCACATGCCACCTGTAATGTGACAGTGTAGTTCATCTCTGGGCTCAGCCCTCAAGAAGCCTCAGAAATACAAGCGAATGAAGGCATCACTACCTCCCTTCCTGAGAACTCCTATTCAACCTTCAAAACCCAACCCAGGCGCTCCTTTTGTTATGTCTGTTGAATAAGAGGCCTGAGGTTCTGGTGGGTCGGTGGGGCCGGCGCGGGGCTGGGCGGCTCACCTGCAGCAGCAGCTTGCGGTAGCGGTCACCGAGCAGCTCCGCGTTGCTCTGCTCCTCCTCCAGCTCCTCTTCCATCTGCCCCAGGCGCCCCTCCAGCTGCCGCTTCTCGTCCAGAATGGCTGCCCTAGGAGAACGCGGCCAGGCGGGTGAGAGGGCAGGACGGCCGGAGGGGGGGCCCTCGCCCCGCGTGACCGTGGGCCACTCACTTGCTAAGGCTGCCGTTGGCCAGCTCGTCTGCCATCTCGTCCCGTTCCTGCTGGGCCTGCCGCCGGGCGCGGTCGGAAGCGGCCAGTTCCTGCGATGACCAGGGAGGGGTGGTCAGCGGGGTTGCGGGGGGCGGGCACCTGGGTACCAGCCTCGCTGCCTCTCACGCCTCAAGTCCTGTGGCCTTTTTCTCATTGCACACGAACATGGGGGATTTTGGTGTGAGCTTCAATCCACACACAGAATTCTCCGGGGCCCTGACCACTATCCACCTCTTGCTGTCCGTCCCCAGGCCCCTCACCCTCATCACCTCCTCACTGAGCTCAAGCGTCTCCTTTCAAACCTGCCCTCCTTTCAGGTTCCCCCAGTCTCCGGGCCAGACCCCCACCTCTCTTCTCACGTCCTCTGACCCCTTACCACCCATAGCCACGCCCATCCTGCCCCTTTGCTCTCTGCCTGGTTCCTCCCTCCGTGTCCCCAGAGCCCGGACTCAGGACTCATCCTCCCCCACCTCCCGCCTCCAGCCCCTCTCCTCCTGCTCATCCTCCCTCAGGCCCCAGACCAGGCCGCCCTCATGCTCAGAACCCTCCCCAGGGCTCCCCAATACCCCCAGGCCCAGTGTAGTTGGTATCACTCCCCACTTCCCAGCTTGGCCCACCCTCACCCCCCCTTCCCACCCCAGACCCCGTCCGTCTGTCCATCCATCCATCCATCCATCCGTCCATCCAGGCTTTACCTCCTGCAGCCGCAGCACCTCCGCCTCCAGCCCTTTCAGGCGCTTGTCACTCTCCCGGTTCTGGGCAAAGATCTCCTCCCGGGAGGTGCGTGTCTCCTCCACCTCCCGCCACAGCTCCTTCATCTGGGCCTGCGCAGAACAGAGGGGAGGTTTATGAGTGGCCAGGGTGTAAGTGGCGGGGCGGGACTCGAACCCAGGCCGTCTGGTTTCAGGGCTTACACTTCTAGCTGCTTTGCTACCTGGTTAATACGGCTTTGAGTGTGTAAGGGTTTTCTCTTCAAGGATGCTTAAAACAAAGGAAAATTAAACACAGCCCAGCCGGCGTGGCTCAGTGTTGGGTCGACTATGAACCAGGAGGTCACGGTTCAATTCCCAGTCAAGGGCACATGCCCGGGTTGCAGGCTCAATCCCCAGTAGGAGGCGTGCAGGAGGCAGCCAGTCGACGAGTCTCTCTCATCATTGATGTTTCTATCCCTCTCTCCCTCTCCCTTCTTCTCTCTGAAATCAATAATTTAAAAAAAAAATTAAAATTAAACACAAGCCACCATGAAAACCCTCACTCTATTTTTACAACAGAATAGTGCATAGCTGTTAGTAACTATAGTGAGGGCAGCAGCGGGCTTGAAGGTAGAAAACCATTGTCAATGTTATGAATATTATTTGCTTGGCCCTGGCTGGTTTGGCTCAGTGGATAGAGCATTGGCCTGTGGACTGAAGGGTCCCGGGTTTGATTCCAGTCAAGGGCACATGCCTGAGTTGCAGGCTCGGTCGCCAGTGGGGGGCGTGCAGGAGGCAGCCGATTAATGATTCTCTCTCATCATCAAAGTATCTCTCTCTCTCTCTCTCTCTCTACCTCTACCTTCCTCTCTGATATCAATGAACATGTTTTTAAAAAATATCATTTGCTTGATAATAATAGCTTCTCAGTGTAGGCGTTTTCTTTCGGGGACCACACTGTGGCAATTCTTACTTCTGGGGGGATCTTTCTGTCCCAGGGCTGCCCAGTGGAAACGCATGAGGACAGTGATGGCGAACCTTTTGAGCTCGGCGTGTCAGCATTTTGAAAAACCCTAACTTAACTCTGGTGCCGTGTCACATATAGACATTTTTTGATATTTGCAACCATAGTAAAACAAAGACTTATGTTGTTGATATTTATTTTATATATTTAAATGCCATTTAACAAAGAAAAATCAACCAAAAAAATGAGTTCGCATGTCACCTCTGACACGCATGTCATAGGTTCGCCATCACTGTATTAGGGGGATGTAAGCAGTTTCATGAGAGGTGAAATGAGTGTGAAGGGTAATAGCCTAATACACCCAAAAGGTTATTTCTGCTTCTAATAATGTAAAAATTATTGAGGCATTTCACCTTTTTTCTCTTTTTTTGTACTAAGTCTTCCGAATCCAGTAGGTAATCATAATTTTGGACCCACCACATTATATAGATGCCCAATAGCCACACGGGGCTGGTACCCACTGTGGATAGCCCAGTTCTATATGTAAGAAAAAAAGAGGCCGAAACCGGTTTGGCTCAGTGGATAGAGCGTCGGCCTGCGGACTGAAGGGTCCCAGGTTCGATTCCGGTCGGGGGCATGTACCTGGGTTGCGGGCACGTCCCCAGTAGGGGATGTGCAGGAGGCGGCTGGTCGATGTTTCTCTCTCATCGATGTTTCTAACTCTCTATCTCTCTCCCTTCCTCTCTGTGGAAAATCAATAAAATATATAAAAAAAAAAGAAAAAAAAAAAGAAAAAAAGAGACCTGGTGCCCTGGCCACCGGGCTCAGTTGGTTGGCGTGGTGTCCCGTGCACCAAAAGATTGTGGGTTCGAATCCCGGTCAGGGCACATACCTAGGTTTCGGGTTCGATCCCCAGTCAGGGCGCATACAGGAGGCAAGCGATCGATGTTTCTTTCTCATACTGATGTTTCTCTCTCTCCCTTCCTCTCTCTAAAAACCAATAAAGACATATCCTTGGGCAAGGATTAAAAACTTTTTAAAGAATAAAATAGACTTGGCTTTTTAGAGCAGTTTTAGGTTCACGGCAATATTGGGCAGAAGGCACAGAGGTTTCCATAGAGCCCTGTCCCCAGGCACCGCCTCCCCACCATGGACATCCCCCCCAGAGCGGGAATTGTTACAAATGATGAACCCACCTTGATACATCATTATAAAAAAAAAATCTTTTTTCCTAAACAACCAAATATAACGTTCACAATGTTATTTCCATTTCAAAAATTAAATAAAATGGGTGAATTGGCCTTAAAAATTAAGCATTTTAAATAAAGGCAATAAAAATATTAAAAGAACCAAGTGAGCCTTTGGGGCATGGATGTTATAAGGCCGGTGGGAAATCTGGGTGCTGCTGGGGGGGGGGAGGGGAGGGAGGGGCCCAAGCTGGCCTCGCAGGAGCGGAGGTGGGGCCACCCATCCCCGGGCGTTAGCCCCGCCCCTCCGGTTTAGGCCCCGCCCCTCACCTGCATCTTGCGCAGCTGCTTCACCGCCTCCTCCTTGCCCTGCCCGGCGGCCGAGGTCTGGGCCTTCAGCTCCTCCAGCTCCGCCTCCAGCTTCTTGCGCGCGGCCACCGCCAGGGCGCGCTGCTTGCGTTCCTCGTCCCGCTCCACCTCTGCATCCCGCAGCTGCGGGGGACGGGAGGGATGGCCTCAGGGCACAGGGGGCCCAGGCTCCCTCTACATGCCAGTGACAGAGACGTTCAACCCCTGCCCGGACCTGCAGCCCTGTTCCTCCTGCCCCGGCCTCCCCACCCAAGTCCTCCCCTCTGCGCCCATCCCCCCCCCCCTCCCCGCCGGTCCTGCGGGGCTCCAGAGGGTCTCTCTACACTCGGAGTTGACCCTGCCCCTTCCCTGCTCCTGGCCCTCGTGGGCTCCCCAGCGCCCTGGGGAACAAGTCTTGGGCCTTCACCCATGGCTGGATCAGGGGAGATAAAAAAAATACCCAGAGAGCCCAGCCCGCATGGCTCAGCGGTTGAGCATGACCCAGGAACCAAGCGGTCACTGGTTTATTCCCAGCCATTGCAGCTCAATCCCCAGTAGGGGGCGTGCAGGAGGCAGCTGATCTGTGATTCTCTCTCATCATTGATGTTTCTCTCTCTTTCTCCCTCTCCTTTCCCCTCTGAAATTAATAAAAATATATTTTTAAAAAATACTCAGATGCCGAAACTGGTTTGGCTCAGTGGATAGAGCGTCGGCCTGCGGACTGAAGGGTCCCAGGTTCGGTTCCGGTCAAGGGCATGTGCCTGGGTTGCGGGCACATCCCCAGTGGGAGATGTGCAGGAGGCAGCTGATCGATGTTTCTCTCTCATCGATGTTTCTAACTCTCTATCTCTCTCCCTTCCTCTCTGTAAAAAATCAATAAAATATATTTAAAAAAAAAAATACTCAGAGACCCCCCAGCCTGGGTCACGGTCTCCATTTCTTTCCAGGCCTCCCAGCTCCAGTTTCTCCCCCTCCAGTCTGCTGCCCACCAGCTCCTAGGGGTCATTCTGACACTCAGAGCTGCCCGCCCCCCATGCTCAGCACCCATCACATGGTACAGGCCCCGCCCAACACAGACCACAGGACTGAAGAGCAATGAATGAATGGTGCGGGGTGAATGGATGTGACACAGGAGGAAGCAGGTGGAAGAGGAAGTGAAGGAGGGAGTGAGGTTGTGGGTGAAGAGGGTGTGGACAAGCTGGTCAGTGAGCACGTGATGAGTGCGTGGGGGGGGGGAGGGGGGTGCTGCGGGCTAGGGCCGTGGTGGGGAATGAGTTGGGGAAGAGGAGGCTGGTGGGCTAGCAGATGGGACTTGGAGAGCAGGTGGGTAGGTGGGAGGGTGGGACTTCCGGCCTCTCGCCCTCTGGAAGCCCCAAGGCACAGCCAGCTGGACGCCACCCTGCAGCTCCCACGGGTACCTGCTTGGCCAGCTGCCGCCGCCTCTCCTCGCCAGCCTCGTCTCGGCCCTGCAGGTCTCGCTCATGCTGGGCCTTGAGCGCCTGCACGGTCACTTCCAGGCGCAGCTTGGCGTCCTCGGCGGCCGTCAGCTCGTCCTCCAGCTCCGTCACCTGCGTTCGCAGGTCACTGGCCGCCTGTTCGGCCGCCCGGCGGGCTCGCTCCAGCTCATGTACCTGGTGGGGGGAGAGGGAGTGAGCACGGGGCACCGGGGTCACTAGGAGGGGGCAGGCCAGGGCCCTGGGGGAGTGAGGGGACCCCAAACCATGTGCCCATCCTAGTTCGTTCACTCATTCACGCCTCCAGCATTTCCTGTACACAGACTTACTATGTCTCATTCTGAGCCATTCAAAAGCCTTTTATGAAGAGCCTGAGTATGATAATCCTATTATCTGAAAGCTCCTGAGTCCATTCAAGTGTCTGTTGGGTCAGCTGACTCACTCAGGGTGGGCTATTTTCTCACGGGTTTTGTGATTTTGGATTGTGAGTTCATTTCACTGGGACTTCATCTTTGGGAATCTCGTGTGGAAATGGGTTGAAGGTATGTATCTTCAGGCTCCCCAGGACAGTGGTCGGCAAACTGCGGCTCGGGAGCCACATGCGGCTCTTTGGCCCCTTGAGTGTGGCTCTTCCACAAAATACCACGTGCGGGCGCGCACGTGCAGTGCGATTGAAACTTCGTGGCCCATGCGCAGAAGTCGGTTGTCGGCCTGGGCGAGTCTATTTTGAAGAAGTGGTGTTAGAAGAAGTGGGGGGTGTCGGTAGGTCGGTCGGGACTGGGAGACAGGGCGCAGGTGGGGCCGCGGGATACGCAGCGCGAGGGAGGCACGCGCGATTCATGCACGAGTTGAGTGAGCCGTCAGTCAGCAGTCTCATTGTGCAGTGGTTAGCGCTAGTCGCGTCCGCAAATCGCGCGGGTGACAAAAGTACCTACTTGAAGCATAAAGTTACCTGTATTTTTCCAATCAGCTGCAAATCCTACAGGTATTTTTGTCATCAATTTAAGAATTGTAATTATTTTGTGTTGGTGGCTTTATTATTATAAAAGGAAACATTTTTAGCAAAGGCCAGCTTAGGAGTACCCTAATTAAGTTAATAACAATGTACCTACCTATATAGTTTAAGTTTAAAGAATTTGGCTCTCAAAAGAAATTTCAATCGTTGTGCTGTTGATATTTGGCTCTGTTGACTAATGAGTTTGCTGACCACTGCCCCAGGATATCTCAGCTTGGGGGGGGGGCCTCCCAAGACCTTTCAGAGAAGCGTAAATTATTTAAAAAACACACACACACAAATACACTGTGAAACAGATCTGGGCTTATGGATTCTTAGAGAGAAACCCTTCCCCCCTCTCTCTTTGTCGCGTCCTCAGAGAAGTGTCCTTTGACCCGTCAGGGCCTCCCTGTTACCCACACTCCTGGCCCTGAGCCCCTCTCTGACTCACCCCTCATCACATGGTCATTTAACACGTGCCTAACGGTCCTTTCGCAACACCCGCCTCCCACACTGCACTGCGGTTCCACGGGGCAGGGACTGTGCCTGGTGTGACCACGGCTCAGTGACCCCCATGGGAATGTGTCCGTGACAGTGTCTACTTTTAGCCCTTGGAGGGGGGCACGGGTCTCCCCTCCTATTTGGCACCTGCCAATCAACTTGGCTTACATGAAGGAGTCCAACTTTGTCACATCAATACCCTCTCTCCCAGAAAAGGCCCTTGGACTCACTCCACATAACCTGACAGTGTCCCCCAAGGATAGGCTTTAGTAGCTTGAGAATGAGTTGGATTTTGGCTCCAATCATGGGGGGTGCAGGCCAAAGGTCCATTTCAAGTTTGGGGGTTCTCTCCAGGCCTGGCTAAAAGCTCCATTGTATCGACGCCAAAGCCCAGGGACTCAACAAAACACGCATTCAGGCCCTAGCCGGTTTGGCTCACTGGGTAGAGCGTCGGCCTGCGGAAGGGTCCCAGGTTCGATTCCGGTCAAGGGCATGTGCCTTGGTTGCGGGCACGTCCCCAGTAGGGGGTGTGCAGGAGGCAGCTGATCAATGCTTCTCTCTCATCGATGTTTCTAACACTCTATCCCTCTCCCTCCCTCTCTGTAAAAAATCAATAAAACATATTTAACAATAATAATAAACACGCATTCAGTCAGTGCCTCCGTCATCAAGCAGGTGGCTCTGCCCCGGGCCTGGCATGGCTGGTGCCTCACAAACGTATGTATTGGGTGAAGGAAGGATGAAGGGGGGGGGTGGGCCTTTCAGAGGGCTGGGCACTGGCTGGGTGAGGGGCCTGGGAAAAGGCCTGGGGTGCCCCTCACAGGCCCTGGAGGGATGTATGAGTCGGGGGAAGACAGAGGCCTGAGGGGGAAGGCCTGTGTGGGCTTCGGGGTGACGAGGTGGGGACTCCTCACACTGTGGGTCTGTGTGTGTGTGTGCGCGCGCACATACTCATGTCTAGGGAGTGATTCTCAGCCTGTGTGTGTTGTAGTAAATTCTCTCCATGTTTTCTGTCTCAGAATATTCACACACACGTGTGACGAGTGATGGTCATGCTCTATGTGTACATGTGAATGTCTGTGCTTCATGGAAGATTCTCCTCACATGCCATGGACACACACACGGACAGGTATACCTTTGTGGGCAGCGCTCACGTGTTGTGTGTGAATATGTGTGTTCGACGGAAGATTCTCCACATGGTCTGTGTGTCTGTGAACACGTGGGTTTGGTCAGCAGCTCTGCTCCTGTTGTGTGCGTGTGTATGAACATGTGACATGTGATAGCACACGTGTGCATGCAGTTGTCCCAGGGGTGTCTGGGGAGAGGGCCCCACTCACGCTCTTGCCCACGTCATCCTTGCTGCTCAGCAGTGCCTCCAGCTCCGCCCGGAGGGCCCGGTTCTGCCGCTCCAGCTCCTCACGCGCTTCCTGCTCCTCCTCCAGCGCCCGGGTCAGCGACAGGGTCCGGGCCTCACGCTCCCGGCCCTCGGCCTCCACCCGCTCGCGCTCCTCCACCGCCCGCAGCACAGCGGCCTTCTCCTCTGCCAGGAGCTTGGGGGTTGCGGGAGACAGGGTGGGGGAAATAGATTAGCTGAAAGGAGTGTACAAGGGGGTGGGGAATAGGGAGCAGCCAGGGATAGAGACAGACAGACAGACAGGCAGACGGGCAGAGGCAGAGACACAAGAGGGAGGTAGAGGGATTAAGATTGCAAACTAGCTCCGCTCTTCAATGGGTCAAACTCATCAGCTGCTCACTGTGGACACTGAACAGAGGAAAGGGTTGCTTCCTTTTGGGGAAGTGATAGAAGAAAACATATACCTATATTTCAAAAATGTACTTGAACCTTTACTGTTTTCTTTGCAGGCACAGTGATTTAAAACAATAACATTTACAATAGAGGCAAAGCAAGGAAGAGGGTGGACTCAGTCAAGAGAAAAATCAGTCCATGAAAATAGATCCACAGATGACCTTGATATCATCACACAAGGGCTATGATAAGTAAGTTTCAGGACAAGACGGATACAATGGATGAAGAGATGGTTATTTCAGGAGGGATTAGAAATGGTGAAACAGAACCAATCAGAACTAAAAACTATAATTTCCAAACTCAAAATGTCCATGGAAGAGACTGAGGGCAGATTAGACACAGAAGAATTAGTGCACTAGAAAACAGGTCAACAGAAATGATCCAAATAGAGTGAAGAAAAAAAAAAAGTGTAAAAAAATTAACAGTCCTAGGTGGTTTGGCTCAGTGGATAGAGCATCAGCTTGCGGACTGAAGGGTCCTGGGTTCAATTCCGGTCAAGGGCACATGCCAGGGTTGTGGGCTCGATCCCCAGGAGGGGGCCTCCAGGAGGCAGCCAATCAATGATTCTTTCTCATCATTGATGTTTCCATCTCTCTCTCCTTCTCCCTTCCTCTCTGAAATCAATAAAAATATATTTTAAAAAAATTAACAGAGGTTTAATAACCCACAAGCCAGCACCAGGCAGTCAAACATACATGTGTTTGGAACTGGAAGAAGCCCAATGGGATCTAGAAAAAAAAAAATCTACCAGCACTAATGAGCGACTATAGCTAGATTGTAGGAAACAATATCAAAATATACAAAAATTGCTTGTATTTCTATACACTAGCAGTCAGAAACTGAAACAAAAACAATACCATTAAAATAGCATCAAAAATATAAAATGCTTAGAAATAAATCTGAAAAAAGATGTGAAAGATATACACTGAAAATTACAAAATATTCCGGAGCTAAATTAAAAGTCTAAGCCCCCATTCCACTCTCCCCCAAAAAGATCTAAGCCGGCTAGCGTAGCTCCGTGGTTGAGCATTGACCAGGGAATCAGGAGATCATGGTTCCATTCCGGGTTGGGGCCCCGCTAGGGCACATGCCCTGGTTGTAGGCTTGATCCCCAGCAGGGGGTGTGCAGGAGGCAGCTGGTCAATGATTCTCTCTTATCATTGATGTTTCTATCCCTCTCCTTCTCCCTTCCTCTCTGAAATCAATAAAAAATATATTTACAAAAAATAAAGATCTAAATAAATGGACCATGTTCCTGGGCCGGAAAACTCAATATTATTAAGATGTCAGTTCCTTCCAAATTGACCTAGAGATTCAACGCAATCTCAAATCAGGAGGATTTTTGTGGTGCAGAAACTGACAAACTGATTCCGAAATACATATGAAAATGTGTAGGACCTAGAAGAGGTACATATTGTCAAATACCAACGATAAAGAGAACAAACTGAAACCAGCTAGAAAAAACATATCACGTGACCCTCAGGGAAACCATGATTTCAATGTCTGCTAACTTTTCACTTGAGACGATGGAAGCCAGAGATCATGGGATGATCTCTCCCAAGTGCTGAAAGAACAAAACTGTTTACCTAGAATTCTCTATCCAGCGAAAATAGCTTTCAAAAGTGAAGGCACAATAGTGATGCCTCCATTTTCTAGATGAAAAAAAACACCAGGCTCAGAGAGGGTGGAGCAGTTTGCCCAGCCACACAGCCTGGAAGGGACTGAGCTGAGATCCAAAACTCCAGGCTGGCTGATCTTAATGCGCTGGGGTTGTGTGATATTTATTTCATCTTCAGATCGCCCCATGCTTGTTATTATCCCCATTTCCTAGATGGGCACACTGAGGCTGAAATGGGGAAAGCCGCTTCCCCAAGGCACACGGAGAGCCGGCAGGAGCAGTGAGATGTATTTCATTTAATCCTCGCCAGCACCCTTTGGTGCACCTTCAGGACATGTTTGGGAGGAAAAGGAAGGGCTGCCAATGGGTGTCTTATTTTATAGACTCAGAGGGAAGAAGCATCTTGCCCTAGGATCCCCGCCCCCCCAAGTTCACAGTGGAGCTGTGACATCACACATTCCTCACTGCCCACAGTGACCCTGGGAGGCAGGATTAGCATCCTGCCGGCCCAGCAGAGTAACGGGGTACGGGGTACCGAGGGGGCCCACCTGGTCGAATTTGCGCTGCTTCTTCTCCAGCGTGCTCACGAGCTGCCGCTGTTGCTCCAGGTCCATGGTGGCGTCGTCCAGCTCCTGCTGCAGCCGCCGGCGGCCCCGCTCCAGCCGCTCCACCGCCTCCGTCTTTTCTGTCAGGCGCTGCATCAGGGCCTCGGCCTCGCGGGCAGCCCGGCGCCGAGCCTCCTCGCCTGCCTCCAGTGCCCCTGCCTCCTCCTCCTGGCGCCGCCGCCACTCTGAGAGCTGGGGGGTGGGGGGTGGGGGGGGAGAGAGAGGGTGGTGGCAGTCATGGCTGTGACCAAGGTGTGAGCTGGTAGCGCCCCAGTTCCCAGATGAGGAGACTGAGGCCTGAAGAGGGAAATGGCTCACTGCACTGGAGAAGGGTTGAGGCTGTGAGTTCTACGACCCTCAGCTTTCCCAGGAGATTAAAACTATTCCCTCTGGGACCAAGACGGTGAGTCAGACCTGGGCTCTGGGGAACCCCCAGTCTGATGGAGAGAACTGAGTGTCGCAGCCAGGGTGACGGCGGCTAAGGTATGGGAGCCAGGGGAGTCCTCAGGAGGGGCTTAGCATCTGTTTAGAACATTTAAGGGAGACTTCCTGGAGGAGGGGGCATTTGCAATGGATCTTAAAGTATACACAGGGGTTTGCCAGTTGAAGGAGGACATTTGCAGGCATGCACTCCATGCTCATTCATTCAGCAGGCATTGCTCAAGGCCTCCCATAAACCAGGCTCTCTGTTGGCCCATGTTGGGGACCAGATCTAACTCAGGGTCCCCCTTTAAAGGAGCTCCCCATTTGGTGGTGGGGGGACTCATGGGCAGAGAGTGTTCCAGCCCAGGGTGATTGGCGTGGGAATGGGGAGAAAGAGGGTTGTGGGAGCTCAGAGGAGGGTGGCCAGGGACTTCCCACGATAGGGGGTGCTGACGCTGAGTCCTGAAGAATGAAACGGGTTTCCCAAGCGAAGTGGGGAAGGAGAGGAGAGAGGAATGCAGCCGAAGACAAAGGGGAGGACCAGAGAATGCAAGGCCTCCGACGCCTGGCGGAGAGGCATGCGCTTGGCCAGGGGAGCCGGGAGCCATGGCCGGGCTGTCAGCAAGGGGAGGGCAGGGCCAGCTCTGGGGCAGGAAGACCGCGCGGAGAATGAGCCGGAAGAGAGAGGAGAGACTGGAGGCAGGGGGGCGTGAAGGGAGGCTGAGAGGAGGATCCGGGGGCCTCAGCGGGGCTGGGCGGTGTAGACGGAAAGTGGGCGATAAAACAGAAAGTCCGGGCTCTGCACCGACGGGTTGTGGGGCTGAGTGACAGTCAGAGGCGGGATGGGCACCCAGAAGTCTGGGCTCTGACTGGTCGGATAATGGGGCCGTCTCTGAGCCAGGGAACCAGCAGGAGCAGGTTGGGGGACTAAGTGTCCCCTGGTCTCCCCCCAGGACTTCTCACCTGGACCTGGGCGGTCTGCAGCTCACGGCCGGCCCGCTCCCTGGCGGCCGCCTCCTCCTCCAGCTGCTCCCGTAGCCCGGACACGTCAGCCTCCAAGGCTCGCACCCGGGACCCCAAGGCCAGCTTTGCCCTGGTCTCCTCCTGCAGAAGCTCCTGTAGGTGGGGGGGAGAATGGAGGTCAGGTGTGGGCAGAAAGGTGGGAGGGGCTGGGCACAGGGGCGGGGCCGGGGGGGGGGGAGGTCACCTGGGCATCGTGCAGCTGGGCCTCTGTGCTGCTCAGCTCCTTGCTCAGCCTGATGGCTCTGGACTCGGCCTCACTCAGTGCCCCAGACACGTTCTCGAGTTCAGCCTGTGGGAAAGGGGCACCTTCCAATGGCGGCTTCCACCCAGCCGACCCCAGCGGCTCCTCCACCTCCAATCCCTACCACACGGCTGGTGGGAATGTGACTGGCACAGCCACTGTGGAAAACAGTCTGGCAGTTCCTCCAACGGTTAAACATAGAGTCTGCCTATTGCCTAGCAATTCCGCTCTGAGGTGTGAACCCAAGAGAAATGAAAACATATGTCCAAGCAAACACATGTACAGGGACGTTCATAGCAGCATTAGTCACAACATCACAATAGAGAAAGGTAGAAACAACTCAAATATTCATCAACTGGTGAGTGGATAAACGGAATGTGCCCAGGAACTATTCTAAGGGCTTTACAACTTTTGGCTCACTGGATTCACACACCAACCCTCAGAGGCAGATACCACTATTATTCCCAGTTTTCATAAAGGAAAGCTGAGGCACAGAGAGGTCAGGAAAGGTGCCTGGGAGCACACAGCTATAGCTGGTGGAACTGAGATTTGAGCCCAGGCAGAATGGCTCTGGAGCTGAGCTGTCCGAGATGGCAGCCACCAGCCAGATGCAGCCATTTACACTAAAACGAAATAAAAGCAAAAATCCAGTTCCTCACTGTACTTGGCCACATTTCAAGGGCTCACTAGCCAAGTGGATAGCACAAATACAGAAAATCCCCAACACTAAAGAAACTTCCGGATAGAAGTTCTGCCCTCAGCCACCAAACTGGACTCTTGGTGCCACTTTTACTCCTGCAATATGCCAAGTGCTTGGCACAGTGGTGGCTGCATAGCATGGGTCCATTTGGGATGGACCCTTGTGGTCCCCCCAGATCCATTCTCCCTTGGTCTCACTTTGACCGGCTATTAACCAGGCCCATGACTGTCAGCTAGAAACTACATTTCCCAGCCTCCCTTGCAGTGAGCTGTGGTCATGTGATTATGGTATGGCCAATGACATGCAAGCAAGTGATGTATGCAAATTCTGTCCCTTCCTCAGCTGGAGCACAGATGTGCCCACAACCCAGATTCCACTCTGAAGATGGCGAGGTCAACGCCCTCGGGAATAGTGACCGGGCTCTTGAGTGACCGCATGGAGCATAGGGTCCCGCCAGCCTCAAATGCTTACCTTGAGCCTTTTTCTTTTTAAAATATTTTTATTGATTTCAGAGAGGAAGAAAGAGGGAGAGAGAGAAACATCAATGATGAGAGAGAATCATTGATTGGCTGCCTCCTGCACGCCCCCCACTGGGGATCGAGCCCACAACCCGGGCATGTGCCCTTGACTGGAATCAAACCTGGGACCCTTTCAGCCGCAGGCTGACACTCTATCCACTAAGCTAAACCAGCTAGGGTTTGAGCCTGTTTCTGGAGAGGGAAAGACGTGTATTTTATTCAAGATGATGATTTCTGGGGTCTCTTTGTTATAGCAGCCTAACCTTTACTCTAATGAACACACACTTTTCATCTGGAAATTAAGAAGTGTAGCGGTGGGGTGTTTTCCCCTGGGCAGGGGGGCCGGGGGGGGGGGTATTGGGGAATTAAGGTCAGTCTTCCCTCTGTTCTTTTTGCTGTCTGTGTCCTCAGTAACGAACAGGTATTGGTCGTTTAGTTAAAAAGCCCAGAGCCCGCTGCTCGCCTCGTAGTCACAGAATGGTATTGTCCTCACACGGTTCCAGGCATTCACAGTGGCCTCTTCTAATCAGACCACGGATCATTTAAGGCCCAAAGAGAAGAGTGGAGGCTGGGCTGTGGCAGGGTTAAGAGCTACAGGGTCAGGCAGGCCTGGGCTCAAGTCTCAGCTCTGAATGACTTTAGACCAGCGGTTCTCAACCTGTGGGTCCCGACCCCTTTGGCGGTCGAACGACCCTTTCCCAGGGGTCGCCTAAGACCATCCTGCATATCAGATATTTACATGACGATTCACAACAGTAGCAACATGACAGGTACGAAGTAGCAACGAAAATAATTTTATGGTTGGGTCACCACATGAGGAACTGTATTTAAAGGGCCAGAAGGTTGAGAACCACTGCTTTAGACAATCAAGCTCACCTCCCTGGGCCTCAGTTTCCTCGTACGTAAAGTGGGAACAGGATTAGCACTGCCACCAAAGAGGAGTCGGGAGGATGCCGTGAAATACACAGGATGTTTGGTACGTAGTAACCTCTCTCCAAATACTAGCCACGCGCGCGTGATGATGTTGGAAAAGTTGGAAGGGACGGACAACAGGGCCGACGTGGACCGAACAGAAGCCCAGAGAGGTGGTCTCACTCAAGGTCACAGAGCAGAGACCACCGCGGCCCCGCTCACCTGGGCTCGCTGCAGCTTCTCCGCAGCCTCTGCGCGTGCCCGCTCCCCGTCGCCGGCCCGGCCCTGCACCTCCTGAAGCTGTGACTCCAGGCGGCGCCTCCGCTGCTCACCCTCCTGCCGCGAGGCCTGCAGGTTACTCAGCTCTGCCCGCAGCTCAGACACCTCGGTCTCCAGAGCCAGCCGGGTCTTGTCCCAGACACCTTTGCCCTGGCAGGGGGAGAGAAACAAGCAAAGGTTTAAGGTTCCCCCACCAACCAGGCCGGGCACATTCCTGCCTCAGGGCCTTTGCACTGGCTCTTCCCGCTACCTGGAACTCACTTCCCTCTGATGCCGGGATGGCTCAACTCACCTCCCTCAGTTTTAAAATATATATATTTAAATATATTTTTATGGATTTCAGAGAGGAAGGGAAAAGGAGAGAGAGAGATGGAAACATCAATGATGAGTGCAGCTGGCATGGCTCAGTGGTTGAGCATCGACCTATGAACAAGAAGGTCATGATTCGATTCCTGGTCAGGGCACATGCCCAGGTTGCGGGCTCGATCCCCAGTGTGGGGCATGCAGGAGGCAGTCGATCCATGATTCTCTCTCATCACTGATGTTTCTATCTTTCTCTCCCTCTCCCTTCCTCTCTGAAATCAATAAAAATGTATTAAAAAAAGAAAAGAAACATCAATGATGAGAGAGTATCATGGATGGGCTGCCTCCTGCAAGTCCCACACTGGGGATTGAGCCCGCAGCCTGGGCATGTGCCCTGACCGAGAATCGAACCGTGACCTACTGGGTCATAGGTCAACCACTGAGCCACCGTGGCCAGGCACCTCCCTCAGTTTCTTAATTCGATGTCTCCTTCTCACCCAGTCCCTCCAAGGTTCTGCTTAAAATCACAAACCGCCCACCTCGCCCCTGATCCCCTCTTCCGGGCCCTCGTTTTCCCACAGCACTTAGAACCCCAACAGCTATTATGAAAGTTTATATTGTCTGCTCTCTGCCGCTCCTGCCAGAACGCGCACCCCACAGGGGAGGGAGCGTTGGTTGTTTTGTTCACTGCTGGGTGCCTAGTACCATCCCTGGAACACAGTGTGCGCTCAGTGAATGCTGAATGAAGGGGAAGTGAGGACATGAATACGTAAGGAAAGAACCCTAAACAGATGGGCCAGCCTAGAACCAGCCAGCGGTACCTCCTCCAACCCAGCACCATGGCCCCCAGAACTGCCCTCACCCTCTACCTCCCAACCCCCCCTCCTGCCCTAACTCACCCTCCGGGCCTGCTCCAGCTGTTCCGCCAGCTCTCCCAGCGCCTGGCCGTGGCGCTGCCTCAGCTCCTGCACCGCCATCTCATGAATGCGGGTCTCCTCCTCCAGAGCCTTCTTCAACTCCGTCACCTCCTGTTCCCTCTTGGACCTTCGGGGCAGGGAGAGGGGACAGAATTTCAGAACAGAGGAAGGCAAGGACTTTGGGGGAGCCCCTGATAGCGAGTTGTGCTTGTTTTTATTCTTTCTCTCCAAGGATGGGGACCTCATGCTACATTCCTTAAAGAATCTAGGCAATGATGCTGTGCAAGGAATGTGGCTTTAAGGGTGAACTCCTACTCATCCTTCAAAACCCTGTTCAAAAGGCCCCTTCTCAGGGAAGTCTTCCTGAACTCCCTCCCACAGATGTGCCTTAGGGGCACATGCAATGGTACTCCATTAAAGCAGGCTTTGTCCTGGATTGGGTCTGTTCTGTGCCCAAATCTGCCTCCCCCTAGACTGGAAGTTCCAGGGGGCAATGCCTGGGTGTGACTCATCTCTAACCCCAGGTTGGCCAGAGCTGGTACTCAATAACCAATTGCTGAATTACTAAATCTCTGTGTAGATGGAGAATTCTCACCGAGTCCTTCTCCCCTCCCCCGCCCCGCACGTGCCCAGGCTGTGCCGGCCGAGGGCAGCCCGCCTCACCGGAGCTCCTGCTGGGCATTGGTGGAGTCCAGCGTGTCCTCCAGCTCGCCCCGCAGGGCCTCCAGCTCCTCGCCCAGGTCCCGCCGCTGCTTCTCGGCCTTGGCCCTGGCCAAACGCTCAGCCTCCAGGTCTTCCTGGGCCTCGGACAGTCCTGCTTGCGCCTCCCGCAGGGATTTGAGCAGCAGGGCGCGGGCCCCGCCCTCCTCCTCCACCCTGGGGGCAGACGAGGACCAAGGAGTTAGCCACAGGAGCAGGCAGGGGGCAGGATGACTTCTCGGGGCGAAGAGGCCAGATGAGGACTTTGGGGCGATTCGTCTTGAGGTTCAAATTTAGCTCTGCCCCTGGGCATGTGCCTCCAGTACTCAGCCTCAGTTTACCTAGCTGTAAAATGGGAACGACGCTGATAGTAATCCCAGGGACATTTATGAAGCTCCTACCACACGCAAGCCCTTTACTCCATGGTCTCATTCAGTGCTTATGACAAATGAGGAAACTGAGGCACAGGGCAGGGAAAGGCCTAGCCCAGGTCACACGGTCAGTGAGTGGCAGAGCTGACCGCACAGACCCACCTCATGAGCCCTAAGGGACACAGCCTCTTGCAGAGAGAACTGAATGGAGGGCCAGCGCAGGCCGGGGCTGTGCAGATGGGTTTGCATCCCCTGCCGGGCCACCATCTGCCTGGCAAGTGACAGCCTCTCTGAACGGCAGGTCCTGGCCTGTGAGAGGACGTGAACAGCCACCTCCCAGGGTTGCTGCGGGGAATGGTGACAAAATCGACGGGAGTGCAAAAGGCGACCTGCTGTATGATCCCCTCTTGATAAGAACAGGAAAGTCTGCCTGGCCGGTGTGGCTCAGTGGGTTGGGCATCGTCCTGTGCACTGAATGGGAGCTGGCTGAATTCGATTCCAGGCCAGGGCACATGCCTGGGTCTCGGGTTCCATCCCTGGTCAGGATGTGTGCTGGAGGCAACCGATCAATGTTTCTCTCTCACATCAATGTTTCTCCCTCTCTGTCTCTCTCTCCCTCTCCCTTTCTCTCTCTCTCAAAATCAATAAAAACACATTAAAAAAAAAAGAATAGGAAAGTCCTATGTGGACAGTAAGCGGGTTGGTGGTGCCAGGGGCTGGGGGGGCGGGGAATGGGAGTGACAGCTTAGTGGACACCGGGCCTCCTTTTGGGGGCGATGAAAACATTCTGGAGCCCTAGCCAGTTTGGCTCAGTGGATAGAGCGTCGGCCTGCAAACTGAAGGGTCCCGGGTTCGATTCTGGCCAAGGGCACATGCCCGGGTTGTGGGCTCGATCCCCAGTGGGGGGTGTGCAGTAGGCAGCCGATCAATGATTCTCTCTCATCATTGGTGTTTTTCTCTCTCCCTCTCCCTTCCTCCCTGAAATCAATAAAAATATAATTTTAAAAAGGAGAAAATAATAAGACCACAGGAATAAAATAATGAAAAGTGGTTAACAGACACACCCAGCCTTTACCGAGGGCCCAGGGTGTGCCAAGCGTTCAATGAGCACCTTCTTATTTAATTCTACACTAACCCCCATTTTACAGATGAAGAATCTGAGGCCACAGAGGTAATGTCTCTTGGGTGAGGTCACATGGCCAGGAACGGAACCCAGAAGTCAGACTCCAGTTCTGTGTTCTTAACCACACACACACCGTGTACCAGCGATTCTAAGAAGCACATCTTTCCTATAATCAAGGCGTCTCAGTTTGCATGAAGCACAGTGGGTCAAAAGCATCTAAAAAACCCACTGCCCTATCCGGCACACAGTAGGCGCTCAATAATCGTGAATGGCTGTCGTAATGATTATGATTCCTCAGATGGTCAGACCTCTTATCAAGTCACTGACTCTGGGCTGCTCGGGGTTGGGAGGGGAGTAGGGGGAGAAGAAAACGCATTTTCTGGCCTCTATTCTGACCCAGAACCATGCAAGTTACTAGACACCAGGGGCCTCTGTTCACTTTTCCCTTAAGCAGGCGGGGCTGGAGCCCCCCGGGCCGTTTTACACAAGGGGACACTGAGGCTCAGAGGGGGCGGCGTGCGCACGGCTGTGCGTGGTTCTCCGCTGGGCTCTGCACCGGGAGGATCTCACCGGCAGGCTGTGCTTTGTGCCTGGCGCCCTGCCAAGCGCTCCTCCCCCTTCCCCAGGGCACCTGGCCAAGGCGGCCTGCAGCTCCTCCTCCTTGCGGCCCAGCTGGGCCCGCAGCTCCTCCACCCGCTGCTGCTGCTCCACCATCTGCTCCTGCAGCTCCGAGCTCTCGCCATCCAGCCGCCGCTTCAGCTTCTCCAGCTCCTGGCGGCCCTTCTCCTCCTTCCGCAGGCGGTCTGGGGGCGGGAGGGGACCATGTGCGAGGGCTCCACACCCACAGCCGCAGCTCCCACGGAGACCCACGGTCCCGCCCTCCCTTGCCGGGTGTGTGAGGCTCAGCTCAGCCTCCTCTTTCCAGCTTCCGCCTCTCGGGGAGCGCCCCAGACCCTGGGCCAGACCCCAGACTGTCCTCCCCGCAGAAAGGACAGCCCCTGCTCCTGCTCACTGCCTCTCTCTGCCCTGCCCTCTCCCCTGTCTCCCCAGCCACCTCCTGCACTTGGTCCCTTTGGCTTCTGATTCCGAGTGCATTGCAAGGGACAGAGACAAAAATATGTCTGAAACAGTGGGTGGGACAGTCAGAGAGAGTGTGACCCAGGACACCAAAGAGAATGGCCCTGAGCGAGACAGAAACTCAGCGCTGAGAAGACACCCAACCTGTCTCCAGCCTCCTTTCCTGCCCCATTTAGCAGATAGAACCACTGAGGCCCCGCGGCACAGGCGGCTGGCCCGAGGTCCCCCAGGCGCATGCACAGCCCCCACTGCGGACGGGCGACGCTCACCCTCCATGTCCGCAATCGTCGCCTCGTATTTCAGTCGCAGCTTATTGAGGCTCTTGACCTTCTCCTCCTCCTCGGCGGCCTGGGAGGAGAACTCGGCCAGCCGTTCCTCCAGCAGCCTCCGCTCCTGAGGGCGGGGGAGGCGGGGGCATCAGCGGGTCTGCCGCCTCCATTCTGCCCTGTCCTCCTGCCCCAACCCCTTCCCCCCTTCCATTCTCTAAGGCAAACATGTCAGACTCGCGGCCCGCGGGCCACATGCCTCGTGTATTTGGCCCGTGTTAGCCTTTGAGTTGGACATGCTTGCTAAGGTCTGTTCTCTGGCCCGATCCACACGGTGAGTGTAGGCGTCCATTACTGGAAACACAGCACCATTCACTGACCGCCAGCCCCTGATGGGCCCTGAGGGAGATTCTAATCATTTGCTCTTTTTTATTTTATTTTATTTTTTTTTAAGTTTTCACCTGAGGATACTTTTCCACTGATTTCCAGAGAGAGTGGGAGGGAGGGGGGGAGACAGAGAGAAACATCGATGTGAGAGGGACACAGCGATTGGTTGCCTCCGCCAGGGCCAGGGATTGAGCCTGCAACCGAGGTCCGAGCCCCTGACAGGAATCGAACCTGGGCCTGTCAGTCTGCAGGCGGGCCCTCTATCCATGGAGCCAAACCGGCTGGGGGTCTAATCACTTGCTCTTATAAACGATACTGTGGCCAACGTCCTTTGCGCCTGACCCATCCCTGTGTGAGCGCCGGACCCTTGCTGCGGCCCGAAGCAGGGATCACGGACCCACAGCGTCAGCCTCCGAAGCTGACTCTCGCCCCACCCAGACCTGCTCCATCAGTCTGCTTCCACCAGCTCCCCACGGGGTTCCGGGGCACACGGGGTTTGAGAAGCACAGGCCGGAGCAGTACTTTTCCAACCGTGAGCAGTTTCCGAAATCTATACAGGCATGTTCCAGAAAGCCCCCGTGCACCATGGAGCTCCCAGGTCACCCTGATGCCGGGAACAGACTATGCCCCCCCTCCCCCCCCCCGCAGTTTTCTGTCCTGTTCCGACACAGCTTATAATTAAGTTACAAAGTGCGATCACATCGATTTCCTCTGGGGACGCAGCCCCCTCTCCCCTGTGAGGGCGCCGATGGCTTTCCAGTTAGTTCCATGCCATATCCCCCGTGCCCAGCGCAGCCCAGGCTGTGGCTGGTTACAGACGGTGGCAGATTCTTCCCCGTGTGCCTTTCTGACATGGAGTCTAACTCCCCACCTCTTGAATCTGTGGCTGCTTTAAGCTCAGGGGTCTGCAAACCAGTGTGCAGGCCAAATGCAGCCTGGCGCCTGCTTTTATACCTAAAGTTCCACTGGGACACAGACACCCCCATTCGGTGATGCATGGTCTGTGGCCGCTCTCTCGCTACAATAATGGGATTAAGTGGCTGTGCCCCGGCCGGGTAGCTCAGTGGGTTACCATGTCGTCCTGGCACGCCAAGGTGGCGGGTTTGATTCCCAGTCGGGGCACGTACAGGAATCAACCAATGGATGCACAAAGAAGTGGCACAACAAATCGATGTCTCTCTCTCTCTCAAATCAACAAATTTTAAAATAAAATAAAAAAGAATTGGCCGAGCTGGTGTGGCTCAGTGGTTGAGCATTGGCCTATGAACCAGGAGGTCACAGTTTGATTCCCAGTCAGGGCACATGCCCAGGTTGCAGGCTTGGTCCCCAGTGTGGGGCGTGCAGGAGGCAGTCAATCAGTGATTCTCTCTCATTGATATTTCTATCTCTCTCTCTCTCTCCTTCTCCCTGAAATCAATAAAAATATATATTTTTAAAAATAAGATAAAATAACGGAGTGGTTGTGGCAGAAGCGGAATGGCCCACAGATGTTCACCATCTGGAAACGTTTGCCGACACCTGCGCGGCAGACAGGATTCAATGGGAGGGAGGCCACTGCTCCTGCCTCCCTCTCCCGGAGCCCCGCGCTGCTGTGTCAGACACTCCGGCTCCGCCGGGGGGACAGAGGCCACACAGGAGCACGGAGACACCAGACATCCAGTCCAGCCACCCTGTGACGGTGACCGTCGCGAGGGCCACAGGCGGACAGGGGGCCCTGGCAGCCGACCCCCAGGACGATGGGACGCAATGAAACGGTGTTGTTGCCCAGTCATGGCTGCCTGGGTGACCGTGTGACAAAGGGAGACGAGGAGAGAGAAAGGGCTCCAGGAAACACAGCCCAGACGGAGAGTGAGCAAGACCCTGGAGGCAGGGCCGGCTGGGGGCAGAGGCAGACAGGAGCCCAGGCGCCACCAGCGCTCCCCCTCCCCCCGTGGGGGCTCCGGGCCACCGACCTTGCTCAGCTTGGTGTTCTGGTCCTCCAGGAGCAGCAGATCCTCCTCAAATTTCTTCAGCTTTGCCTCCGTCGTCACCTTCTCCAGCTGCAGCTTCTGCCGGGCCCCCTCCTCGGCCTCCAGGTGGGTCTCCAGCTCCTGGGGTGGGAGGAGGGCAGTGAGGACCCAGGGGCCGGGGGCTGGTGTGATGGGGAGGGTGGGGAGGGGATGGTCCATGGACCCCCGGGCTGGCGGCTCAGACAGGTCCACACTCCGCACGACGCTGGGAAGGATAAAACCCTTCCTGGTCTGTTTCATTCATCAGCTCAGCAAGCATTTACTGAGTGCCTCGTGTGTGCCAGGCACTGTTCTAGGCACCGAGGAGAGATAGAAAGCCTTTGTCCTGGCCCTGGCCGGGTGGCTCAGTTGGTTGGAGCAACATCCCGTGCACCGAAAGGTTGTGGGTTCGATTCCCAGTGAAGTTGGGTACAGAAGGCAACTGATGGATGTCCCTCTACCGCTCTCGCTCTCGCCTTTACTCTCTCTAAAAAAAATATTTGGCCCTGAATAAAGAAGTCTTTGTTCTAAATCTTGGTCTCTCACCTAAAAACCTCCTGTCCTTCCCTGGCTGTTCCTCACTTCTGTACAATCCCAAATATTCTCTCAAGGCCCAGGAGTAAACATTTATTATAAGTCGCTAAATAAAGAAAAACTTTTCAATTGAATTAAAAAATAATTGGCCCTGGCCAGTGTCGCTCAATGGTAGATCATCAGCCCGTGTACCAGAGGGTCACAGGTTCGATTTCCAGCCAAGAGTGGGTACCCGGGTTGTGGATTCATCCCCCAGACCCCAGGTCGGGGCACGTGCTGGAGGCAACCAATCGATGTGTCTCTCTCACATAAATGCTTCTCTCTCTGTGTCTCTCCTCTTCCCTTCCGCTCTCTCTAAAGATCAATGAGAAAATTGCCCTCGGGTGAGGATCAACAAAACACTTCTCCGTCCTGTGGAAGCTGCATTGTTGTGTGTGTGAAGATCTTGATCAATAAATAATAAATGAACAGATCGCGTCGGTGGGCACCGTCCCCTACGGCGGTGACTGGCACATGTGGAGGCCTTGGTGTGAAACCAGAAACTATGATGCAATATTATGAGCTGCCTTGACAGCTGGTAAAATTGGGGGGGACCTACAGCGGCCCAACCGCCTGCCCGCTCTGCTCCTGGGATCAGCGCCCCTAGCAGGGAGCCCGCTGTAAGACAGGGGCCAGGCACAGGCCTGCTGGTCCCCACAGACTGGCTCTCAGGCGCCTGCCAGCTGGAATTAGTCAAACAAACCAATCCCTGCTTCCTGCAGGAACAGGGCCACCTCGCCCTCTTGTTGGTACAAAGCCTGCCTCCCACGGCCACGGCTCATTCATCCTCCCCAGTGCGCCCCCACGCGGCTCTCTGTGGCGTGGTCTCCGCTCACTCAGCTGTGAGTATTCTCGACTAATAACCTGCTGCCTGCCTCGCCTGTTAGGCCAAATCCGTAACCAAAGGGCAGGATCCCACCCTCACCAACCAGGTAAGGAGGAGGCAATTCAAACACTCCTGCCCTGACCGGTTTGGCTCAGTGGATAGAGCATCGGCCTGTGGACTAGAGGGTCCCGGGTTCGGTTCCGGGCACGTGCCTGGATTGCAGGCTCACTCCCCAGTGGGGGGCGTGCAGGAGGCAGCCGATCCATGATTCTCTCTCATCATGGATATTTCTATCCCTCCCTCTCCCTTCCTCTGTGAAATCAATAAAAATATATTTAAAAAAAGCAAAACACTCCAGTTTGCCCAGCCCTTGTGGCTCAGTGGTTGAGCGTCGACCAAGGACCAGGAGGTCCCCATGCCCAGGCTGTGGGCTTGATTCCCAGTGGGGGGCATGGGGACATGCAGGAGGCAGCTAATCAATGATGCTCCCTCTCCCTTCCACTCTAAAATCGGTAAAATAAAAAAATAAATAAAATCGATAAAAGTATTTTTTAAAAACAAACCCACTCCCTAGCTCTTAGCGTGGCCAGTGTGAACGAGCAACTGAATCTCCCTTTTTATTTCATTGTGTTTATTTTAAATTTAAAGTCAGACGCCCAATCAATCCCTGGAAAACTTTTTTAAGTATGTTTGGAACAACCTGGGTATGTAAATCAACTTCTCCAACTGAACAAATGATGAGATGTAAATGCACTTGAAGTATTGCCCATGCAAACGTGGCCCCTGAACTGAGATGTGCCTTAAGCGTAAACTACGCGCTGGGCTTTGAAGGCCAACCACGGGAGGGCGCCTGCCTGGGAATGCAGTGGCACGTAGGCCCATGGAGCCGGATGGACAGAGGCCGAGTACGGAGGAGCTGACTTCAGCACCTGGATCCAGCCATGCCTGAAGCTTATTCTTTCTGGAGTCTCCCAGTATTTAAACCCAAAAAAGAGTTCTTTCTGCTTGATCCACTTTGAGGTTTTTTTCCTGCAAATGTATGGCCAAAAGAGACACTGCAGAAACAAAGGGAGGCAGGGTGGACAGACGGGAGGAGGAGGGGGAGGGGGCCTGTGGGGACCAGACCTGTATGTGCTGCTGCAGCCTCTTCTTCTCGTGCTGCAGCTGGCGGCTGCACTCCTCCTCCTCCCCCACGCGGGCCTCCAGCTCCGACACCACCAGCTCCAGCTCCTGCTTGCGGGCTGCCAGCCGCCCCCGGGTCTCCTCGGCCTCAGCGCACAGCTCTGCCTCTGCTCGGAGCTGCTCTGCCAGGCGGGTGCGCTCCTCTTCCAGCTGGGGGTGGGGTGGGAGGTCAGAGGTCAGCAGGCAGCGCCCCCAGGACGGCCCTCAGTGGAGCACCAGGTCCCTCCTGCCCCCTGATTTGTTCTTTGAGGTACAGCCCCCAACCCCATTCCTCCCCCAGGTCCTCATCTCAGGATGACCCCATGGGTCCCCAGGCCTGTCCCTTCTGGGCCCCCCCCCCGACTCCCTTTGCTTTGTCCCTCCTCTCTGTCCCTGTAGCCCCAACACACTCAGGCCTCGTCCTCTCCCAATGGACATTCCCCCCAGCCTCCCCGCCTCCAGTCCCCCCGCGAGACAGCCCCAGGAAAGCCTTTCCACCACCTCACATTTCATTTAATACTCCCACGCCCAGCAATTTAGCCAAGGGAAGTAGTGCAGGAAAAGCAAACAGGCAAATGCTCCAGAGGTTTGCTTCAGCCTTATTTTAAGATACCAGAAATCCTGGAGAGGAAGAGAAGCCCACCGCCTGCCTACCAGCATCCTGCTACCCGGCTGGTCCCCTGCCCCGCCCTCTGAGCATCTTAGCCCAGGGAACCAGCCCCCCACCCAATACCCTGGCTACACCCCCCGCACATCCCACTCAGCCACAAGCCCCGCCCCCTGTAACCTGGTCCCGCCCACAACCCCGCCCCTCCAGCAAGCCCCGCCCGCCCCACGGCCCCGCCCCCTCACCTGTGTCAGCCGGCTCTGGAGCTCGCCCACCTCGCGGGCGCTCTGCTGCTGGAGCTCCTGCACTTTCTGCAGCTCCTGCGCCCGCGCCTGCAGCACCTCATCCTGCCGGGTCACCTGCAGCAGCGGCTTCACCTACGGGGAGGTCAAGGTGGCGGAGTGTCTGGGAGGCCGCTTGGCCCGGGAGCCAAGAGCTCACGCTCTGAATAAGGGCCGGACTCCTGGGCTGCAAGGCCAGCTCCTCCACCGGCCAGTGAGGGACCTGGCAGGCACGGCAGGGTCCCATCTATACAGGGGGCGGGGGTGGGGGTGGGGGGCGGCCATAGCAGGGTTTCCGGGTACGGGAACAGGGCGAGCAGCCCTGTCCGTGTTTCCTTTTTGCTAAGTGAACCCTTTGTACACAAGCGACACTGGTACCCAGCAGCAGGCGTTTCTCAGAGTCCTCGGCCCCGGGTCCAAGGAGAGAAACGCACCTTACACGGTGCGCACCCATCACCCAAATGACGTTTCACAAACCGCCCTCCCCTGGCCACATTTCTGCTCCATCGCCTCCGATTCGGTTCTTAGCGGTTCTTAGCAGTTCCTGGTTCTTCTCTGCTCGAGTCTTTTCTAGCCTATTATTTTCTCTTCCATAGCACTTATCACAGCTACAGCTTTGTATTTATTTGTGGGATTCACTCACTGACGCCGGTCAAGCCTACCCCTAGCCCCCATCCTCGGGTAGGCAAACGTTTTCTTAAAGGGCCAGTTAATGCCCGGCCGGTGTGGCTCGGTGGTTGAGCGTCAACCTATGAACCAGGAGGTCACGGTTCGATTTCCCGTCAGGGCACAAGCCCAGGTTGTGGGCTCGATCCCAACTGAGGCACGTGTAAGAGGCAGCTGATGGATGCTTCTCTTTCACCAATGTTTCTATCTCTCTACCCTCTCCCTTCCTTTCTCTCTCTAAAAAAATAAATAAAATAAATCAATAAAAACATGTAAAATAAATAAAGGGCCAGCGAGGGAAATATCTGAGGCTCTGCAGGCCACTCTGTCTCTGCTTTAACGACTCCACTCTGCTGCTGTAACACAAAAGCAGCCCCAGACAGTACACCATCCAGCAGGCATTTACAAAAACAGGCGTCTGGCTTGTGGGTTTGCCAGCCCCTGCCCTGAACTAAGGGCTCCATAGAGCATGGCTTTGTCTATTTTTATTCACCATTTTATCACGGTCCCCTAAAATGTTACTGGCGCACAGTAGGTGCTCAGTTAACACTGGCTGAGGGCACGTAGGCTGATAGCTCAAACGTCTTATCGAGAATTATACTGAAGAGCTGCGTTTTCTCCTCCAAATCTCCAACCTCCTGCCTCCTCTCCGTTCCCCTCTGGGGGAACACCCTGCTCGAAGCTCACAGGGGCCCGGATGGCCTGGCTCTGCCCCTCGGCTTTGGGTGGGCACGGGCAGTCGGCCTGGCTCGTCTGATGTGTGGTGAGTGGTCTGGATGGTCACAGGACTGCAGCCGGGCCAGTGGGAACGAAACCCAGACTCTGAGCTCTGAGGTAGGACAAGCCCACACCGGCCTCGCTGGGGGCCAGTCTGAGTCGGCGGGTGGCTCCCTGGCGGGTAAGTCTGCAGGTGACCATCACAGAGGACAGTCAAGCAGGCGACAGAAGGCTGGGGAGCTGACATCCCTGTGTGGGCCCTGTCTGTGAGGGGTCACTCACCAGGCCTGTGGTGTCCAAACCCCAAAGGAAGGACTGGCCCTTGCCCGGCTCCTCGAGAAAACCTCTAAGAACTTAGAGCAGCGGTTCTCAACCTGTGGGTCGCGACCCCTTTGGCGGTCGAACGACCCTTTCACAGGGGTCGCCTAAGACCATCCTGCAGATCAGATATTGACATGACGATTCATCACAGTAGCAACATTGCAGTTATGAAGTAGCAACGGAAATAATGTTATGGTTGGGTCACAACATGAGGAACTGTATTTAAAGGGCCAGAGGGTTGAGAACCACTGCCTTAGAGTATCGCTCTGATATGTGACTTGGTTTATCTGGTGGTTGGGGCCACGTGGTATCAACTTGACTTCTGCAAGGGCTGGAGGCTGTCACAGAGGTCAATTACGTGGGCGGTCAGCCATGCCTATGTGAGTGACCACAATCAAAACCCTGGACACTGCCCGGCCAGCGTGGCTCAGTGGTTGAGCACTGGCCTATGAACCAGGAGGGTCACGGTTCGATTCCCGGTCAAGGGCACATGCCTGGGTTGCAGGCTCGATCCCCAGCGGGGGTGTGCAGGAGGCAGCCGATCCATGGTTCTCTCTCATCATTGATGTTTCTATCTCTCTCTCCCTCTCCCTTCCTCTCTGAAATCAATCAAAATATATTAAACAAAACAAAACAAAAAAAACTCTGGATACTGAGGCTCAATGAGCTTTCCCATGTGCATTGTCACGCATCGTTTCTGGAAGGTCCGGAGCTGTCTATATGACGCCACTGGGAGACACCTGAAAGCTGGCACCCGGTCTCTCCTGAGCTCGGCCCTGTGCGCCTTTCCTCTTTACTGACTTTAGTCTGTATCCTTAACCTGAATAAAGGGTGAGCAGGCGTATCACCAGCAGTCATTTCCCTGAGTTCTCCCAGTGCATCGTTGGATCTGAGGAGTCTTCAGGACCCCCTAGTCCAGCCCTGGATCCAGCTGCACCTGAAGCTGTCCTGTACCTTTTACCCACGTTGGTCGAGTCAGGGTTTTGGGTCACTTGCTACCCACAGATCCTGCTAAGCAAAGGTCAGGCTGATGGGTCCCATTTTCCAGATGCAGCCAACTGAGGCCCAGCAGCCCTGCCCCCGCAGGCCTGCCTCCTTGCCGCTCAGGCCACCTCCCGGGTGCCCTCCTCACCTTGGTGAAGAGCCGCCACCACTGCCAGTGTCGCAGCTTGAGGTAAGCCGCGCAGTTCCGCTGCATCACCCGCAGCGCGCTCTGCTGCTGCTGCCGCTTCTGGAAGGCCCTGTGCGGGGAGACGGACGGACGGATGGGCACATGGGAGGGGGCTCGGCCCCTCCAGGCCCTGAGAGCTCCCTTCGGCTCATCAACCATGATTAAATGCCTACTGTGGGCAAGCACCATTCTATCATTGGCCCTCCTGCCCTTGACCCTCTCTGCCCTGTCCCCTCTGCCCCCGTAGCCCCAGCCCCAATGCAGGCCTCACCTTCACCCACCGGGACCCTCACCCAGCCTCCTCCTCAGCCTCCCGGCCTCCACTCCATCCTAATGCGCCTCCAGGGGGTCTTTCTACACCCTCCCCCCTTCTCACAGCCCTCCAGTGGCTCCCAGCACCCTAAACAGGGTCCCCGCCCCTCAGCCTGGGGTTTGGGGGCCCTGTATTTGCTGATCCTTCCTCTGGGCCAGGTCTGAAAGGGAAGGAGACGCTCCTGCAGACTTCCTGCTCGCTCCTGAGCCTGGAACACCTTTCCCACCGCCTCGGTCTACCTGGTTGTCAAGTGTGACCTGGGACGCCCTGGTGGTCAGGGCACAGCATCAAAGCACAGCCACGACGCTTGTGCCTGCGTTGTCTGCCCCTCCAGATGGCAGCCCCTCACCCTTGAGGCCGGTAGGGTGACCACCTTGACCTAGTTTCCCTGGTGCTTTCTCTGTGTTAGCACTGGAACCCGTGCCCCCGGGGCCCCGCCAGCACCAGGCTGGTCACCGACGACAGAGTCTAGCTCTTCGTGGTGCCTCCAGCATCGCTCAGCACTGGCCTGGCCCGCAGGGCCCAAGAGGCCACAGGACCTGGTGGCTCCCTCCCTCTGTCTCTCAGCCCCTCCACCATCTCGGAGGCCTTGACACCGGGGGCCACCTGGTCAACCCCTCCCTGCCAGCCTCAGCCAAGGGGACCGCGGCAGACAGCCTGGTGCCCCACCTGCGAGCCAGGTATCCCCGGGCAGCCGCCTGGAAGGACACGATGATGTCCGTGACCTTCAGGTCCCGCTCCTCCTCCAGCTGGGCCAGGACCCCCGCCCGGAAGAAAATCTTACTCTGTCCCACGCGATAGAGGTTGGGGTCCAGTTCTAGGGCTTGGATCTGTGGCGGGTGGGGGTGATACGGAGAAGATGCAATGACAGGGGAGGTCTGGCCCCCCCACACCCAGACTATGTGCACCCCCCCACACACACACACACATCTCCCCTCACTCACCATCTTCTCACAGGCCTGCTTCCCATCCATGAAGCCCTTGGGGATGGCATTGGGCGTCAGGATCTCATACCTGCAGGGACAAAGTGGGCAGAGGGGTGGGGCGGGGGGGAGTTACAGCAACTGTCACCATGGAGGGCTCAGAGTGACAAATAGCAATAACCAATGACAAGAACAGAAAGAAAAATGGACGCTCGCTCTCAGCCACACACTGGGCTGAGCATTCATGCCGCCGCCCACAGCAACAATAAAAGCCCCCAGTCCTTGGACAGCTGCCGTGTGCGGACTAGGAGTGTTTATTTTTTAAATATATTTTATTGATTGTTTACAGAGAGGAAGGGAGAGGGATAGAGAGCCAGAAACATCGATGAGAGAGAAACATCAATCAGCTGCCTCCTGCACACCCCCCACTGGGGATGTGCCCGCAACCAAGGTACCTGCCCCTGACTGGAATCAAACCCGGGACCCCTGAGTCTGCAGGCCGACGCTCTATCCACTGAGCCAAACCGGTTAGGGCACTAGGAGGATTTATTACATCACCACATAGTTCACCGAGATGGAAACAGCGGCAGGTCTCAGAATGGGAAGATGAGAATAACAAAAAACAGCGGCGGATGCTTTAAAAATGCGTTTTTGTTGATTTCAGAGAGGAAGGGAGAAGGAGAGAGAGAGAGAAACGTCAATGATGAGAGAAAACCATTGATCGACTGCCTCCTGCACACCCCCACCACTGGGTATCGAGCCTGGAACCCGGGCACGTGCCCTGACTGGGAATCGAACAGTGACCTCCTGGTTCATAGGTCGATGCTCAACCCCTGAGCCACGCCGGCCGGGCACAGCTGATATTTTTACACTTTTTATGTGCCAGGCCCTGGGCTAAGTGATTTACAGCAATTTCTTTCAAATTTCTGAGTGAACTCTGAATTTTAAAAATACATTTTATAAACATATACGTGTCTGTTCTCAGTGCCTCTCCCCTGCCGTGCTCTCATTTCCTATAAAATAATGTATATTATATATACAATATGTATACAAGTATGTTCACATTTATATGTCGTATATAATGTACATTATCTTGCCCTGGCCGGTGTGGCTCAGTTGACTGAGTGTCATCCTGTGCACTGAGAGGTCGCTGGTTCGATTCCCGGTCAGAGCACATGCCCGGGTTGTGGGCTTGATTCCTGACAGGAGGAGTGCAGGAGGCAGCCCATCGATGTTTCTCTCTCCCTCTCCCTCTCCTTTCCTCTCACGCTAAAATCAATTTTAAAAACACATTTTTTTTTTTAAAAAAGAATCCTTTAAAAATAACTATATACATTATTTTATGGTTGGTGATTGAGAAACTTGTATGTGCGTGCCTAGGCATGTGCCCTGGCGGGAATCGAACCCACAACCTTTGGGTGTACGGGACGATGCTCCAACCAGCCTAGCCACCGCCCAGGGCCAATTGAGCTAGATTTTTAACTGCATTTAACTTTCTTTTTTTGTTTTGTTATAAGAGACATTTATTTAAAGTAATATAGTGGAAACCCAGATGGTTCTAAATTGTACATTTCAGGTTTAACCAACAAAATTAACATTCTGACGACAGACGCGCCCACAGATTTCGACTGCATGATTGCTGCCTCGCCCATTCTCCTCTTTCTCTCCTTTCCTGAACAACCTCTTTCAGGTACGGTGCGAGGCAGGGTGCACCCTCCTCACGTCCTGTCCACTTTAGGCAGATCTGTGGGCAGGCCCAATGCTCGCTTAACACGAAACACCCTGTCGCCACATACGTTCTCAGGAAGCCTGCCTATGGCTTCTTTCACATCCTCATACACATGTAGTGTATCTCTCTCATTAACCTCAGTTTATGGGATCCCGCAGCACTGTAATACCATTTTCCAGGCCCCTCCAGCCACCGGCTTGATGCTAGCTGGCCATTTTGACCCAATAACTGTATTTAATTTTCACGAACTGAAATTTAAATTTAAAAACTGAAGCAGCCCGACCGGCATGGCTCAGTGGTTGAGCATCATCCTATGAACCCGGAGGTCACAGTTCCGCTTCCGATCAGGGCACATGCCCGGGTTGTGGGCTCGATCCCCAGGGTGGGGCATGCAGGAGGCAGCCGATCAATGATTCTTTTCATCATAGATGTTTCTTTTTCTTTTTTCTTTTTTTCTTTTCTTTTTTTTAATATATTTTATTGATTTTTTACAGAGAGGAAGGGAGAGAGATAGAGAGTTAGAAACATCGATGAGAGAGAAACATCGATCAGCTGCCTCCTGCACATCTCCCACTGGGGATATGCCCGCAACCCAGGTACATGCCCCTGACCGGAATCGAACCTGGGACCTTTCAGTCCGCAGGCCAACGCTCTATCCACTGAGCCAAACCGGTTTCGGCCATCATAGATGTTTCTATCTCTCTCCCTCTCCCTTCTCTGAAATCAATAAAAATATATTTAAAAAATAAAAAATAGCCCTAGCTGATTTGGCTCAGCAGATAAAGCATCGACAGGCAGACCGAAGGGTCCCGGGTTTGATTCCGGCCAAGGGCACGCACCTCGGTTGCAGGATCCTCCCTGGCCCGGGCGTGTGCAGGAGGCAACCAATGAATGTGTTTCTCCCACACTGACATTTCTCTCTGTCTTTCCCTCTCTCTTCCACTCTCTCTAAAAGATCAATGGAAAAATATCCTCGGGTGAGGGTTAACAAAACAAACAAACAAATAAAAAAATAAAGAAATGCCAATTACAACACATTGATCGCCATGTGACACTCTATGCCCCTTTTCTCTGGGAGCGCACTGAGTGGGTACTGCTTGCCCACACCACAGAGGAGAAGGCTGAAGCTCAGCAAACCTAAGGAGCTTCCCCGGGGTCCAGGCTCAGAAGTAGCCGTGGGCTTTAGCTGGTTTGGCTCAGTGGATAGAGCATCTGCCTGTGGGCTGAAGGGTCCTGGGTTTGATTCTGGTCAAGGGCACATGACCAGGTTGTGGGCTCGATCCCCAGTAGGGGGCGTGCAGGAGGCAGCAGATCAATGATTCTCTCTTATCACTGATGTTTATATCTCTCTCCCTCTCCCTTCCTCTCTGAAATCAAAGAAGAAGGAGAAGGAAAAGAAAGAGGAGGAGGAGGAGGAGAAAGAGGAGGAGGAGGAGGAGGAGGAAGAGGAGGAGGAGGAGGAGGAGGAGGAGGAGGAGGAGGAGGAGGAGGAGGAGAGGGGGAGGAGGAAGTGGAGGAGGAGAAGGAGGAAGAAGAAGAAGGGGAGGAGGAGGAGGAGGGGGAGGAGGAAGTGGAGGAGGAGAAGGAGGAAGAAGAAGAAGGGGAGGAAGAGGAGGAGGAGGAGTGGTGGGAGGTTTTGGATGCAGGGATGGTGGCTTCCAGACCTGAGCCCCCTCACCCCACCCTCACTCGCTCACCGCTGCCGGAACTCCTGGAAGAGGATGCGGTTGGGGAAGCCCTGGCGACAGATGCGGATGCCTTCCAGGACGCCGTTACAGCGCAGCTGGTCCAGCACCAGCCGCGGCTCCAGCTTCCCGGCCTGTGGAGAGCAAGGCGGGCACGCAGGGTCAGCAGCGGCCGCACGGGGGCGCCACTCCATGGACGGCCGCACGGGGGCGCCATTCATTGGCCGACAGCCTGGTCAACAATGGTTGGCAATTTCGTGTAGTTTGATCTATAATTTACTGAGCACCTACTACGTGCCAGGCGGAAATCCCTGCCCTGCGGGAGCTCACAGTCCCGTGGGAGAGACTGGCGGGAAATGTGGTGGCAAAATCCCTAATAAATGAAATACACAAATAGCAATAAGTATTAAGTAGAACAGAACAGGAGGGGGGAGAGTAGGGAGGGCTGAATTAGCACATAGGATAGTCAGCCAAGGTGCTGTGTGAACAAAGCTCATACATCATTATTTTTGGTAAAAATGGTAAAAATCTAAACAGTATGTTGCCCGGCCGGCGTGTCCTGGGAGTGACATCCTGACACCATTGAGCACACCTAGCACCCAGATCTTCGGTTCTGAGCACCATTCTCCACTAAAAGGCACCAGGGCTTCTTGAAGAAATGGCTGTGTCTGTTACATTTCATCAAATATAAGCCACCACCAATAGTAAGACACACTGTTATTTTATATACCGCCAAGAAAGCAATTAAACTCTGACGAGCAACAATAAAAATTAAAAACAAAAACCACACAACACTCTGACAAGCTATTGATGACTAGCCACATCCCCACTTCAGAGACGCTAAAGTGTCAGAAATAAATGCATCTTAGATTTGATAAAATATAGTGTCTGCAGACCTGAGAATGGACACCCACCTGCCCAGTAACCACAGCTGCCTTTTAAGGACAGTGTAAGCCTCAAGCACCTAACTTTGTGGCCTCATTTTCCCTTCTCTGTGGGCCTGCTCTTTGGTTTTCCCAATTGAACAACAATAAAAAGTTCAGTGCCCTGGGAGGCCAGAGATGATCTCCCCAAACCTATATATCATCCCCAGCCCCAACGGCCATCTTTCCATCCCTTGTACCTTACATACTCTGACCTACCACTGGACCTTTGCACAAGCTATTCTCTGCTCAGAATACCACTTATCCTTCAGAGCTCAATTGTCACCTTCTCCAGGGAGCCCTCCCTGAATTCACTGAGCAGAACAAGCCTTATGCGGTGCTTACCACCCTTACAAATTCAACCAGACATTCACTGTGGGTGGTTAGTTGCACATCTGTGTTCTGCATTAGATTGTGAGAATAGGGGTTGACTGGGCTTCTCTCCAGTGTACCCCTAGTACCTGGCACGTAATAGGTGCTCAATAAAATTTAAGTCCCATGAACCAATGAAATTTCCTGAACAGGGCACTCATTCTGGGAGGGGAGCAAGTCCTTCAAGGTCACACAACTGGTCAGAGGTGAGCCTGGCACAGATGTGGCTCCAGCAGCCAGGCCTTTACCCACTGCCAGAGCCTCCCCGGTCCCGGCCCAGGTCACTCACCCTCTTCTCGTGGTTGGGGACAATGCAGCGGACGAAGCTGGGGTTGGTGTTGCTGAGTGTGGCCATGAGGCGGCTCAGGGACTCCTTGTAGAGCTGTCCCACGGTCCGGAACATGCCCCGGCGGGGGCGGCCACCCGGGGGGCCATCCCCCAGGCTGCTCACCTGCTCCAGCCCCACGATTCCCTCCACTGTGGGAAGAGGAAATCAGATGCAGAGTGAGGAGGGGACCGGGGGCCAGTTTGGGGGCACCGGGCTGGCCAAAGGTGAAGGGTCTTATTATTTATAGGGCATGGCACTTTACATATGAAACACCTCACACAGCCTGGTAGGGTAGGGAGTCCCAGCCCCACTGGACTGGCGGGCAAACTGAGGCTCAGAAAAAGGGGGAAATTGCGCCCCAGGCCACACAGCTTAGAAACTGCAGGTCCAGGACTTAAACCCAGGCAGTGTGAGTCCTCTCAAACCCTGACCTCTGACACCTCTTCTCCTCAAGGACAAAGCTCTCCGTTTTTCCTATGGGCAGATATGACGAGGACAGCAAATGCTTACTTAGCACGAATCCTCTGCCGGGCACTGTTCAAAAAGACTTTACCTCCTCTGGCTTTTTCATAAGACAGAGAGAGTCGCTCCCATTTACAGATGAGGGAACCAAGTCACAGAGAAGGAAAAGGGTAGCCACAAACACAGCACCGCTGCATTGTTAGGAACACCAAACAGAGTCACATTAAACATGGAATAGAGCCCTGGCTGCTTTGGCTCAGTGGATAGAGCATCGGCCTGCGGACTGAAGGGTCCTGGGTTCAATTCCAGTCAAGGGCACATGCCTGCGTTGTGGGCTCTATCCCCAGCAGGGGGTGTGCAGGAGGCAGCCGATCAATGATTCTCTCTCATCATTGATGTTTCTCTCTCCCTTCCTCTCTGAAATCAATAAAAAAATATATTTTTTAAAAAAATGGAATAGAGCCCTGGTGGGTGTGGCACAGTTGGTTGAGCGTTGTCCCAGGCCACCGAGAGGTTGCCGGTTCGATTCCCTGGTCAGGACACATGCTCAGGTTGCAGGTTTGATCTCTAGGGGGGAACATGTGGGAGGGAGGCAGTTAATCAATGCTTCTCTCTCTCTATCTCTCTCGCCTCCTCTCCCTCTTAAAAAAAAAAAAAATCAATAAAACATTTCTAAAAAATGGAATGGAGTCCGGCTTTCCTGTGCAATGTGTGAGATAAGGCAATCTGCCTTCACATGAAGCATGCTTTTAGAAAGGCCTGATTTCACGGCAACTCTGTTTCTCTATTGTCACTTGATGGTGTCACTTCAGCAAGTGAGAAACACCCACTCAACTTCGGTGATCGCATCACGCCCGGTTTCTCAGGACCCTGCAGCCGGGGCCCATCTGCTGCCCTGCTGTCCCCGGCGATGAGGGTCACTGGGGTCCACCGGATCGTCTGCATTCAGGCGGGACCTGGCGTGTGGTGGGGGCTCAGATACAGCATTATTCTACCCAGGTTTTAACGCTCCCTCCCACACTTACAGTTATCATCAAAAGGATAATGATCACGTATTAAGCTCTTACAGCACAGCTAAGAGCTGAGGCTCGGGGACTCGATATCCTGGGTTCAAATCCCGGCTCCGCCACGTACTGGCTGTGTGATCTCGGGCTGGTGACTTGACCTCTCTGTGCTTGAATTCCTCATCTGTGTAAGGGCGGGTCATAGTGCTAACACCTGCCTCTGGGCCGCTCAGAGGACTCCATGTGTTAAAAATCGTAGAAGGGCTTTGCACAGAGCGAGGCACACAGTCGGTGCCATTAAACGCCAGCTGATCTGAGCAATTTGGTTAGACTTAGAGGAAGGCACTGGGTCTGGACACCGCTGAGGGAGCTGACGGGGAGGAAGAGGATGCATGCGAGGCCTCCTTGTGGAGAGAAAAGGGACGGGTGTTCAAACCAGGTCCCCGGTCCAACAGGCCCACCCTCCTCGCCTGGCAAATCTCACCCATCCACGCAGAGCAACACCCACCCCCTGGCGGAGAGATGGCAGAGCCGTGCCTCCCTGAAGATCCTGGGGGCGCCGGTGGGAAGGAGCCAAGGAAAGAGAATTGCTGGAAGCCCCCCTGTTCTGGGGGAGGGGGCAGAGGGCAGATGGCAGAGAGATGGGGGGGATGCGAAGGGAGCAGTATGGACGGGACGAGGGAGAGAAGGTGGCACAGAGAGAGAGAGAGGAGACGATGGTTAGTCAGCAGCGCGAGGCGGAGCAGGAGGGAAGCCTGAACCCCGACCATAGACCTTCACAGCCAGGGAGGCGCCCCGGTCACCGCTGTGTCCACCTGCCAGGCGTCAGCGTGGCTGCGGGACGCGTGTCCTCTGGGAGGAACCCGTGCCGGAGGGAAAAAGGTCTCTCTCCCCGGAGGTTCCTTCTGTGTCTGTTTTGTTAGTGTCTCTTTGCCCCCCGACCGCCTGGAAACTCACGGACTCGCTCCACGCTTCCGCCCAGGCTCCTGCCTTTGTCTCTCATTTCATCTGCTCCCGCCCCCCCCCCCCCCCCGGGGCTTCTAGGACGCTGGGCACCCAGCTGTGGGCTCAGGGCAGCTGTAAGAGGGATTCATGCCCCAGTAGCCCCGTTTCCCACCCCTCATGTGACTTGCAGCTCCTTGAGCCTGGGCTGGCCTGTGGCTGCTGTGTTCAGGGGACCCGGGGGGACCCTGTGCCATGTTCCAGGCTGGGACTCGGGGAGCGCTTTGCTGCTCCCACTTTCCCTCTTGGAACCCTCAGAGTCGGCCACAGATGGGGCGGGACGTGGGAGGGGTCGCCGGGGACATCGTGTGTCCGTGAACGAGGCACAGACGTTAAAGACGTGGGGCAGGGCGTGACTTTCGGTCTGAAGGCGCTGCCTCTCCTAGCAGGACCTGGTTTTGTTGCTGAATGTCTAACGCTGCGTGGCAATCCCTCTTGTGTAAACCAGATGAGACCCAGGTGTCAAAGCTTCCCTCCTCGAGTCAGCTCACAAGATCGAGGCGCCACACCCGTGTGCCCTGTGGGTTTGCTCCGGGAACCACTCATCCTGCTCATTTTGTTCTCTTGTCTGGTTGCGTGGGCTGGCGCCTCTACAACTACGCTTTTCACTTCCATCAGAGACTAAGGCACATCGACACTTTCAGGAAACCTGGGATCGGAAAAAACTAAGGTGCTGGTGCTGCCAGTTGTAGCCAATCAGCTCTCAAACCTCCTCTCAGGACGGGGGGCCACGGACGAGGCTGGGGAAAGCCCCGGGGCCCACCTCACGGGCAATCGGCCCTTCTGCCCGGGCCTCTTAGAAGTGACATTCCGAGAAGACTAACGGCAAATTCCCACCGGCCTTTTTGGAGCAAGAAAGCTCCAACACTGTATCTCAGCCTGTTGCTACCTTCCTTCTTCCCAGGGGTCCCGAAGGGAACTTTGTGAGAAAGCAAATCAATAAAGGTCGAGCCCAGCCCGTGTGGCTCAGTGGTTGAGCATCGACCTAGGAACCAGGACGTCATGGTTCGATTCCCGGTCAAGGCACATGCCCGGGTTTCAGGCTTGATTCCCAGGGTGAGGTGTGCAGGAGGCAGCTGATCAATGATTCCCTCTCATCATTGATGTTTTCTCTCTCTCTCCCCATCTCCCTTCCTCTCTGAAATCAATACAAACATATAAAAATAAATAAAAGTCTAAAAGTTGATCTACCTGTAAAGTACTCCCTTCTGAGTTCTCATTATTAATTCTTTTTAAAAATATATATATATATTTTATTGATTTTTCACAGAGAGGAAGGGAGAGGGATAGAGTTAGAAACATCAATGGGAGAGAAACATCGATCAGCTGCCTCCTGCACGCCCCCTACTGGGGATGTGTCCGCAACCAAGGTACATGCTTTTGACTGGAATTGAACCTGGGACCCTTCAGTCCGCAGGCCGACACTCTATCCACTGAGCCAAACTGGCTAGGGCTTGTTATTGTTATTAATTTTTTTCCAGTCAAATCTCATTGTGTGTGTGTGTGTGTTTTAGGGGAGGCAGGGTGGTCATATGCCATCTACAAATAATGTTATCTCTTTCTTTACAATGCGCACACACTTATTTCTTTTTCTCATCTGATTGCATAGGCTAGTATCGCCAAAAAAGTGTTTCACAGCAGTGTTGACCGTGGGCATCCTTGTCTTGTTTAAGGAGCAGTGTTTTATCACTGAACTAGAGGCCTGGTGCACAAAAATCGTGCACTGGAGGGGGGTGTCCCTCAGCCTAGCCTGCACCTTCTCACAGTCTGGGAGCCCTCGGGGGATGTCCGCCTGCCAGCTTAGGCCCGCTCCCTCCGGGGATCAGGCCTAAGGCAGCAGTCAGACATCCCTCTCACAGTCTCAGGCCCCCCTTGCTCCTTACTGCCTGCCTGCAGCGGAGGCGGGAGAGGTTCCTGCCATCGCCGCTGCCCTCGCCAGCCTGAGCCTGGCTTCTGGCTGAGCAGTGCGCCCCCTGTGGGAATGTACTGACCACCAGGGGGCAGCTCCTGCGTTGAGTGTCTGCCCCCTGGTGGTCAGTATGCGTCATAGCGGCCTGTGTTCTGCCGCTTCATCGATTTGCATTTTACCCTTTTATTATACAGGACAGGATGCTGGCTTGAGACATCAACCAACCACTCATTGCAAACACTACTGTGAGACCGACTGGCTTGCCTGCGTAAGTTCTGCACCTGAGCAGACAACTCAGCCCCGGAAACAAGGTGCTCACACTGTGGGCTGGGGAAGGGACGCCCAGAACTGCAGGGCCGGGGAAGCGGGTCCTCACCGTCTTTCCAGATCTCCGCCGTCAGCCGGTCTGTGCTCTGGTGCAGCAGGGCTGCGACATTGTCATTCAGAGGGTCCATGTTTTTCATCAGCCACTCATTGGCCTTGTAGTCGACCTGAGTGGAGTCGGGCACGGGAGGGGTGAACTTGCAGGTTCAGGGGCTCTCCTGAGTTCTCCAGGAGCCCCCCCAGAAGTTCTGAGGCTCCGGCTCTGGGACTCACCACCGGAGAGCACTGGTGCCACCTTGTGTCCATATCTGGAACTGCACCCTCCGCCAGCATGACCCCTCTCCCTGTGCTTCCCCGTCCACCTCTGCCCTCGTCCACTTTCTTCCTTATTCATTCCACTCCAGACACACGGCTTCCACGCTGTTCCTCAAACGTGCACCTCACTTCCTCCTCAAGATTTTACCCCTGCCGCACCCCGCCCCCCCTCCCGCCCCTGCCTGGGAGTCCCTCGCTGTGGCATTTCCCACGGATAGTTGCTTGGGAGAGTTCAGGGTTTTGTTTTGAGGCTCCCACAGAGTCATGGTCTTGACCACAACACCCTGCATATGTCCCTGTCCCCGCCCCCGCGCCCCCCCACCCCCCACCATACAGGGGCTCCCTGAGGCCAGAGCCCGGGCCTATTCCAGCCCAGCACAGAGCTAGGCACATAGATCTTAGAAAATGTTTGGGAAACTTGGTGCCCTACACAGGACACACAGGGCCCTGCCTCCCAGTCGCCGTACATGCTGTTCCCCCCGCCTGCAGAGCCCTTCCTGCCCTTTACCCGTCCTTTCTGGCCCCTGTCACACACCATTTAGGCCAGACAGCCCACAGGCCAGATAGGGCCTGCCACATGTTTTTGTAAATAAAGTTTTATTGGAATACAGCCTTCATTTAGGTCTTCATTTATGAGTTACCAGTGGCTTCCGTCACACTGCAGTGGCAGAAGCCAGTGGTTGTGACAGAGTGGCCCATGAAGCTGAAGCTATTTACAGAAACTGTTCGCTGGCCCTTAGTTTAGGTTTCAGATCAAGCACTGCTCTTCTCTGTGAAACCGTCCCTGGGGCTCCCCCTCTGGGCTTTGGCTTTGACACTGCCCTTAGGCGCCCCGACCAAAGCACCCGCCAGCCTTACATGCCAATAGTTTGTATTTGTCTTTCTTCCAGATAAGGAACTCAGAGAGGACAGAAACCATGTCTGACTTGGGCCCCCAACTTTGCTCAGCACAGGGCTGGGTGCACAAGGACGCCTGTTTGCTGAGTGAGTAGATAAAAGGCACATGATTCTCCTCTTGGCGAACTCCTACCCACCCCTCAAAACCTACTGTGAAAATCCCCTCCTCCAGGAAGCCATTGTTGACATCACCAGACAGAGTCCTCACTCCTCCCGGGGCTTTCCTCGCCCCTGGCCTGGCTGTGTCCTGTCCCAGTGGACCTCCGGTGGTTGGCACCCTCCCCCCCATCTGTAGCCAAGTGGCCCCCACTCCCACCCACAAGCCCCAACCCCCTACCTTGCCCGCGTAGTGCAAGACGCTGAAGTCGGCCTGGTCCCGCAGCTGCCGCGGCCGCTGGAACTTGGGGTGGCCGCCCTGCTCCTGCGCCACCTTCTCCACGAAGGACTTGTCCGTGGCCTTGGGGAACCAGCACTCCTCGTCCAGCAGGGCCAGGAGCCCAGGCGGGTTGGCCTGACCATTGACAGGAAGGGAGAGCGAGTCAGGTCCCCAGATACTGGGCACTTAGGTGGTGGCTGGTTTTTAGCTCTTATAACTGACACGTGGATGTCGGACGGAACGTGAGGACAACAGTTGCAGTGACAGCCATGATGAGCCCGTGGTTGGAGCCGGGCCTGTGGCAGCTCGTCCCAGGGTCACACAGATCTGGGCTGTTTTGTCCATTTAACTGATGGGGAGGCCCGAGGCCGGCGGGGGAGGGCCTGGCCTGGGCCACAGGAGGTGGGGAGGCGCTGTGGGCGGCGGGCAGAGCTGTGGGCGGCGGGCAGAGCTGTGGGCGGGCTCACCGGCCGCTCGATGAGGTCGATGCAGGGCTGCAGGTCGAGGCCGAAGTCCAGGAAGGTCCAGGGGATGCCCTCGCGCTGGTACTCCTCCTGCTCCAGCACGAACATGGTGTGGTTGAACAGCTGCTGCAGCTTCTCGTTCGTGTAGTTGATGCACAGCTGCTCGAAGGAGTTCAGCTGCGGGGAGGAGGGGGAGCGTGAGAAGGGACGGGGGCCCAGAGGGAGGGGGACGGGGGCTCAGAGGGAGGGGGACGGGGACCCAGAGGACGGGGGACGGGGACCCGGAGGGAGGGGGACAGGGGTCCAGAGGGAGGGGGCGGGGACCCAGAGGGAGGGGGACAGGGGACCAGAGGGAGGGGGACAGGGAACCAGAGAGAGGGGGCGGGGACCCAGAGGACGGGGGACGGGGACCCAGAGGGAGGGGGACAGGGGTCCAGAGGGAGGGGGACAGGGATCCAGAGAGAGGGGGCGGGGACCCAGAGGACGGGGGACGGGGACCCAGAGGGAGGGGGACGGGACCAGAGGGAGGGGGACAGGGGTCCAGAGGGAGGGGGACAGGGACCCAGAGAGAGGTGGGCGGGGACCCAGAGGGAGGTGGACGGGGACCCAGAGGGAGGGGGACGGGGACCCAGAGGGAGGGGGACAGGGACCCAGAGAGAGGGGGCGGGGACCCAGAGGGAGGGGGACGGGGACCCAGAGGGTGGGGGACAGGGGTCCAGAAGGAGGGGGACAGGGGTCCAGAGGGAGGGTGAGGGGCAGCGTGATGGGGCCCTCAGGCCTCGGCCGGCACCGAGTGCAGACCTGGAAGATCTCGAAGCCGGCGATGTCCAGGATGCCCAGGAAGGAGGCGCCCTGCCGGGGGCTGCGGTCCAGGGCCCGGTTGAGGCGCAGGACCAGCCAGCGGAAGAGGCGCTCATAGGTGGCCTTGGCCAGGGCTTCCAGCGCGAAGTCAGCCTGCGTGCGGGACAGGATGCACAGTGAGGGCCCGGCCCGCACACCCAGCCCGTCCTCGGCCCCGTCCCCACCCCCCATGGTTTAAGAACGAGGTCATGAACAGCAGCCGACCATTCCTCGAGCCCTGGGGTGTGAAGCACTCGGGGCTCATCAGTCCGTTCGTCCTCCCCCTACTCCCTGAACCAACTAGACAGCATCACAGTCAAGTGGGGTAGACTCTGGGGCCTGCCAACCTGGGTTTGAATCCTGGCTCTGCCATGAGGCTGTGTTACCGCGGACATGTGAATAAACCTCTCTGTGCCTCAATGTCCTCATCTGTGAAATGGATCCTAACCGTACCTCAGCAGAGAGCGGAATCCTGGTCAGTGTGACCTCCGACCTCTGGTCCCCGTCTCCCCCGGTGTGTCTTCACCCTAGCACCTCGAGTGCCCAGCCTGGGGCAGGCAGATGCCTCTGCCCAAGAGCTGGACCCTGCAAACCTCTAGCCCATGTTGACTCCTTTCCTCCCCCGCCATTGTGAGCCCTGGCTCAGCCTCATGGTCATTTGCTCGGATTATGGCAGCAGCCTCGTCATGACTCGCTGCTTCCACCGTGCCCCCCTGCACTCCGTTCTCCACACAGGAGATAAGGAGACCTTGCCCGGCCAGCGTGGCTCAGTGGTTAGGCGTCCACCCATGAACCAGGAGGTCAGGGTTTGATCCCCAGTCAGGGCACATGCCCGGGTTGCAGGCTCGATCCCCAGTGGGGGGCGTGCAGGAGGCAGTCGATCCATGATTCTCTCTCATTGATGTTTCTATCTCTCTCTCCTCTCCTGTCCTCTCTGAAACCAATAAAAACATTTTTTTATAAGAAGGTAAGGAGCCCCAGGTGGTTTGGCTCAGTGCATACCATTGGCCTATGGGCCAAAGGGTCCCAGGTTCGATTCTGGTCAAGGGCATGTACCTCGGTTGCAGGCTCTTCCCTGGCCTGGGCTCTGGTCAGGGCTCATGCAGGAGGCAACCGATCGATGTGTTTCTCTCACACTCTCCCTAAATATCAATGGAAAAATATCCTCGAGTGAAAATTAACCAAAAAAAAAAGAAGAAAAGGAGATTTTTTTTTTTACAAAAAACAAACGGAGTCATCTTGCTCCCTGGCTTAAACCCTCGCTGGCTTCCTGCTGCACTTTTAATAAAACTCACCTCCTTACTGTGGCCTCTAAGACCCTCTATGATCTATCCCCTCCCAACCTCTGGCTGCAGCTTCAACCACCCTCTTCCCCACTCTCTAGCCTCACTGACCTCCTTAATGTTCCCAACTCGCCAGGCTTGTTCCAACCCCAGGGCCTTTGCACGTCCAGGTCTCAACTTGAACATCACCTCCCGGGAGAGGACCTTCCTGACCACCTGGCCCTCTCCTTCATGGAAGGCATCCCCGCCTCGAAGCATCCTGTTTATCTTGTATTATCTGTGTTCCTACCACTGCTTTTATCCCCGGCACCCAGACCAGAGCCGTAACTGGGCCAACACCCAGCAAAAGTTGGTTGAGTGAGCGAGGAAAAACGGCATAAGCCACTGAGACCCGGGACCTTGGCTGGGGTTCTCCCCATGCCCGTCCCCCCGACCCCCTCCCAGCACCACCTACCTGCTCTTTGGTCTGCGCTTTCTGCACGTAGTCCCGGCCAACTTTGATGCGGGGGGTGAGCAGGGCGCGGGAGAAGTCCGTCACCCCCAGTCCCAGCAGGCGGCAAAGCTTCTGGGCAGCTGAGGACAGATGGGCACATGGACCCCTCAGCACCGGGAAGGGGCACCGCCCCCCTCTGTGGGGAACAGAAGCCCCGCCTTTCCCACCACAGGCATCTCTGGTTCTAAAAGTGAGTACCCCTTGCCGGAGCCGGTTTGGCTCAGTGGGTAGAGCATAGGCCTGTGGACTGAAGGGTCCCAGGTTCCATTCCGGCCAAGGGCACATGCCCGGTTGCTGCTCGATGCCCACTAGGGGGTGTGCAGGGGGCAGCCGATCCATGATTCTCTCTCATCGTTGATGTTTCTCTCTCTCTCCCTCTCCCTTCCTCTCTGAAATCAATAAGGATATATTAAAATAGCCCTGACTGGTTTGGCTCAGTGGATAGAGCATTGGCCTGCGGACTGAAGGGTCCCAGGTTCGATTCTGGTCAAGGGCATGTACCTTGGCTGCAGGTACATCCCCAGTAGGAGATGTGCAGGAAGGAGCTGATCGATGTCTCTCTCATCGATGTTTCTAACTCTCTATCCCTCTCCCTTCCTCTCTGTAAAAAAAATCAATAAAATATATATTTTTTAAAAAAGAGACCAAGATCTTGGCACTAGGTATGCTAAAAAAAAAAAAAAAAAAAAAAAAAAAAAAAAGAATATATTAAAATAATAATAATAAAGCAGAGCTATTTCCAGTTGGATAGAAAAAAGAATATCAACTATAATTCTGCTTCTGAAAGGCAAAAAAATATATATATGCAAGCCCAGAGGCCAGGAGGAGACATGCCCAATGCTGAAGGCAGGTGTCTGAGGGGCGGGGATGCCCGGGGACCCTGCTCCTCCCCTGCCACCCCCATGCCCTCTCCCCCAACCCCACTCCCCGTTGGCACGCTGGTGCCGGTCAGACTTTGAGTGGGGATCGCACTTATAACCAGGAAGACGGTGGGAAATGCTATTTTGGAAAAGACTCAGCCAAGGGCGGGATCTGAGAGCGCCCGGCTGGGCAGGGGTGCTCTGTGGGTGGGCGGCAGGCAGGGGGCGTCACCTGTGTTGTCAGGCATGGAGGCCTGGTCGTTGTTCCGTTCTCGCTTCAGGACGATGTTGCCAAACTGGAGCACGGCCGAGACCATCCGCAGCATGGCTGGGGGGGGGGGGGGGGCAGAGAGAGAGGTCACTGCGGCTCCAGATTAGCTACCCCTTAGACACGGAGCTTCAAAACCCTGCCAGCCCGGCCGGCGTGGCTCAGTGGTTGAGCGTCCACCCAGGAACCAAAGGTCACCTGTTCAATTCCCATTCAGGGCACATGCCCAGTTGCGGGCTGGACCCCCAGTAGGGGATGTGCAGGAGGCAGCTGATCAATGATTCTCTCTCATCATTGATGTTTCTCTCTCTCTCTCTCTCTCTCTCTCCCTTCCTCTCTGAAATCAATAAAAATATATTTTAAAAATAAAAACATCTTATTCATACACAGGGTAGATCAAAAGTAGGTTTACAGCTGTTCACATGGAAAATAACACACTAATTAATAAGTGATGATGCAAGAACAAACTCCGTGCGTCCGTGCTCACAGCTGTCAAGCTGCGTTTGCCCCACCCTGTGTATTGTCACTTCATTCACACGGAGCTCCCAGCCAACAGCACTGTAACGGCGCCTGAAGGAAGCTCGTCTAACACAGATTCTCTCTCCGAAAGGCACATCCAGCCGCGTGCTCAGGAATGCGGCCAGCGCTCCAGCGCTACGCCTGGAAGGCGTTACAGACACACTCGACACCATCAACAAAAGCACAAAAATGCTAAAAACCCAACAGAACACCAAAGGACACTGGTTCATGGGAGGAGAGCTGACCTCAGTGGTATGCACCGCGCAACTCAAAACGTTCACCCCTCGGTGAATGACCACAAACACACCAGGAGTGCCGGTTATAACGCACCAGGAGTGCGGGTCATAACGCACAGGAGTACTGGTTATAACGCACAGGAGTGCTGGTTATAACGCACCAGGAGTACTGGTTATAACGCACCAGGAGTACTGGTTATAATGTAGCAGGAGTGCTGGTTATAACGCACAGGAGTACTGGTTATAACGCACAGGAGTGCTGGTTATAATGCACCAGGAGTGCTGGTTATAACGCACAGGAGTGCTGGTTATAACGCACAGGAGTGCTGGTTATAACGCACAGGAGTGCTGGTTATAATGTAGCAGGAGTGCTGGTTATAACGCACAGGAGTACTGGTTATAACGCACAGGAGTGCTGGTTATAATGCACCAGGAGTGCTGGTTATAACGCACAGGAGTGCTGGTTATAATGTAGCAGGAGTGCTGGTTATAACACACAGGAGTACTGGTTATAACGCACAGGAGTGCTGGTTATAATGTAGCAGGAGTGCTGGTTATAACGCACAGGAGTACTGGTTATAACGCACAGGAGTGCTGGTTATAATGCACCAGGAGTGCTGGTTATAACGCACAGGAGTGCTGGTTATAACGCACAGGAGTGCTGGTTATAACGCACCAGGAGTGCTGGTTATAACGCACAGGAGTACTGGTTATAACGCACAGGAGTGCTGGTTATAATGCACCAGGAGTGCTGGTTATAACGCACAGGAGTGCTGGTTATAACGCACAGGAGTGCTGGTTATAACGCACAGGAGTGCTGGTTATAACGCACGAGGAGTGCTGGTTATAACGCACAGGAGTGCTGGTTATAACGCACAGGAGTGCTGGTTATAACGCACAGGAGTGCTGGTTATAACGCACCAGGAGTGCTGGTTATAACGCACAGGAGTGCTGGTTATAACGCACAGGAGTGCTGGTTATAACGCACAGGAGTGCTGGTTATAACGCACAGGAGTGCTGGTTATAACGCACCAGGAGTGCTGGTTATAACGCACCAGGAGTGCTGGTTATAACGCACCAGGAGTGCTGGTTATAACGCACCAGGAGTGCTGGTTCTAACGCACAGGAGTGCTGGTTCTAACGCACCAGGAGTGCTGGTTCTAACGCACAGGAGTGCTGGTTCTAACGCACCAGGAGTGCTGGTTCTAACGCACCAGGAGTGCTGGTTATAACGCACAGGAGTGCTGGTTATAACGCACCAGGAGTGCTGGTTATAACGCACAGGAGTGCTGGTTATAACGCACAGGAGTGCTGGTTATAACGCACAGGAGTGCTGGTTATAACGCACAGGAGTGCTGGTTATAACGCACAGGAGTGCTGGTTATAACGCACAGGAGTGCTGGTTATAACGCACGAGGAGTGCTGGTTATAACGCACAGGAGTGCTGGTTATAACGCACAGGAGTGCTGGTTATAACGCACAGGAGTGCTGGTTATAACGCACCAGGAGTGCTGGTTATAACGCACAGGAGTACTGGTTATAACGCACAGGAGTGCTGGTTATAATGCACCAGGAGTGCTGGTTATAACGCACAGGAGTGCTGGTTATAACGCACCAGGAGTGCTGGTTATAACGCACCAGGAGTGCTGGTTCTAACGCACCAGGAGTGCTGGTTCTAACGCACGGGAGTGCTGGTTCTAACGCACCAGGAGTGCTGGTTCTAACGCACCAGGAGTGCTGGTTCTAACGCACAGGAGTGCTGGTTATAACGCACCAGGAGTGCTGGTTATAACGCACAGGAGTGCTGGTTATAACGCACCAGGAGTGCTGGTTATAACGCACAGGAGTGCTGGTTATAACGCACCAGGAGTGCTGGTTATAACGCACAGGAGTGCTGGTTATAACGCACAGGAGTGCTGGTTATAACGCACCAGGAGTGCTGGTTATAACGCACCAGGAGTGCTGGTTATAACGCACAGGAGTGCTGGTTATAACGCACCAGGAGTGCTGGTTATAACGCACAGGAGTGCTGGTTATAACGCACCAGGAGTACTGGTTATAACGCACAGGAGTACTGGTTATAACGCACCAGGAGTGCTGGTTATAACGCACAGGAGTGCTGGTTATAACGCACAGGAGTGCTGGTTATAACGCACCAGGAGTGCTGGTTCTAACGCACCAGGAGTGCTGGTTATAACGCACCGGAGTGCTGGTTATAACGCACCAGGAGTGCTGGTTATAACGCACAGGAGTGCTGGTTATAACGCACAGGAGTGCTGGTTATAACGCACCAGGAGTGCTGGTTATAACGCACAGGAGTGCTGGTTATAACGCACCAGGAGTGCTGGTTATAACGCACCAGGAGTGCTGGTTATAACGCACAGGAGTGCTGGTTATAACGCACCAGGGGTGCTGGTTATAACGCACCAGGGGTGCTGGTTATAACGCACCAGGGGTGCTGGTTATAACGCACCAGGGGTGCTGGTTATAACACACAGGAGTACTGGTTATAACGCACCAGGAGTGCTGGTTATAACACACAGGAGTACTGGTTATAACGCACGGGAGTATGTTAGGGTGGCAATCACTCTTGAGATGAAACTCAACATCGTTGCCCAGCATGAAGGCCACAGCCATAATCACATAAGTTCCAGGAGATATTTGACACTTTAGCATAAAAGCTTTGTGTTAGCCCTGGCCGGTTTGGCTCAGCGGATAGAGCGTCGGCTGGCAGACCGAAGGGTCCCAGGTTCGATTCCGGTCAGGGCACAGGCCTGGGTTGCGGGCTCGATCCCCAGTAGGGGGCGTGCAGGAGGCAGCCGATCAATGATTCTCTCTCATCATTGATGTTTCTCTCTCCCTCTTCCTTCTTCTCTGAAACCAATAAAAAAATATTAAAAAAAAAAAAGCTTTGTGTGAGGTGGTTTTGCCCAGCTGTGGGTTGGCAAGGCTAAGCTGTGATGTTCAGTAGGTGTGTTAGATGCATTTTCGATTTATGACATTTTCAACTTCCCATGGGTTTATTGAGAGGCAACCGCAGCGTAAGTCTAAGAGCGTCTGTATTTGCCAGTCTGTGCGGAGCTCCAAAAGCCGGCAATGCTGCCCCGGCCGGTGCGGCTCAGTTGGTTGGAGCATCGTCCCGTGCACTGAAAACTGGTGGTTCAATTCCCGGCCAGGGCACATGCCCAGGTTCTGGGTTCGATCCCTGGCTGGATCACATGCTGGAGGCAACTGATAGATGTTTCCCTCTCACATCAAATGTTTCGCAAATCAATTTTTAAAAATTTAAAGTGGGCAATGCTGCCCCCTAGTGTACATCTCAGGAATGTGTAGGACTTAGCTGATGTAAAGTTGAGGGCCATTGAGGCAAGGAGTGGAGTGTTTCTGGGTGTCCCAGGGTGTGGGCAGGTGGGGGCAAGGCAGACGCCCCTCTGTACTGCAAAGAATCGTCCACATCAGCCCCAGCCGGTTTGGCTCAGTGGATAGAGCGTCGGCCGGCAGACCGAAGGGTCCCAGGTTTGACTCTGGTCAAGGGCACATGACCGGGTTGCGGGCTCGATCCCCAGTAGGGGGCAGCTGATCCATGATTCTCTCTCATCATTGATGTTTCTATCTCTCTTTCTCCCTTCCTGTTTGAAATCAATAAGAACATATTAAAAAAAAATTGCCCACATCCCGTGTGACTCCTAAATGTCCCATTGGGCAGTCACATCTGTGAAGTAATGGTTTGCAGTGATCTGACAAGAATCCCTCCTGTTTTACGTATACACACATAAGCGTCTGGTTTGAATGCACAGTGAATTTTCCAGGATGGGGGGGCACCGTGTAATCGGAGGAAAGACTGTTGTTACTTTCGTTCAGAATTTTATGTGGATTTGGCCAGCATTTCAGAACCCTCTGGCTTCCCACAGCAAAGCTGCGCCCGGCATTTGAGTCGACCACATAGCACACCTACAGCAGGCTGCCCTGGGCGTCCGGAGGGCGACCCAGAGGTACCCACCTACTTCTCTGGGAAGGACCCGGGGCTGTCCTTGCAGCCACAATGGGGTGAGTCCCGGGCAGATGCCCCACCTCCCTGGACCTCTGTCTCCTTTTGTCAAAAGAACAGTCTATGAAAAGGTGACCGGCTGGCTCCACTCCTTATAAGTGAAACACAAAATCTACCAACAAACTCACAAAGGTGTGCGAGCGAGAGAGCCAGCAAGCAGGCACGGGGAGTGGGAACTAGCGCCACCTACTGGCCAGCGATGAGGTTGATTCTCTACAATTAAAATTAACAGAAGGGGGGGGGAGGTCAGAGGTGAAACCCACAAACCCGCAAGTGGGTACTTGTTGGTCCTGATGCCAGGTGCCCAGGGGTCATTACCCGCTGCTCTACTTGCACACGTGTTTGAAATTTCCCATAATAAAAAGATAATCAAAAATATCCAGCAATAAAAAGGAGCGACGCTGACACAGGCTACCTCATGGGAGCGCGGGAACTCATGCTGAGTGACAAGCCAGCCACAGGGGCCTCTATGATCCCACTGACAGGACCGGCCCAGGATAAGCAAATCCGCAGTCGGGAAGCCGGTGAGTGGCTGCCGGGGGCTGGCGGAGGCAACGGGAGGGTGACGGCAAAGGGCGCAAGCTACCGCCTTGGGCCATGGAAAATGTCTCACATCGTCGGTGGTGATGGACGCACACCTCTGCGAACGCACTGAAAGCCACGGGCTTGTGCCCTTGAACTAGGTCAGTGATCAGTAAACTGCGGCTCGCGAGCCACATGCGGCTCTTTGGCCCCTTGAGTGTGGCTCTTCCACAAAATACTGACTTCTGCGCATGGGCCACGAAGTTTCAATCTCACTGTACTTGCGCGCCCGCATGTGGTATTTTGTGGAAGAGCCACACTCAAGGGGCCAAAGAGCCGCATGTGGCTCACGAGCCGCAGTTTGCCGACCACTGAACTAGGTGAACGGCTGGGTAGGTTAATCACATCTCACTAAGGCTGGTAAACATGTAAACAGGATAAAAACAAAGCCTGCACCTCTCCCTGAGTCCCCCCTATCTCCTCTAAGAACTGAGCCTACAGGCCTGTTCACACATGAGCAGGAAGACGAGGGACAAGGATATTCAGGGCATTCTTTTTGGTCGTCCAATAGCAGTGGGAGGTAGTCACCCCAAGGGTCTACCTCCCAGGAACAGGGTTTGGAAAAAAGACTCATAGTTCATCTAAACAGTGAAAGCTGCCCTGGCCCAGTGGCTCGGTTGGTTGGAGCATTATCCCATAAACCAAAAGGTTGCCGGTTCAATCCCCAGGCAGAGCGGGTATGGGAGGCAACTAACCAATGTTTCTCCCGCACATGGATGTTTCTCTCTCTCTCTCTCTCTCTCTCTCTCTCTCTCTCTCTCTCTCTCTAAAAATCAGTAAACACATATCCTCAGGTGAGGGTTAAAAAATATCCTATATAATAAAATCCTAATAGGCAAATAGACCGACCGGTGGAATGACCGGTCGCTATGACATACACTCACCACCAGGGGGCAGATGCTCAACGCAGGAGCTGCCCCCAGCCCGCATGCCCCAGGCCAGCCAAGGCAGGTGCCACCGGGGGCCCTCGACTGCCCCGCCAGTCGCCCCACAGATCGGCCCTGATCGCCGGCCAGGCCTAGGGACCCTAACTGTGCACGGATTTCATGCACCGGGCCTCTAGTATATTTATAAACAATGAAAACTTACGCAGCCACAAAAACGAACTGGAGTTCGCCTACAGGGACTAAAACACAATGATGGCCAAAACGCATCGTTTGGTGGGAAAAGTGGGGAGCAAAGCCCCCAGCACTGGGTGATGAGCTGACTGACCCTGCACCGCCTGGGACCCGACGTGGGGCTGACCTGCCAGATGGTTTTCACCTGCTGGTCGGGCATCTCAGGTGTCTTGGGAGGAAGGTCAGGGGGCAGGGCCCACCTGGAGCGAGGCTGTGGGGGACATTTTAAATCGGTGGAGAAACATCTTAACAGTTGAATCACCAGCTCAGCTGAGCATCAGCCCTCGGCTAGAGAATGCCTGTCATCATGGGAAAAATATGTGCATCTTTTCTAAGTTATCTGAAATATTTCTACAAGGAGAAGCAGGAAGCTTAATGGTGCGAAATTCAGGTGGCAGGGGGGTGGAGGTGGGGGGGTTAGGAGACTTGGTTTTCCCAGGGCGACCTTTGGCCTATTCACCTGTCGCTGCATGCCATTCGTTGGGCTGGGAGGGTTATTTGAGGTGACATGTGTCAAGAGGTCAGGCGGAACCTGAGGGGCCAGGCAGGCGGCCCAGGCCCCCACCATCTGAATCTGTTTGCCAGCTGCCCAGGGAGGAGAGCGGAGACGGGCAGGCGGGCGTTGTGCAACCGCGATTGGGAAACGCGGCAGGGGAGGCCAGCGACCTGTGTCAATGGGCCCCGGGAGGCGGCCAAGCTGGCTCTTGGTCCGCAGCCCTCCCAGTTGGGCCCTGGAGCCACCAACCCTGGCTCCCAGGGCCTCCTGCAGCACCAGGGACCAGAGGAGAGCGAGGCCGGCCCGGCCCTGCCCTGCCCTGGAAATCAGGGTCTTTCCTCGGTGAAAAAAACCACACGCCACCCAAACCACAGAACCTCAGGCGCCGCCAGAACAAGGCGGAGGTCAACCTCTATGTGCTTGCTATGGGAGGAATCATGCCCTCCCCCCAAAAGGTATGCTGAAGCCCTAACCCCAGGGCCCCTCAGAATGTGGCCGCATCTGGGTGTGGGGTCATGGCAGGTGACATCACTACAGCTAAGACGAGGTCGCACTGGGCCCCTAATCCACTGGGATGGGGTGGGCGTCCTTACACCAGGCGGAAGTTGCACACACAGGTGTGCGCACAGGGAGAGTGCCATGTGAACACAGAGGCAGATCAGGTGACGCTCCTACAGGTGCAGGAACTGGGTAGGTTGCCAGGAAACCACCAGAAGCGAGGGGAGGGGCAGGGGACAGATTCTCCCAGGACCAGCCGACCCTGCCCAAGCCTGGTCTCCCTGCGGCCACAACGCGACACGACCCATTCCTGCCGTTTGAGGGGCTCGGGGTGGGGTCCTTTGTTATGGTGGCCTAGTGAGCGAATATAGCACTGCAGCTGGACTAGGGTCAAAACACACTGTTAGGTGACAAGCTCAGGGGCAAAGCAGCATCACACAAGGTGACATCTGAGTATCCCACACCCGGAACAACACCATTTTCCCTGCACCCTTGCCTCCGCCTCCTCCCGACCTCCGTCCATCTTCCGCACGGCCCAGAGCTGCCCTGGCCTGCCCCGAGCTCTCCCAGGCTCCCCAGGGCCCCCAGGACAAGCCCCAGCCCCTCCTCAGGCTGGAATTTGAGGCCCTGCCTGCCTCTGCAGCTCCATCCCTCACTCCCTTCTATCACACAGTAGACGGAAGTCTCATCCCTCAAACATGCCATGCCTTCCCTGCCCCAGGGCCTTTGCACAGGCGGCTCCCCTGCCTGAAACGCTCTTCCCTGATATCACCAATGCTCACCCCCTGAGCTCCCCCAGGCCTTTGCTCACCATCTCCGTGGGTCCCTCCTGATTCCCCACTTAAAGCTGTCCCCTCCTCCCCCCTCCATCCCTGGTTCTATTTTCCTCCCTGGCATTCATCGCCTTCTGGGAGAGCACAGAGTTCCTGATTTATCTGGACTGTAGTTCTCATTTAGCCAGTCTCCCGGAGGCAGGAATGCTTATCGGTCTCATACCCAGTGTGCACACAGTACTTGCTCAATAAACGCTCGAGCGAATAATCCAAGGAATGAATGACCAGCCCTCCCCCTACCCCACCTGCCCATGCAGAGCCCCCCCCCCCTCGCGGGCCCAGGGCACACTCACAGGTGATCTCCTCGTGGGTGAATCCCAGGACACGCAGGGACTCCAGCGTCTCCTGGAAAAGCTCGCGCTCCTGGCCGGGGGAGGACGCGGGCCCGTTGGTGAGGAAGCGGTAGTGGGAGCGAGGCTCCAGGAGGAGGTCGGCTGCAGGGGAAGGAGTGGGGGCCGAGGTCAAGGGCGAACGGTGGAGGTCGACTCACATCCCAGCTTCCTCGGAAGCCACCCCAGGCAGGCCCTTCCCCACTGGGACCCTCGGTCTCCTCCTCGGTGAAACGAGGGCGGAGCCTTTCCTCACGGGCCCGGTTTGGATGGGGGGTGGAGTGGGTGCTTACTTAGCACGTCTTAGACCATTAGTCTTCCCTCCTCCCATAGGGATTCTCCTGTGCCGGGGTTGCCCAGAGCAGGCAGGAGCCGCTGGTCGGCAGAAGCAACGGGGCCGGAGGGGCCCCAAGTGAGCGGAAGCCACGGCAGGGGCAGCAGCAGCGGGCGTGTGGCTCAGAAGCCACCGTGAGCGGGAGCCTGGGTGAGGGGGTCCAGGTGGGGGGCAGGAGCCAGAATGAGAGGAGCCTCGGACAGCAGGCAGCGGGGACAGTGGGGGCTTCTGTCGTAGCCACCAGCAGGAGGAGCGGGAGCGGGAGGAGTGGCGGGAGGAGCGTGAGCGAGAGGCAGGAGAACCTCAGGCAGCGGCAGAGCGAGGAGAGCCGGGAAGCCGCCCAGGCCAGGACCACGGGAGGAGAGGCCACAGCAAAGCTGGAGTCACACCCGCTGGAGTGAGCAGAGAGACATGAGCGTGAGCAGGAGCCACGTGGCCACCGGGCCAGTGTGATCAAGACCCGGGAGGCAGCAGGGCCAGAGGGCAGCGGGGGCCAGGGCGGGTGGCGGGACTCTGTGGGCACAAGTCGTGAGGCCACAGGAACCAGGGGCCGCGGGATCCAGGAGGCGGCAGCATCCACTGCCGGGCAGGAGCGGAACAGGCATCAGGGGCCCCCCTTCCTCCTCCCACGTCTCCTGCGGGGGCCCAGCAGCAACACGGACCCTTGAGCTGCTCGCCGGCGCCGCCCAGCAGCTGGTAGAAGATGTGGAAGCTGCACTCGTCCTTGGCCTGGCGGATGGCCCGCGACTTCTCCAGCAGATCTGGGTGGAGGAGTCAAGGTGCCGCAGAAGAGGGTTGAGGGGACCCTGCCCGGCCCCCTCGATCCCCTCGGCCCCCCTGCTATCCCGTAAGGCGGTGGAGCCCTTCCCAGCCCTGCCCGGGGGCCCTGCCACTGACTGGCTGAGCGGCCTTGAGCACGACGTCACTGAAACCCTGTGCCTCAGTTTCCTCATCTGTGAAAGGGGCTTGATCACAACACCCACCAACGAGTCGCTGGGAGGGTAAACGAGTTACAGTAAGAACATCTCCTGCCATCAGTACCCTCCCAGCCTCAGTTTCCCTGCATGGATATCAGGGCTACTGGCTCCTCCCCTCTAGGAAAGCCATGTGACTCATTCACATACTAACAATCGGCGACACACCTCAGGGTAAATAAAACGCCCAACAACTCGTTCGCCCCTCTGTATCCCCTGTGCGTGGCCCATGGACACGTATGTTGCGTGACAGTCGTTAACACAGGCTGTCCTTTGACTTAAACCCTGGGGTCACCAACCCCTGGGAAACGGGGAGCCGCAGGGGGGAGGGTCGCACAGGGCAGGGAGGGTGGGGGAAGCGTACACGACCCATGTGACCCTGGGTGCAGAGAGCCCCAGCCTCAGTTCCCTCCTGTTACACGGGGTGATGACGGCACCCGACTCGCGGGCTCAGAGAGGAGGGGCTGAGAGACAGACATGGTGAAATCACTGGGGATCAAGCCCAAAACCCAGACTGGGAATCGAACCGTGACCTCCTGGTTCATAGGTTGACGCTCAACCACGGAGCCACGCCAGCCGGGCAGGGATGCGGTTTCTTATTAATGTCGTTAAAATGATGATGAATGATTATGAATCAGGAATATTAACATCAAGTCCTGGCTGGGTGGCTCAATTAGTTGGAGTGTCGTCTCACGAACCAAAAGGTTTTGGGTTCGATTCCTGGTCAGGGCACATGACTAGGTTGTGGGTTTCATTCCCGGATGGGGCTTTTCCTGTCCAGGTGGCAACCGATCAATGTTTCTCTCTCTCTCTCTCAAAATCAACAAAAACATATCCTCAGGTGAGGATTAAAATAATATTAATTTACTTTTAATAACTAGAGCTCATTATTGACTGTTTACTATGTGGTGGGCGCAGTGCTGAGAATCTGACCCACGCTGTTCTCTAAACCCTTCTGGGGCAGGTTCTGTGATCCTTCCCCTTCTACGGAGGGGAAACTGAGGCACAGAGAGGTCTCATCACGTGCCCAGGGTCCCAACAGCCTCAAAACAGCAGAGCTGGACTGGAGCCCAGCTCGGCGCCTTGTTCCATCTGCACTCGGGGCCCCTGTTTTAGCTTGTAAATTCCCGCGGCGCGTGCAGGCCTGACACAGAGCCGGGCGGACACAGCAGGCCTGAGGCCCCTGCGCGCCTGCGGCTGCCCCTGGCTGGTGTGCCTGGTGTGCGGGAGCCTGGGTTTCGGGCGGGGCTCCCTGAGCCGGCCCTAAACTCTCCGAAACAACGGGGCTTCTGCTGGCATCTGCTTTCCCTTAGGAGCTGGGACGGGCATGTTCCGGGCAGGGGGTGCTGACTGGGGACCTGCCCCCAATAAAACCCTGGGCGCCGCGCCTCTGACGAGCTTCCTGGCCCCTCTCTCTGCTGGGGGATGCGCGTGCCCCTGTGGCTGCCCGGGGAGAGGGGTCTGGAAGGCGGGCTGATTCCCTGGCTAACTGTGCGGTGTCCTTCCGCCGTGATGAACCAGGGCGTGAGCGTGACTGTGTGCCCAGGCCTGTGAGTCCTCCGAGTGGGTCACCGAACCCGGAGATGGTGCTGGGGACCCCGACCCACCGCCCCCCAGCGGGGCTGTGCCCGCCGCCGTCCCCTAAACGCAGCGGGAGCCCCTCCCCTCCTCCCTCCACGTGGAGATGCCCTCTCTGTCCTTTCCTGAGGTTCTGTGATCCTTCCCTTTCCACTGAGGGGGAGACTGAGGCACGGTTTCTGCGCAGCGGGGAGCCAGGGCTTCCTGTGCGTGTAGACAGATGCCAGTTCCCTGGAAGCGGTGAGATCCCCAGTGCCTCCCTCCGGGCCGCCCGCCCGCAGCCCCCAGGCCCCCAGGCCGGGAAGGATACAGGTCTCGATGTTGGCGCCCACGATGTACCCGGCGACGTCGAAGTTGATGCGGATGAACTTGCCCTGGGAGGTAAGCACGTGGGGGCTTAGCTGAGGGTCTGAAGAGCAGCCCTCGCGCACACTCACCCCTCCCGGAGCCAGGCCTGCCTCTTGTCCTTCTCTCCCTGCACCTGAACCCCGCCCCAATCATGGGGTCTCAGTGGGGGCTCCCTGGGGAATCCAAGGTCCAGGCCCCTTGACTTCTTTCCTCGGGACCCAGGCCCCCAGCCCCTCCCCCTTCGGCCGACTCACACATCTTGCCCCCCCACCCCTGCCCCCCCTCTTCATGCCCAGCTGCTGTTTGGCGCCAGGCATCCAGGCAGCGCGCTCCCTGCACTCACAAATCGGGAGGAGTTGTCATTCTTCACCGTCTTGGCGTTGCCGAAGGCCTCCAGGATGGGGTTGGCCTGAAGAAGCTGCCGCTCCAGCTCACCCTGGGAGGGGGGCACCTCAGTGAGAAGGGGGCAGGAGATGGGGGTCTGTGCTGCAGCTGACCGAATTGGGGGGGGGGGGGGCGGCCTTTTGTGTGTCTGGGTGTGTGCCCACCTCCCTGCATCCGGGTGGTGCTGTCAGTCTACCGTGAAGGGAACTAGCAACCATCTCCAAGACATATTGTTGAGTGGAAACAAAGCAAACAAAACAAAACAAAACCCTGCAGGACAGTACCTACAATGTAATCCCACTGATAAAAAAACAACCACACAACAAATTGAGCCCTAGCTGGTTTGGCTCAGTGGATAGAGTGTCGGCCTGTGGACTAAAGGGTCCCAGGTTCGATTCCGGCCAAGGACACATGCCTGGGTTGCCGGCTCGATCCCGCCCCAAGTAGGGGGCAGGCAGGAGGCAGCCAATGAATGATTCTCTCTCATCATTGGTGTTTCTATCTCTCTATCCCTCTCCCTTCCTCTCTGAAATCAATAAAATAAAAAAAAGAATAAATAAATAAATTGAGGGGAAAAAACCCCACCCAAAACAAGACTCCTGATTCTACAGGTATGTATATATGTTTGTAAACATTTAGAGAAAGGTCTGCAAGGATACACACCAAACTGTCAACAGTGTAAGCCACTCCAAGGAAGAGGCACTGACAGGAAGAAAGGAATTCTACTTGATCTGCTTTTGCTGTTGTTACAGGGAATATGTACGCATGCATTACTTGTGAAATGATTGAGGAAAAATCTATACCATCTGTACATAAAGTGCCTCCAACTGGCACATTGTAGGCATTCAAGAAACGGCAGTTTCCTTCCCTGTGGGTGGGGGCTCTGACTCTGAACTTCCCCACAGCCATCTTGGTGTCAGAGCCAGGAACATAGTAGGTGCTCAATAAATGGCAATTTTCTTTTCCTCCTTCCTAGCCAGGCTCTCTAGGGCGTGGCCTATTCCTTTAATTTCCCTGAGAGCCCTCAGAGACCAGCCTGAGCCGAGGGCCTGTACATGGCAGTGTGTGTCTCTGGGTTGTGTGAATTCATGGTGTCGAAGGGCCCCATCTACAAACATTTAGCAGATCAGCAATAAATGGTACTTTTGGTCTCTGAGTTATTTCATGTTGATATTTGTGGCCAGTCTGCACACACCGTAGAGCTAATATAAGTAGCAATTCAGACTGGGTCTGTACACACAGTAGGACCACATTAAATGACAGCACGGGCCCTAGATGTGTGTACACAGTGGGAGCGGGGGGCGGTGTGTACATAGCAGGGTTGCATTAAGTGACAGTGCAGGGCCTGGTGTGCACCTAGTAGGACCACCATAAGCAGCAGTGTGACTCCCTGGCAGGTATAACCGTCAATGCCTTGGGCCCTGTGTGTCAGGAAGACTGTAGTTTGGGGTGACCTGGGTGGCATTAGGACTCGAGGTGATTCCCTGCTACTCACATAAGACATGGTGCCGGTGGAGGCCTGAGGAAGTCACGGGACACGAGACACGGACCGGGACATGGATCAGGACACGGCACATGAAACGTGGACAGACACACAAGTGAGCTGGTGGTCTCAGGCAGTGGGCAGGGCAGGAGAGCGACAAGGGGAAACTGGGCGTGTGGAGCCGGGTGGCCTGGGGGGACCACATGCCTGGGTCTGAATCCACTGTAGCCCTTGCTGGGTGTGTGACCTCCGAAAGCCACTCCTCCAGCCCTTTCTTCGGTTTCTCATTTTGACACAGGGAAACAACACCCGACCCACGTCCCTGGAGCGTTAAATTAATGTGAGCACAGGGACAAGCGCTATATAAATGCCCGCTTATAAAGCCAACAAGGGCACTGCAGGTATCTAAATTAGGCCTGACACATAGTGGGTGCTCAGGAATGTAAGCACCTACTATGTGCCCGATACTGTTCCAAAGGCCAGCAACTGGCCCTTGCATTTCTTTTCCACCTGCATGGCTCCCAGCAATCTATTAGGCACACAGGAGGTGCTCAAGCAGCATGGGAAGCCAGGAGAAGACCCACAACGATGGCCCCCCTGAGGAAGATAGGGAATTATGGGAGAAGCCGAGCCTGAGATGGAGGGGGCACTGCAGGTGGCAGGCCCTAGAGCAGGGCACTTACCGGTACGCCCGGCTCCTTCCTGCCCTTTGGTGACGATGCCACGTGGGCGAGGTACTGGATGACCTTCTTGGTGTTTTCTGTCTTCCCGGCTCCGGACTCCCCACTGTGGGGGGAACAAGGGGAAGCAAGAGGGGTCCGCAATGAGTCCACTCCAAGGAGAGCCACACCCAGCTGGGACCACCTCCACCAGGAAGCCCTCAGGACTACTCACGTGCAGAGAATGGACTGATCCTCACGATCTATAGGGGAGAGAGGAGAACATGTCACTTGGGAGGGTCTCTCCTGCAGGAACCCGGCCCCTTATGCTGGCCACTCCCTATTCAAAATAATTCCTGGAGGATAAGGGAAGGCTTGGGTTTTGATGTGGGACACCCTGGATTCTAATACCACACCCAACTCTTGCTTTCTGTGTGTCCCTGGAAAAGCAGCTGTCCCTCTCTGAGCCTCAGTTTTCTCACCTGAGGAGACAATAAACTCCAACTGAATAGCGTGGCATTCATCCATCAAACATCAATTTGAGCCCCTACCCTGTGCCATGTGAGATCCAAAGACATGAGAGGGGCATCCTGGACCCCAGGGAGGCTAGAGTCGGGGAGCTTGGGTTCAAATCCTATCTCAGCCACCAGTGGGGGCAAGGACTGTGCCTCATTTTCCCCACCTGGAAGCCAGGGAGATGAGCTCACCTGCTTCATGGGGTTGCTATGAGGTTAAACGTGCTAATCCATGAAAAGTGCTTGGCGTGAAGTAGGCACTCACCCTTACTTTATTGTACATTTATCCCTAAGGTATAATAATAAGTGGGATATAATAAGAGCTGAAAATTATACAAATAAATGTATAACAAATTAGACTATGGAAACAAGTGTCACCAAGGGTGAAGGATGAATGTATAATGTGAATATAAAAACGTGACATCTAAACACGTTCTACTGCATGAAACAGGCGCATTCTAGATCGTCCATTACACCCGCCGCCTGCTTCAGGGTCTGCAGAAGGAGCCTGGGGGGTCTCATTCAACACTGTCTGCTGAGCCTCCCCCCGGTTTCTGACTCAGCAGGTGCTGCTGCTGCTGCTGCTGGTGACACGGCACGCTGAGAGCCGCTGCGTGCTACGACATAAATATATCATTATAATACACCCTAGACACATAGCATTTATTAAATGATATAAGTATAATACATACAATACACATATACTGCTGCATACTCTTCTATGTCATATGATTGAAAGGTATACATTTTAAAATATTTAATATGTATCTTAATACATACAAAATATTTATTAAAATACTGGTAGATGATAGCTCTGGCTGGTGTTGCTCAATAGTTAGAGCGTCAGCCCACGCACCAAAGCGTTGTAGGTTCAATTCCTGGATAAGGCCTTGTATCTGGGTTACAGGTTTGATCCTGGCCCTGGTCAGGGTGCATGGGAAGCACCAGTCAATGTGCCTCTCTCACATCAATGTCTCTCTCTCTCTCTCCCTCCCTCCCTCCCTTCCACTCTCTCTCTCAAAATCAATGGAAAAAGAATCCTCGAGTGAGGATTAACAAAAAATAAAATAAAATAGGTGATGTATAGTAAATAAGGAATGAGCACATTGTGTGTGGGCCGTGTAATTTCGCCAGGACTGATTCACACTGTCGTGGGACGAACGGCGGCCCCTTTAACAGACACCCCCGTGCAGTGCACAACCTGCCCAGCGGTCCGGCAACCCCATCTGCCCATCACGTAAGGGGCTGCTCTCCACCCATGTCCATGCAGATCCCACCAGCAGCAGAGACGGTGAGCGGAGGAGCGCTCTGAGAATCACTGTCTCAAGAGACATTTTGGCAGAACCCTGGCCCACGTGACTCCCAAACGGTGCTTGTTGCGAGAAGGGGTGGCCACGGAGGCCGGTGAAAACGGGGCCTGTCGGCGGGACTCGGAGGCCCGCCCCCCGCTGTGTCTCCTCCTGCCCCCCAAGAAGCCGCAGAGGCTGAGATCCCGCGCCCGGCCCACACTCACCCTGGAGCATGCTGCGGTAGGCCCCCTCCGTCACCGCGTACACGTGGGGCGGCACTTCGTGGCGCTTCTTGCCCCGGTACATCTCCACAATCGCCTCCGTGTAGATGGGGAGCTGCTTGTACGGGTTGATGACCACACAGAACAGGCCCGAGTACGTCTGCAGCGGACGAGAAGGAAGAGGACTCAGCTTCTGCCCGCCGCCCGGCCCGGGGGCAGCGCGGGGCCGCACGGACAGCCGGGGGGCGTGCTGCACACTGCAGGACATCTGTCAAAGGGGCTGCCATTCACAGTGACAATGTCAATTTTTTAAAAAAATATATTTTATTGATTTTTTTACAGAGAGGAAGGGAGAGGGATAGAAAGTTAGAAACATCGATGAGAGAGAAACATCGATCAGCTGCCTCCTGCATACCCGCTACTGGGATGTGCCCCGCAACCCAGGCACATGCCCTTGACCGGAATCGAACCTGGGACCCTTCAGTCCGCAGGCCGACGCTCTATCCACTGAGCCAAACCAGCCAGGGAAATGTCAAATTTTTTAAAAATATTTTTTATTGCCCTAACCGGTTTGGCTCAGTGGATAGAGCGTCAGCCTGCGGACTGAAGGGTCCCAGGTTCGATTCCGGTCAAGGGCGTGTACCTTGGTTGCGGGCATATCCCAGTAGCAGGTGTGCAGGAGGCAGCTGATTGATGTTTCTCTCTCTTCGATGTTTCTAACTCTCTATGCCTCACCCTTCTTCTCTGTAAAAATCAATAAAATATATAAAAAAAATATTTTTTTTATTGATTTATTAATTTTTTTGAGAGAGAGAAGGAAGGGGAGGGAGAGAGAGATAGAAACATCAATGAGAGAGAACCATCCATCGGCTGCCTCCTGCACGCCCCTGACTGGGGACCGAGCCCACCACCCTGGCATGTGCCCTGACGGGGAATCGAACCAGTGACCTCTGGGCGCATGAGCTGATGCTCAACTACCGAGCCACACCCGCCGGGCAATGCCGGCTTTGAACATCTGTTACAAACATCGTCAGGCGGCCGGTGGGAAAGAATCTTTCCAAATTGCACGGAGGGGCTGCATGGGCAAGGATTCCCCCAGAGAGGAGGTGGGCTTTGCAGCCGGCCAGCCGTGGGCCACAGCCTGTCGCTGCCTGGACTCACGCCTGAAAGGGCCCCGTGCAGACTCCTCTGCCGCAGCATTCTTCGCACGGCAACGACCTGGGTACGTGTCCGTACATGGCTCTATGACGCTCTCGGCGAACGGGGATGGAGTGATCTCGGAAACATTATCAAGGGACAGGAAAACAGGCGGGAGTGTTAGCATGGCACGGGGGGGGGGGGGGGGGGGGGGGGGCAGGATGTTTGTGTGTATGTGCCTGAATACACACATATCTGGGAAAGGGTGATCACAATCTCAGCCTCGACTGAAACGTATTCTGCGGTTTCTATTAATACAGACTCATGGGTCTTGCTTACACGAATTAGATTATATAACCAAAGAAGTGTTACCTATGATTAAATGCAAATTTATAATGTGAACATGAAAACGTGACCTCTCAATATGTTGCTGCCTAGCCCGGCCAGCGTGGCTCAGTGGTTAAGCATCGACCTATGAACCAGGAGGTCACGGTTCAATTCCCGGTCAGGGCACAAGCCGGGGTTGAAGACTCGATCCCCAATGTGGGGCGTGCACGAGGCAGCCGATCAATGATTCTCATCACTGATGTTTCTCTCCCTCCCTCTCCCTTCCTCTCTGAAATCAATAAAAAAAAATTTTAAAAATAATAAGTATGTTGCTGCATAAAACAGGTATAGTGTAGATTGTCTATTATACTCAAACTTGGGGTTCACTCTTATTGGAGGAAATGCTAGAATTCAGGATCCAGGTGCATGGAAATTAAGATGTAATCTTTTTTAATTTTTTTTTTTTTTTTTGGCATTCATGTTCACAGATTTCCTGAATTCGTGCGCACACCCATTGGGCCTGGATTCGGGACCCTGGGGTGGTTTGAGAACTGCTTCAGCTCCCTCTGGGCACCGGGTAGACAACAGGCACTCAGGACTGATAGAGGTAGTTAGACAACGAGAGAGCTAGCTAGTTACCTGGCTACACCAACCCAGAGAGCTAACTAGCTGAGTTAGCCAGAAAATTAGCTGCTTAGTGGCTTAGCTAGTTAACTACTAAACCAGTTAGCCACTTAGCCAGCTAAGCAGCTAGTTAGCTGGCTGGCCGGTTACTTAGTTGGTTAGTAACAGGGCTGCTTTCAACTCCCTGACAGCTTGTGCTGCTCCAGCAGCGCAGGGTGTGGCCACCACAAGCTGCCCGGCTCCCAGGTGCCAGGCTTTTCACGGGCAGAGGGTGGGTGGCCAGCCAGGAGCAGAGCAACCGGTTTGCTGGGTGCTCGGGAGCTCCGGGCTCTCCGAGGGCGGGGCGGCCGGACCACATTCCCTGGGAGGGTATCTCATGGCTGCTGGCGCCCCGGCCCCCACTCCTGGCTGGCGGACGAACCCACTCCCCACGCCACCCTCCCACCCCAGCCCCATCCTGCCAGCCACACCTTGTCGCCTGGGTGACACCTCAACAGGAACCTGAGCCGGCTGCCAAGGCCAGGGCTAAAGGGCAGAGGCTGCTGCGCCCAGAGAGCACGAGGGGAAAGCTGTCCGGAAGGGTCTGGAGTGGCTGTCCCAGCACTGGGGGCCCTGAAGGCAGCCCCGAGGGGGCCCAACTCCCGCCTCCACCTCTTCTCAGCCTGAGACTCTCCCCAGTCTCGGTTTCCTCCTTGAGAAACCGGGGGTGACACTCCCCACTTCATTACAGAGTCTGCAGGGATTAAGGGAGATAATGAATAAAAACCAGCCAGCCCAAGGCGGGGCCCATAAAGGCACTCACACTATTACCCTGGGACGCTCTTACCCATCCACCTGGGAGCTAGGAGCTCCCTCGGCCCCGGGGGTGTCTAGCTGTGTGACTTCACACAAGGGGTGTGCCCTCGCTGAGCCTCAGTCTCCACTCCTGGAAAATGGGGCTTTTCACACCACCACCTAGTCCTAGAAGGACTCTAAAAGTAAAGGCCCAGCCCTAGCTGGTGTGGGTCAGTGGATAAAGCATAGGCCTGCGGACTGAAGGGTCCCGGGTTCCATTCCGGTCAAGGTTGCGGGCTGGATCCCCGGTAGGGGGTGTGCAGGAGGCAGCCGATCAATGATTCTCTCACATCATTGATGTTTCTATCTCTTTCTCCCTCTCCCTTCCTCTCTGAAATCCATAAAAATATATTAAATAAATACATACATAAAAGTGAAGGCCCACAATGCACCTCCCGGTGTCCCACAGAGCAGGGAGCACCAGGAGTGTTCAACAGACAGGTGCCCTCCCTGCCCCAAGCGTCCCAGTCAAGGACAGTGACCCTGAGTGACTCTTAGAGGCAGAAACCGGATTTCTGGGGCCCCAGAAGCCCTACTTTCCACTGGGAAACACTACCTCCCCATCACCAGTGGCCTGTCAGCAGATATGTATTAAGCAAGGCCTGGGCTTAACAAGCAGGCCACAGTTTGCACTGCACTTCTTTTTTTTAATTAAAAAAATTTTTTTTAAACTGATTTCAGAGAGGTAAGGAGAGGGAGAGAGAGATAGAAACATGAATGATGAAAGAGAATCATTGATCAGCTGCCTCCTGCACGCCCCACACGGGGGATAGAGCCTGCAACCCGGGCATGTGCCCTGACCGGGAATTGAACCGTGACCTCCAGGTTCATAGGACGACGCTCAACCACTGAGCCACGCCGGCCGGGCACACCGCACTGCTGACATCCAGCTAACATCCACCTTGCCCTTACTGAGTCTCATTTTCTCCTCAAATGGGGCCGGGAACAGTGCTCCCGTATAGGGATGCTGGGAGCCACCCACGAATTCATGTTGCACACACAGAGCCGAGGATGGGCCCCAGAACACCAAATGTGCATGATACGTTAGCTGTTAACTTCTGCTGGGCCAAGGGCTTCTCCTCCAAGCTGTGGGAGGAGGAGGGAGAATCCCTACCTCACAGCCTTATGTAGAGAGGGGTCAACAAGAGCATACGGGAAGGAAGTTTACAACAGCACCCAATGGGAAACCAGGCGCTCACGAAGTGTGAGTGATACGATTAAGGCTCAATTCACTTCCCATCTGGGCTTCTGGAACCTTTCGCTTCACTTCCCCTCGTCAGGCCCCAGCTCTCTGGTTCCTGGGCCACAATCGTAGCTCAGGCCTCACCATTTGTTTTCCCCTGAACTTCCCCAATGGTCTTCCTACTGCAGTAGACAGGACGTGGTGTTTGGAGTCAGATGACCTGGGTTCAAGTCCCAGTTTAGCCCGTTACTAGCTCTGGGGCTTCGTCCACGTCCTGGCCCCTCTCTAAAGCTCAATTTCCCCACCGGAAGAATGGGGGTGCCAGCAGATACCTTACCAGGCTACTGAGAGAGTTCAGAGTATTAAGAGGCAAAGGTGGCCCAGGCCGGTGCCTCTAAGTGGTTAGGACGTTGGCCTGAGCACCGAAGGGTCCAGGGTCCAATTCCCAGTCAGGGGCATGTACCTGGGTTGCAGGTTAGATCCCCAGCCCTGGTCTGGCATGTGCAGGAGGCAACCAATCGCAATGTGTCTCTCACATCCGTGTATCTCCCTCCCTCCCTCCTTCCACTCTATCTAAAATCAATGGAAAAATATCCTCGGGTGAGGATTAACAACAAAAAGAGGCAAAGGGTGGCTGGGTGTTGTGGGTGTCTCTCCGATCTCCCTGCCTTTGGTGAGCAGGGCAGTGGCTGGGGCAGAGGCCCCCTTCCCAGGGCCTACAAAGGCGCGTGAGGAATCGGAAGAGGCCAGTGCAGCCTGGGGAAGGTGCCAACCCCATCCAGGGTCAGAGAGCCCCCAATTCAAATCCACATCTGCCACCACAAGCTGAGGGGCCCTGAGCCAACCACTGGCCCCTCCCAGCCTCGGTCTCCTCCTTCCCAATCAGGAGTCAAAACTCATAAAAATATCTAATCTTGCCCGGCTGGCATGGCTCAGTGATTGAGCATTGACCTATGAACCAAGAGACCACGGTTCGATTCCCGGTCAGGGCACATGCCCAGGTTGTGGGCTCAATCCCTAGTGCGGGGTTTGCAGGAGGCAGCTGATCAATGATTCTCTCTCATCATTGATGTTTCTGTCTCTCTCTCCTTCTCCCTTCCTCTCTGAAATCGATAAAAATATATATAATTTTAAAAAATCAAATCTTGTGCTTTGTGACCTTAATAGGGTGGATATTGGAGCCGGTTTATTCATTTTCATATTTTTATATAACGCATCATTTATTGAAAAAAATGTATTATTCTCATTGAGTTTTTGTAGCTTTTTAAAAATATAAAACCAGCACTTTGCCTTTTAGGCTTTTAGCTAGGCATTTTTTAAAAATATATTTTTATTGATTTCAGAGAGGAAGAGAGGGAAGAGAGAGATAGAAACATCAATGATGAAAGGGAATCATTGATCGGCTGCCTCCTGCACACCCCCCACTGGAGACCGAGCTCGCGACCTGGGCATGTGCCCTTGACCAGAATCGAACCTGGGACCCTTGAGTCTGCAGGCTGACGCTCTATCCACTGAGCCAAACTGGCTAGGGCAGTGGTTCTCAACCTTCTGGCCCTTTAAATACAGTTCCTCATGTTGTGACCCAACCATAACATTATTTTCGTTGCTACTTCATAACTGTCATGTTGCTACTGTTCTGAATCGTCATGTAAACATCTGATACGCAGGATGGTCTTAGGTGACCCCTGTGAAAGGGTCATTCGACCGCCAAAGGGGTCGCGACCCACAGGCTGAGAACCGCTGGGCTAGGGCTTAGCTAGGCATTTTGATGATTTCTTCGGTGTGGCCACTTTAAATGAGCAAAGCAGTGAGACCCCAGCCCTCCAAGCTGGTGTTTGGAGAATTAACTCCGGGGCCAGCTGTCCGGGTTCAAATCCTGGCAGGACCCCATCATGTCTGTGTGACCCGGGACCCGAGACACTCAACATTCCTGAACATCAGGCGACAGAGGCGAGCTGATAACCCCCACACAGCCCTGGGAACAGTCCTCGGCACCGCGTAAGTGCTCGGTCAATATTTGCTAGCCACCCACCATGATTATTCTTCACTATTATTCTCGACATTCCTTGTCAGTCTCTCTAATCCTGTTTGCTCTGAACAACGCTCTGGCTGCCCTTTAAAACCGCCCTGGAAGCTTATTAAAAATGCCAAATACCCCGACACACCCCCCGAGAGCCTGGGTGTAATGGGTTGGAGCAGGACTCGGGTGTGGGTATGTAAAAAAATAAAAAATTCCCCAGGTGATCCTAATGTGAAGGCAGGGCTAGGAACCGCTGCCCTCGTTCGTCTGTTTGCTGTGAAGATTACATAACGTGAGACATGAAATGCTTTGTTAACAGAGACTGCCCTGACACAGTCCTCCTCGCTATGGCCGACCCTGTCTTTCAGTTTGTTTGTTTGTTTGCTAATCCTCATCTGAGGATAGTTTTTCCATTGATTTTTAAAAAAATATATTTTTAGCCCTAGACGGTTTGGCTCAGTGGATGACTCAAGGGTCCCAGGTTCGATTCCTCATCAAAGGCATGTACCTCTATTTCGGGCACACCCCCAGTAGGAGGTGTGCAGGAGGCAGCTGATCGATGTTTCTCTCTCATTGATGTTTCTAACTCTCTATCCCTCTCCCTTCCTCTCTGAAATCAATAAAATATATTTTTAAAAATATATATATATTATTGATTTCAGAGAGGAAGGGAGAGGAAGAGAGAGATAGAAACATCAATGATGAGAGAGAATCATTGATCGGCTGCCTCCCGCACACCCCCTATTGGGGATCGAGCCCGCAACCCCGGGCATGTGCCCTGACTGGGAATCGAACCCTGACCTCTTGGCTCATAGGTTGACACTCAAACACTGAGCCACGCCAGCTGGGCTCCATTGAATTTTAGAGAGAGTTGAAGGGAGAGAGAGGAAACATCGATGTGAGAGAGACACATCAGTGCATTGCTTCTTGCACGCACCCCAACAGGGGATCGAACCTACCACCCAGGTACGCCCCCTTGACTGGGAATCAAACCCTGGGCCTTTTGGTGCGCCAGGTGAGGCTCTAACCACTGAGCCACCTTGGGCAGGGCTCCTCGATCCCGTCTTCATCTCAGAGGCAACCTGGCAACATGGTAGAGCCTGGAACTGGACCACTCAGGTCCACCGTGTCCAACTGGGTAACCTTGGTCAAGGAACTTGATCTTTCTGTGCTTCAGTTTCTTTATCTATAAATGCTTTATAACTGTGAAGACGTATTAAGACAATATGCATGTTTTCATGTAAGCTGTGTGTGTTCATCAGTTTTTATCTCCTCAAAGTAATGTATTATGTCATTACAATCTGCTACCCTAATTTTTTTTCAGCTACCCCCATGCGATAATATATTTAGGGGGCCTCATAGATGCTTAATAAATGATAGTTTATGCCCAGCCAGTGATGCTTAGTGGTTGAGTGTCGACCCATGAACCTAGGGATTCTGGTTCCATTCCCCGGCGTGGGCTTGCAGGAGGCAGCCAATCGACAATTCTCTCTCATCATTGATATTTTATTTTATTTTTTTTAAAAAATGTATTTTATTGACTTTAGAGAGGAAGGGAGAGGGGGAGAGAGATAGAAACATCAATGATGAGAGAGAATCATCGACTGGCTGTCTCCTGCATACCCCCTCCTGGGGATCAAGCCTGCAACCCAGGCATGTGCCCTTGGCCGGAATCGAACCTGGGACCCTTCAGTCCACAGGCCAACGCTCTATCCATTGAGCCAAACCAGTTAGGGCTCATCATTGATATTTCTATCACTCCCTCTCTCTTCCTAAATAAATAAATAAATAAATTTTAGCTGTATTGTATTAAATTTCTCTGGGCCTCGGTCTCCTTTTAGATAAAATGGGGACGATAACAGACTCTATCCGTGTGAGGAAAAGGAGATGAATTCATGTATGGCAGGCACTTAGTATTTTTCCATACTCAGTGGTTCTCCTTATCATTACAGACCCACTTCCCTTTCTCGGAGCACACTGGGTGCCCACTCCAGGGGAGAATTCAGAATTCTTTCTACTTTAGGGAAATATCCCGGGGCAATATCCCGGGGCACCCCCACTGGGGTCCGAGGCAGTCCTGGTAACCCCAATAATTTATAATTTGGCAACTAAGGTTGGGCATGGTCACAGGGCGTGGCATAAAGATTATGAACAGCCAGCCCCACGTTCATTCACGGCAGGGCGCTGCCGCCAGCTCCCGCCCCAGCCATGCGCCGCGGGGCAGGGGCACTCACGTAGATGAGGCCGGAGTAGTAGCGCTCGCGGAGGTTGTGCAGCACCGAGGCCTCGTTGAGGCAGGTCAGCTCGGCCATGTCCTCGGCTTTGCTGAACTTGGGCGGGTTCATGCGCTGGACCTGGTCCCGCGGCAGCCGCAGCCGCCGGCCGCTCTCCGCCAGCTCCACCTCGGCCTCTTCCTCGCCCTCATCTCGCAGCACCGCCGCCTCGAACCCGTGCAGCTCCGAAGGCACCCACACCAGGCGCCGCGCGGTCCACTCCGGGGAGGTGGCCAAGCCCCCAGACCCGACACCCAAGCTTGGCCCCTGGGCTGTGAACAGGTAGGGCTGGGCCGCCTCGGGCACCGGGCCCGTCCTGGGGGGCGCCTTCCGCCCGGGCACCGTCATGGTCACTGCTGCCATGGTCTGCAGGGGAAGAGAAGAGGATGGAGGTCATATGGGGCTCCAACCCCCCTTAAGTCTCCCCCCAGGCAGTCCCCACTGTCTTTCTTCACCGGACCTCTTTTTATACTTCCGTAAAATGGGTCCACAGAACTCTTAGTTCATTTATTCACCTCTTCATTCATTCATTCATTCATTCATTCATTCATTCATTCATTCATTCATTCATTCATTCATTCATTCATGTATTCAATAACTATAGAATAAGTCAGCCTGTGAGCCAGACACTGTTCAAGACTCTGGTCATGTGGCAACGAACATGCCAGAAAAAGACCCCTGACTTTACATTCTAGCCCTGAGCTGTCCAATACGAAGCCACCGCACCATGTGGCCACTGGGCACATGAAATGCGGCAAGTGGGACTGAGGAAATAAATTTTTAATTGTATTCAACTTTAATTAAATTTAAATATAAATAGCCCCATGTGGCTACAGGGCACTTGAAAGGGAGAATCCAAACGGAGATGGGGTTATAAGAATATACCATATACACCAGAGTCCTAGCTGATGACACACTGCAATAATATTCTGGACATATTGAGCTTTAAAAAATATATCTTTAACATTAGTTTTTACTTAAAAAAAAATTCCTCACCCAAGCCCTGGCCCATGTGACTCAGTGGTTACCAGAGGGTCCTGGGTTCGATTCCCAGTCAAGGGCACGTACTTGGGTTGCAGGTCCAATCCCCACCCCCAGTCGAGGTGGGATTGGAACTCAACCAATCGGTGTGTCTCAGTCACATTGATGCTTCTCTCTCTCCCTCTCTCTCCCCCTCCCGGCTCCCTTCCACTCTCTCTAAAAATCAGTGGGGGGGGGGGGATCCTCCCCCAAGATATGTTTATTGATTTTAGAGAGAGGAAAGGAGATAGGAAGAGAAAGACAGAGAGAGAGAGAGAGAGAGAGAGAGAGAGAGAGAGAGAGAGAGAGAGAGAGAAACATTGATCGGTTGAACCCCAAACCTGGGTATGTCTTCTGACCGGGAATAGAACCTGCCACTTCTCAGTGTACAGGACAATACCTCAACCAACTGAACCGCCTGGTCAGGGCTAACATTAATTTTTAGTTTTAAAAAAAGTTTAATGATGCTACTAGAAAATTTTAAATTATACATTTGGCTTGCATTATGTTTCTATTGAATGATGCTGCTGCAATCCCAGGAGACAGATAAAAAGATAAATAATTATATAGTATGTTAAATAATGAGAAATGCCCAGGGGGAAATAAGGCAGGGAACGGTGGATGCTAGGATTGAGAGGTGCTGCAGTTTTTAATTGGAAGAGAGGCCGGGGCAGGTCTCTCTGATGTGGCATTTGAACATAGACCTCAAGGGGAATGAAGGGAGCAAGTCATGGGAATGTCAGGAGGAAAGCATGCCAGGCTGGGAGAGCAGCCCATGCAAAGGCCCTGGGGCAGGAGTGGACCTGTATGTCTGGCATTGCGAGAGGCCAAGGAGGCTGGAGTCTAGTGATGGAGGGGGAGAGGGTGGTAGGTGAGGTAAGACTGGGGGAGAAGCGGGCCAGGGCAGGTCACGACGAAGAACTTGACCTCTTAGCTGGGAGCCCTGGAAGAGTGTCAATCTGATGTCTGTGTCTCAGGTACCCAGGCTACACCTCTGGTCTGCCCCATGCCTGCATAACAGACTCGAAACTCCACCTCAGTTAACAGCGCCTTCCTTCTCTGTACAATGGGGAGACCGGCCCCATTCATTCCCTAGGCCAGTGGCCGGCAAACTGCGGCTCGCGAGCCACACGCGGCTCTTTGGCCCCTTGAGTGTGGCTCTTCCACAAAATACCAGGCGCGGGCACGCACGTACAGTGCAGTTGAAACTTCGTGGCCCATGTGCAGAAGTCGGTATTTTGTGGAAGAGCCACACTCAAGGGGCCAAAGAGCCGCATGTGGCTCGCGAGCCGCAGTTTGCCGGCCACTGCCCTAGGCCAAGGAGTCTGGGGGCCCTGAGACCAGTCGGTGAAGCCTTGAGGAGCTCCTGGTGATCCGGGTCTAGTCTCAGACGGTCACAACCCAACTGAGCAATAAGGGAGGCACTGGACGCGCCAAAACGAGCTAGGTCCCTCGGCGCCCTCAGAGGGGCCACAGACCAGTAGTGAACAGAACACAACATTCGGGAACTAAGCACCATCAGCAAAAACACGCTCCCGTCACTCGATGCGCCCTCCTCCTGAAGAAGGAGCCTCTATTCCAATGGTTCTCAACCTTCCTAACGCCGCGACCCTTTCATACAGTTCCTCATGCTGTGGTGACCCCCAATGTCATTTGTTACAAATTGAACATAATTACAGCCTAGTGATTCATCACAAAAACAATATGTCATTATATATGTGTTTTCCGATGGTCTTAGGCGACCCCTGTGAAAGGGTCGTTCGACCCCCCAAGGGGTCGCGACCCACAGGTTGAGAACCGCTGCAGTCTATTCTTTTCCGCTGCCTCAGGCATCTGCATCGCCCTACCCCCCCCAGTCACAGGAACATTTGTCTCCCCCACCTTGGTGCTTCTGCCTCCGCCCTCCGGGGCACCGCCTCCAACATACCCCCGGAGAAGTCCCTTCGAACACCCAGCGCCTCTGGAGGCACCCCCAGATCTGGTCCCCCGTCAGGCTCTCTCCTCTTTCCTGCAGAGCCTTTGCCCCTGGCCCACTGCCTCCCAGGCCCTCGCCTCTCCTGCCCGCTCAGCACCCGCAGTCCCCGCCCACGGCTATGCTTGCTCCCGGAGCTCTGGGGCCTCAAACCCGGGCCCCCCCCCCACTCAAACAGGGTCCCACCACCAGCGGATGGCGTTTCTCCACCTCCCAGGCCCCAAATAGCAAAGGCTCAGCCCAGGCCTCCAGGGTGGCCCCGTTCCACCCGTGGCCCAGCCCATCCCTGGGACTTTACCCCCACCTTCACGCCACCCCGCCTCACCCACTTCCTCTCCAGCCCTCGGCCTTTGACCAGGAAGGGTTTGGGAGTTTTTGCAATGACCCAGGCCTGTATTTTCCGTCCCTAGAGCCAGAAGTCCAGGCTCCCGGCACCCTCGTCACCCAGGACCAAGAAATCTAAACCCTCAGCCCCCTCCTCCCTTAGCCCCAGGAGTCCAGGGCCCCTCACCTCACTACGGGGGGGGGGGGGCGGGCGGGAGGGGGGACAGAGGTGAGGATGCCTGGGGCTGATTCTGACAGCCTGGCCAGGCGTGGCTGCAGGCCTCAGCCCGAGCCCCTCTGGCAGCCCCACCTTCTTTTGCCAGCAGGAACGCCTCTGCCCGGGCTCATTACTGTCACCAGGGCAGGTGAAAGCACCTGCAACTGGGAGGGGCAGAGACTGCTGGGCTAGAAAAGGAAAAGGAGCCAGGGATCCGCCCCTGGGGCAAGGGTTGGGGCCCTTGGCATCCAGCCCTCTGACCTCAGCAGAATGCTAGTATTCAGGAGCCCCTCTTCCCCCAGACCCAGAAATCTGGGATCTCAGCCCCTCCTCCCTCAGACCCAGGGGTCCAGGCCGCCAGCCCCTCCTCCCTCAGACCCAGGGGTCCAGGCCCCCAGCACCTCCTCCCTCAGACCCAGGGTCCAGGCCCCCAGCCCCTCCTCCCTCAGACCCAGGGGTCCAGGCCCCCAGCCCCTCCTCCCTCAGACCCAGGGGTCCAGGCCCCCAGCCCCTCCTCCCTCAGCCCCAGGGGTCCAGGCCCCCAGCCCCTTCTCCCTCAGACCCAGGGGTCCAGGCCCCCAGCCCCTCCTCCCTCAGACCCAGGGGTCCAGGCCCCCAGCCCCTCCTCCCTCAGACCCAGGGGTCCAGGCCCCCAGCCCCTCCTCCCTCAGACCCAGGGGTCCAGGCCCCCAGCCCCACCTCCCTCAGACCCAGGAGTCCAGGCCCCCCACCCCCTTCCTCAAACCCAGGAGTCTAGGCCCCCAGCCCCCTTCTCCTTCAGACCCAGGAGTCCAGGCCCCCCACCCCCCTCCTCCGAACCAGGATTCCGGCACCCAACCCACATTTCCCTGAGACCCAAGCGTGCGATCGCCGCCCCCGCTTACCCCGCGGATCCTCGGCACTACCTGGGGGCGCCGGCCGGCCGGTGCGGGAAGCGGGAAGCGGGAAGATGGGGCGGGGGCGCGGGAATCCCGAGTCCCTTTCAGAGCTCTCAGGTGAGGCTCCCTCCGCGGTCCAGCGCGGGGCGGGGCCACGTCGCGTCACCAGGAGGGAGCCCGGCTCTGATGTCACCGGCACCTGCCCGGCTGGGGAAGGGGGCGGGTCCTGGAGCAGGGCCCAGGACCGGGGGTGGGGGGTGGGGGGGTGGGCGGCCGGGCGGCAGCGACGGCGCCAGCGGCCCCCTCCTTCCCGCGGGTAAAGGTCAGGCGCCCGCGGCGGAGAGGGCTGGCGACTCCAGGGTTCGAATCCCGCTCCAGCTTTTTGGGCCTCGACGTTCCTCTCAGTCAATTACGGCCAGAGAAATACATAAAAACGCTATGGGAGAAAGAGCCCAGCCCGGGGCTTCCATAAGCAATGCCTCGGGACCTCGCTTAATCTCTCTGAGCCTCGGTGTCCCCGGCCCTGGAAATGTGTCTGCAGAGGAGAAGCAGACGACAAAACCCAAGAAGACGACAAAACGTGGCTCCCTGTCCTGCGGAGCGGGTCTCCTCATGGGTGAAATGAGGGCTCCATAGGGGCCAGCGCACCTACTATGTGCCTGGTGCTTTCTGCTCTTAGAACAGCTCTCCGAGTTTCAACTCCGAGAATGATCTCAAAAAAAATTCTTTTTTAAATGAGATGGGGACCATGACCATCTCTACTTCTCCGATGGGGAAACCGAGGTAACGCGCTCAAGGTCAGACCGACAGGAGGAAGGAGAGTTGGGTTCAAGCCCAGGTCGTTTTCTGCCATTTTAATCTAAAGGGTTTGGGGAGGGGGGGGGGGGACGTGTAGTATTGGGTCCTCAAAGAGGCTCATTTTCTCCTCTCATTTGGTAACCCCCTCCAGCCGGCTCCCCGCGCCGCCCCCCCCCCTCCCGCAAGCCATAGGGCCCGCAGGCTTCCTCAGGGGACTACTGCGGGGTGGCGAAGGCTAAGGCACCCAGCACACGGTCGGCCTCCCAAGTGTTACCCTCAACGCCGGCCCCTTGCAGTCACCACCTCTGTCCAGCCTCGGTTTGCCCCTCTGTGAAATGGGTACACTCTAGCCCACTTGGAGTTATAACTAAGGGGCGTTATTTAGTTACAAGAAAATAAAAGCCAGCCCCCGTGCATGGTAGGTGCTTTTACAGATGTCTTTCCCCACCGCTCTGCCTCGGCCAGCCCCGACCCCGGTTTCGGGTCCGCAGTTTTTACAAGTGAAAACGGAGACACTGTCTTCTGGGGGCGGGCACTGCCGGCGATGACTCAGGTATTCAAGGGTTCCAGGTCCCAAAGCGAGCCTCAGTTTCCCCGTCTACGGAACAGGCCCGGGGCCGCCGGCGAGGACCCCCACCCGGCCGTGCACACAGTAGGAACTCGCGTTGGGGGGGAGGGAGGGGCGGGGAGAAGAGTCGCCCCGCGCCGCCGTCCCCCCCACCCCCCGCCGCAGTCCCGCAGAGCACAAGGTGAGTGTCCCCGTCGCCGCTCCTGCCCCGCCACTTGCCCAGGCCTCCGGGGCCCGTTCGCAGCCCCGAGGCCCAGCCTCCCGGGTCCAGCCCGACTCCGCCGCCGCCGGCGGGCAGTGAACCCCGGCCACTCACCGGCTTCCAGGGCCGTCCCGAGGCTTCGGCCTGAGGAGAAAGAGGGGCGGGCCCGTCAGGAAAGCCCCGCCCACACGAGCGCAGAAGAGGCCAATCGGAGCCCGCTGCGGCAGGCTACGGCCCCGCCCATGGGGGCGCCGCGCCACCCAATCAAGAGAAGCAGCTGGCGAGCGAAGCCAATCAGAAGTTTCCGGAGTGTGCCAGCCGTGGGAAAAGAACCGCGCCGGAGTTCGGAGTCTGGCGGCGCGGTTGTGGGCGGGACGCGAGGCCTGACGGGCAGCGCGTTAGACCAATGGCGAGGCGCGGGGGGCGGCTGGGGGCGGTAGGCCCAAGGGACCCGGGTGAATGGGTCGCTTTGTAAGGGAAGATGAATGGGGGCCTTTGTGAGGGCCCGCGTGGGGGGGCCGACTGGAGGCCGGAATGCCTGGGTCCCCGGGGAGCTGGCGGGCAGCAGAGACCGGAGAGAGAATTCACTTTTGTCGAACGCCGACCGCGTACCAGGCACTCTCCCAGGCTCTCACCCACCGGGGAGGTGTGGGCAGTACGGTCCGTAATAATGATCATTCACTGAGTGCCCGGTGTATGCCAGGAGCTGTGCTAAGCGCTTTACCGGCATGATCTCATGTGATTCCTTACAACTCCCCTTTGGAATTGATGCTATTAAGATCTTCATCTTGCCGGTGAGGTAAACCGAAGCTTAGAAAGAGGGTTGTTAGTTGCAGAAAGTGACGGAGCCGGCAAGTGCCAAAGCAAGAGCTCGGATCCCACTAAACCTAACTTCAAAAATTCTGCTTTTTTAAAATTATTATTTCAGCAGGAAGCTATTCATTCATTTATTCATTCATTCATTGTTAATCCTCACCGGAGGATACTGGAGTCGAACCTCCTCCGGCCCACGCTCTATCCACTGAGCCAAACCAGCGAGGGCCAGAACTTCTGCCCTTAACTGCCATGCTACACCCAAACGTTGGTTAATGCTTCCCAATTGACAGATGGGGAAACAAGCTCAAGAGAAGTCAGGCGACTTCTCAAAGTCACAAAGAAAAGGCTCTGCTGAACCCTGAGGCGGTAACCGCGAGTGCAGCTAACCTGTGGCTGGTGAGCCCTGCACCCCTGGTCTTTGAGCTGTGTCCCCATTTTACAGGTGGTCACTGAGGCTCCAGTCTGCCAGCCTGGCCCTGCTGTTCACCAGCTGTGTGGGCTTGGGCCAGCTGCTGGCCTCTTTTGAGGTTCCATTTATTCCTGCATCTGTAGAACGGGGGTGATGGCTCTCTGCCTCCACTCTGACAACCCCCCAAACACAGAGACTGTCTACTGCCAATGGGATCCTGGTAAACTTTATTCTGACAGCTCCCCTCCTCTGTTTAGACCAGTGGTTCTCAACCTTCCTAATGCCGTGACCCTTTAATACAGTTCCTCATGTTGTGGTGGCCCCCAACCATAAAACTATTTTCGTTGCTACTTCATCACTGTAATGTTGCTACCGTTATGAATCGTCATGTAAATATCTGATATGCAGGATGTATTTTCATTGTTACAAATTGAACATAATGAAAGCATAGTGATTAATGACAAAAACAATATGTCATTATATATGTGTTTTCCGATGGTTTTAGGCGACCCCTGTGAAAGGGTCGTTCGACCCCCAAAGGGGTCGCGACCCACAGGTTGAGAACCGCTGGTTTAGAACCTTTCATGGCTCCATCTCAAGTAAACGCCGATGTGCACACCGTGGCCCACAGGCCCTGCATGACACCTACCCCATACCCACCCCTGTCTGATCTCATCGCCTTTTCTTTTCTTTTTTTGTTAATCCTCACCCGAAGTTATTTTTTCCATTGATTTTTAGAGAGAATGGAAGGAAGGAGGGAGAGAGAGAGAGAGAGAGAGAGAGAGAGAGAGAGAGAGAGAGAGAGAAATGTGAGAGGGACACATCAATTGGTTGCCTCCCGCACTCGTCCTGACAGGGGCCAAGGATCAAACCTGCAACCCAAGTGCGCAACCCTGACCAGGAATCTAACCTGAGACCCTTTGGTGCTCAGGCCCATGGTCTAATCCAGCCGTGGGCAAACTACAGCCCGCGGGCCGGATCCTGCCCGTTTGAAATGAATAAAACTAAAAAAAAAAAAGACTGTACCCTTTTCCCTTTTATGTAATGATGTTTACTTTGAATTTATATTAGTTCACACAAACACTCCATCCATGCTTTTGTTCCGGCCCTCCGGTCCAGTTTAAGAACCCTTTGTGGCCCTCGAGTCAGAAAGTTTGCCCACCCCTGGTCTAATCACTGAGTCACATGGGCCAGGGCTCATCTCCTTCTCATTTGCCTCCAGCCACACTGGCCTCTGGCCCTTCCTCAATTCCTGAAATACTTCCCAGGCCTGGTCCTGCCCCAGGGCCTTTGCATTTACTTTTCCTCTTCCTGCTGCATCCCTCTCACAGCCTCAGGTCTGCTCCAATGTCACCTCCTGCAGGAGGCCTTCCCTGACCCTTCTATATAAAGCAGCGCCCCTCCTCACTCTCTCCCCAGGACCCTGCTTGGCTTCAGCTCGTGGCTCTGGCAGAGTTTATTTCTTTACCCTCTACCTCCCCACTAGAATGCAAGTCCCACAAGGGCAAGGATCTTCGTTTTGTTCAGTGATGGCTCTTCAGGGCCTGGCACACAGCAGGCACTCAGTAAGTGTGGAGTCGATACTGATAAGTCTTTGCATTGTGTGAATTCAATGAATCAGTGCATGCAAAGAGAAGAGTCGATGCATGCAAAGAGCTGATGCATTGGGAAAAGACTAAATAAACAGATAATGACGATTAGCACCATCCTTATTTATTTCCCTACAAACAGCCTTCTGATCGCATGTGGGAGAGAAATGAGAGGGAGAAAGTCCAGAACAAGGGAAAGAGCCAGAGAAGGGAAGAGGTTGAGAGGTAAGAGGGGGGGAACGAAGAGACAGCAGGGGAGGCTGGAGTTGGGGGGAGGGCAGATATTGATGCAAGCATCCAACCCCCAATGCATGGGCTTGGCAAGTCCTTGTGGGTAAGAAGCATTGACATGGCCAGGGCACTGCCCACTTCCATGCACTTGGGGACAGTGGTTTCGGGTCCGCAGTTTCGGGTCCATCATCGAGGGAGGGAGGGACCTTTCTGAGGGCGTCTGCAGCTTGATTATGTGCTGGGAACATGACTGTCATGATCTCCATGCACCCTCGTGCCAGCCCTATAAGGTTAGCACTGTCATTTCCACACCTTATAAGCCAACCATGTGCCCAGGGTCTCCTGGCTGCCACTGATAGCAGATCTGGGCTCAGACTGCACTAGGTCAGACCCCAGAGTGTGTGCGCTTAACCAAGACTGAGCTGAGGGCCCTTGACCCGAATTGAACCTGGGACCCTTGAGTCCGCAGTCCAACGCTCTATCCACTGAGCCAAACCGGTTAGGGCCATTGTGTCTTTTGTATGTATGAACTCACGCATTGGATTCTCCGGACAATCTTATGAGAGCGGTGCTTTTATTATCCCCATTTGACCGATAGAAAACCGAGGCTCAGACCCATAAAAATTCCATGTGCCTGAGGGCACCAGGGGAAGAGTGTGTGGACTGGGACACAACGGACATTTCAACAGGAAAGCAAGCCCGGGCACCTACATTCTAGCCATATTCTGCCTGGTAACCGGTGATGTCATCAGCCCTAGTTAGGGCTAACTCTACCTGGCAACTAACGATGTCATCATCCCCACCAAGGATCTAAACTGGAGATGTCATGAATTCTGCTCCATCTCTGGGGTCAAAGATGACATCACTGAATAATAACAATAAGCTTCCTTCCGTTGAGGGTGGTCTATGAACTGGACGCCTGTACAAAGCACTTTAATAGTTTCTGATATTTATTTTCCTTTTTTCTGCATTTTTCATGCTCATTTTATATATTTTTATTGACTTCAGAGAGCAAGGGAGAGGAAGAGAGAGATAGAAACCTCAGTAATGAGAGAGAACCATTGATCGGCTGCCTCCTGCACGCCCCCTACTGGGGACCAAGCCTGCAACCTGGGCATGTGCCCTTGACCAGAATAGAACCCGGCACCGTTCAGCCTGCAGGCCGACGCTCTATCCACTGAGCCAAACCAGCCAGAGCCAACGTTTTATTCTGAAAAATGAACTTGGCTCCCCACTGGCTTTGCCCCCACACCTGTGCTGCCCATTACTCAGATTAGGCTCAACAAGGTGCTTATGACTTTAGAATGATGAGGGCTGTGCCAGCTGGTGGGAATCCCTCTCTCTGGGAGCTCTGAATTCTCCCACATTCCCATTCCCCCCCCCCCCCCAACACATATCCCGATATTCCATCTACCTCCATTTCTGAGTTCCTGAGCCTTTTCTGCACCCTCAGGACCAACAGAGGCATCTGAGTGGATGAATAAATGGAGGGCGCACACAAGGAATAAATAAGTCAGTGGGCAGATGGATGGAAGAATCAGTTAATGCATGAATGAACCGATGGAAGGTCAAGTTGACCTTCAAAAAGGATCCAGAACCTGACCCCTTGTTGCCACTCTGGTCTACTCAGCCCTCCACTGTCTCCTGCCTTGACCATGCTGGTCACCTCCCCTCTGGTCTCCCTGCTTCTGCTCCTCCCCTTCCTCGATCTAACCCCCACGATCGCTCACGTCCCTCCTCGGCTCAGAGCCCTCCCCCGGTTCCCAGCTCATTCCGAATAAAAGCCAAGTTCTCATCGTGAGAGCCAGGAGGAGATGGCCCCCGTGTCTCCTCCTGACCACACTGCCCGCCCTCTCCCCTCCCTCCCTCTGCTCCAGCCTCACCGCCCTCCTCTCTGTCCCTTGAACACACCTGCATGCTTCCACCTCAGGGCCTTTGCACAGGCTGTTCCCGCTGTCTGGAAAGCTCTTCCTCCCAGACACCCCCATGGCCCGCTCCCCCCATTCATCCTGGTCTCGGCAATGAGGTGCTCTCTGACCATCCCCTTGAATATCACAACCAGCCCCCAGGAGCCCCCCGGCCCCCTTCGCCGACTCTCCTGTTTCCGTTTATATAGCACAGTGATTCTCAACCTTCCTGATGCCACGACCCTTTAATACAGTTCCTCATGTGGTGGTGACCCCCAGCCATAACATTATTTTCGTTGCTACTTCATCACTGTAATGTTGCTACTGTTATGAATCGTCATGTAAATATCTGATCTGCAGGGTGTCTTTTCATTGTGACAAATTGAACATAATGAAAGCATAGTGATTCATCACAAAAACAATATGCAATTATATATGTGTTTTCCGATGGTCTTAGGCGTCCCCTGTGAAAGGGCCGTTCAACCCCAAAGGGGTCGCGACCCACAGGTTGAGAACCGCTGCTCTAGCACATCTAACCTTCCAATCTCTTATGTCATCTACTTATTTACCGTGTCTGCTCTTTGTTATCTGTCTCTCCTGGGCCACAGGCTATGAGCCGTAGAGAGAGGGTGGGGACTCGGCTTCATTCGGACTCTGTGCCCAGCACCTGGGACAGTTCCCCGCACAGTGAGTGCTGTCCCCCTGTCCCCCGGATGAAATAAACCCCTGAGGAAATTCTGCTCCCGCCAGTAGAATGACGGGGAACTTTACTTCCTTATTACTTTTACTTGCTGCTGGCATTCCTAACACGACAGTCATTACCTTGTCATCAGGAAGGGTGAGAGGGCCACCCATGCTACTTTTAAAACATGATTTTCTTTTCGAAGTAACACTATTGGAATTACACAAGGTGGGAACAGTCACCTCGACCGGCACCTTCCTTCTCGCCTCCCCCTTCCTTCCAGATGTATTCCAGGTAATATTCTGGTGTGAATTCTTCCAAACACTTGTACTGTTATTTACATCAGGGGTCAGCCGATGACAACCTGTGGGTCATACCTGGCCCTCGGCCTGTGTTTGTAAATAAAGTTTTATTGGTGCACAGCCAAGGTCATTCATTTGTCTATGATCATCTATGGCTGCTTTCACACTACAACGGTAAGTTGAAGAGTTATGATAACGACCATATGATTTCCAGTTCAAAGCTAAAGATATTTACTATTTGAAGACTTCACAGGAAAAGTTTACCAGCCTCTGGATTTATATACACTAAGTCCTCCCTTAATGTAGTCGGTAAGTGAAACAACGTATGAGAAAACCAACTTTACCAGAGGCTCATGGGTAGAAGCAAGAGTTAAGTTTATGGCATCAGCCCTGGCCGGTTTGGCTCAGTGAATAGACCGTCGGCCTGGGGACTGAAGGGTCCTGGGTTCGATTCCAGTCAAGGGCACATGCCCGGGTTGTGGGCTTGATCCCCAGTAGGGAGCATGCAGGAGGCAGCCAATCAATGATTCTCTCTCATCATTGATGTTTCTATCTCTCTCTCCCTCTCCCTTCCTCTCTGAAATCAATAAAAATATATTTTAAAAAAAGTTTATGGCATCACATCGGCCTTATCATGCACCGACATCGGACAAAACAATGCTATTCAAGGACCTGCTGAAATAAATAACTGAAAAAATATTCCTGATGATTTCATGTGATGAGTAAATAGGCTAATACTCGATATGATATACTGAGCTATTGAACTGTGACTTTTCTTACTAAGCAATGTATCCTGGGGAACTTTCCATGCCCTAGATTTAAATGCACCCTAACCTTTTTCACTCCTGCGTAGTACTCCGCAGTCCCAGTCTGCAGTTACCTGACCCATCTCCTAGTATCTGAGCTTTCCATTTGTCACCTTTAGTGGCAGCCCAGTGACCTTCTTCCCGCTTCCCCACGTACACACAGGGAGATGGCTGGGCCAAAGAGTATAACGCAGTAAAGATTTTAAATAGATATCGCCAAACGCCACCCACAACAATACTAGTTTCCTTTTTAGGGAAAAAGAAAGAGAGAGCAAGTATTTATGACATGGCTGTTCTGTGGAAGGCTCCACGCCTCGAGGAGGTGCGCCCATCACTTTCTGACCCCGGGACGCACCCTGGACTGTCTCGCCCCCTGGGCTGGCCATTCCCTTCCCCACCCTTCTCTGCCCTGCTCCGCAAGGACCCAACACCTTAGAGGATGGGACAGAATTTTTGTGGCATTAACTACGCACTTACCCTGTGTCCCAGCAACCCCATCTCCCACTAGGAACCCCCAGGGGAGGTTGACCCAGGTGATAGACAAGGACAGGTCTGAAGGTGCCCGGGGCAGCATGGGGTGGGGGTGGGGACAGGGAGGTGGGGCTGGGGTCTGTTCCTTGGGGAGACGGTGAGTCAGAGGGAGTGGATTCCTCATGGTGTCCTGGCAGCAAGAGATGGGCTACACATGGGAACATGGGGAGATCCTAAAAACCTAATGTTGAGGGGGAAAGTAAGAAAAAAACCAGGCCTATAGCACCACTCTAAAGATATAATTTATGCCCTGGCTGCCGTGGCTCAGTGGATAGAGCGTCAGCCTGCGGACTGAGGGGTCCCGGGTTCGATTGTGGCCAAGGGCACATGCCTGGGTTGCTGGCTTGGTCCCCAGTGGGGGTTGTACAGGAGGCAGCCGGTCAATGATTCTCTCTCATCATTGGTGTTTCTATCTCTCTATCCCTCTCCCTTCCTCTCTGAAATCAAAAAAGAAATATATATATTTTTTAAAAAGATATAATTTATATCTTCCGTATGGATTGAGAAGGTAGAGTTCTACTCAGCAACCCTGGCTGGTCCGCAGGCCTTTGTCCCTACCCAACTGTGCACGGCTGCGGAACCTTTGTCCAAGGGCGCCGGGGAGGAAACAGGAATAAGCCAGAGAATTAAAGGGCAAAGAGGGGGAGGGGGAGGGAAAATAGGGTGTGGACAAATGACAGGGAGACAACAGCTGAAAATATGCAGCAACTCTAGGGGCCTAACTCATGTCCTGCAAGAGGATGCATCTTAGGTCCTTCTCTTCTCCGAGGTCTTCCCCACCCGCCACTCCCTCCACAGCCAGAAGCTGTCACTCCTTCGGCTCCGTTCCCACCCATGCCTTCAGCTGCCACCATTAAAGTACATGATCACTAGGTGGAGTCTCTGTCCGCGACTGTCTTCCCAACCAGACCAGGAGCACTTTGGGGGTGGGAAACCGAGTCTGTGCCTCAATTTTCCTAATCTGTACAAGGGGGTGATGATTGAAGTATCTACCATATAGAGTTCGTTTTTTAATCTATTTTTTTTTATTGATTTCAGAGAGGAAGGGAGAGGGAGAGAGAGATAGAAACATCAATGATGAGAAAGAATCATTGATTGGCTGCCTCCTGCATGCCCGCTACTAGAAATTGAGCCCGTAATCCAGGCATATGCCCTTGACCGGAATCAAACTCTGGACCCTTCAGTCTGCAGGCCGATGCTCTATCCACTGAGCCAAATCTGCCAGGACTCATGTATTCTTTTTTGAGATTGGCCTCAGGACATTGGGAAAGGCCTTCCCCAGTGCCTCCTCCTACAGGAAGCCTTCCGTGATTTCTAGTAGGGAGCTCTGCTGGGCCCTGTGGCCCCTCCACTATAGCCTCTCTCCCAGGTGGGGCACTGCCTGCTCACCTGTGGGTCTCCCCTGCTGGTCTGAGATCTCCTTGAGGGTAGGGACCAGGGTCGGTTCGCCTCCGGTTCCTTAGAGCCCAGCATGGCGGCCGGTGTCCCTCGGGCTTCCAGAACCGTCTGCTCACCTGAACGGAGCACGGGCTGGGAGGGCAGATAAGGCAGGTGTATAATTAACGAATATATGGCAGGCCCCAGGTGATAACAGCCTGGTGACAGGGGAGAGACTGTGGACACCGAGAGTCCCCATCTGGTTTCAACCTGCCTCCTGCCTCTTCTCCCCTCGGCCACTCCCTGCTGGCTCCCTGCATTCCAGTCCCCTGGTCGGACCTGCCCCCGAGCCTCCACCTGGGCCCAGGCAGGGCCCTCTCCTTGGACAGTCCTTCCTTCCCCTCCCATTGGCATCTAGCCAGGTGAGACCGATGTGCCCAGGCCGTGCCCCCGCCCAGCCCCCGAGCCTGCCTCCTGCACCTGCTGGTTCTTACCTTGTGACGGATCCCTTCAGTGTCTGATAAAACCAGCAGAGTCCTCAAAATCGTTTTTTTAAAAAAATATATTTTGTTTATTGATTTGGGAGAGGGAGGGAGAGCTAGAAACACCAATGAGGAGAGAGAATCATGGATCAACTCTCTCCTGCAAGCCCCCCACTGGGGATCCAGCCGCGTCCTGGGCATGTGCCCTGACCGGGAATCAAACCGTGACCTTCTGGTTCATAGGTCGATGTTCAACCACTGAGCCACGCCAGCAGGGCCTCAGAATAGTTTTTTAAATATGTTTTTATTGATTTTAGGGAGAAAGGAAAGGAGAGGGGAAAGAGAGAGAGAGAGAGAGACAGAGAGACAGAGAGACAGAGAGAGACAGAGAGACATCTATGTGAGAATAGATCATCAATCAGCTGCCTCCTGCATACCCCCTAAAAGTCACAGTTCAATAGCTCAGCTCCTCATCCTTCAGGGATAGAGCTGAAACCCGGGCATGTGTCCTGACCAGCAACCTTTCAATACACAAGACGAAGCACAACCAACTGAGCCACATCAGCCACGGCTATGGTTCCCTTTTAAAAAAATATATATTTTATTGATTTTTTACAGAGAGGAAGGGAGAGAGATAGTTAGAAACACCGATGAGAAACATCGACCAGCTGCCTCCTGCACACCCCCTACTGGGGATGTGCCCACAACCAAGGTACATGCCCTTGACCGGAATTGAACCCGGGACCCTTCAGTCCGCAGGCTGACGCTCTATCCACTGAGCCAAACCGGTTAGAGCTATGGTTCCCCTTTTTTTTTTTTTTTATGGTTCCCTTTTTGAGGTAAAATTTATAAGCAGTGAAATGCACAGTTCCGCCCTGGCCGGTTTGGCTCAGTGGATAGAGCGTCGGCCTGCAGACTGAAGGGGTCCTGGGTTCGATTCCGGTCAAGGGCACATGCCCAGGTTGTGGGCTGGATCCCCATCAGGGGGCATGCAGGAGGCAGCCAATCAATGATTCTCTCTCACCATTGATGTTTCTCTCTCTCCCTCTCCCTTCCTCTCTGAAATCAAGAAAAATATATTTAAAAAAAAGAAATGCACAGCTCCTAAGTATACCATTCAATGTGTTTTAACAAATATATACCCAACTATTTAAAAAAAAAATAGAGCATTTCCATATCCCAGGATGTTATATGCTCTCTCCCTGTGAGGCTCAATCCCAACCTCCACCCACCCCCTGACCCCGCCCCAGACAGCTTCCGTGCTGGTTTTCATCATCGTCGGTTAGTTTGGTCTGTTCTGGGCCTTTTCACACACAGAATCCTTGAGTAGGTGATCCTTTGTACCTGATTCCCTTCGTTCCCGTCATGCTTTTGATTTCCAGCCCAGTTGTTATTGGAACCAGGATCTTTGTTGCCGTCTATTGTCCGTGGTATCCCCTTGTGTGGACGGACCCATTTGTTCACCCATCCTCCCGCGCAGGGACGCCTGGCGTGTTTCCAGGTTGGGGCTATTGTGAATAGAGCTGCTCTCAGCATTCCTGCGCCCGTCTTTTGTGGGCACATGTTTTTATTTCTCTTGAGAAAATACCGGAGTGAAATTTCTTAGTCATGGAATAGGAGGTTTAATGTACTAAAAAAGAAAAAAAAAAAAAAAAAGACAGACTTTTCTCAAGGTAGCTGCTTTAGGTTTCCATGGCGACTGTAACAACTTGCCACCGTCTTAATGGCTTCACAGAGCACAGATTTATCTTCGTGTCGTTCTGGAGGTCAGGTGCCTGAAGTGGGTGTTTCAGGGCTAGAGCCACGGTGAGTGCAGAATTTCCCGTCCCTTTGCAGCTTCTCAAGGCTGCCTGCATTCCTTGGCTTGTGGCCTCATCGCTCCAGCCTCTACTTCCATCATCACATCTCCGCTGAAACGGACCCTTCTGCCTTCCTCATATACAGGCCTTTGTGTGACATTTAGGATCCACCAGATAGTTCAGAATAATCTCCCCGACTCAAGATTCTTTTTTTTTTTTTAAATATATTTTATTGATTTTTTACAGAGAGGAAGGGAGAGGGATAGAGAGTTAGAAACATCGACGAGAGAGAAACATCGATCAGCTGCCTCCTGCACACCTCCCACTGGGGATATGCCCGCAACCAAGGTACATGCCCTTGGCTGGAATCGAACCTGGGACCCTTCAGTCCGCAGGCCGACACTCTATCCATTGAGCAAACTGGCCAGGGCTGAAATCAATTTTTTAAAAAAGATTCCCACTTGAATCACATCTGCCAATTCCCTTTAGCCATGTGAGGTCACACTCACAGGTCCTGGGGAGGGGGATGTGGTCCTCTTGGGGGATACTGTTCTGCCTGCCTTTCCCATCCCCGCCAGCCGCTCCTGTGGCTCCCCATCCTTGCCAGCCTGTAACATCGTCCGTCAGTCCCTTTCACATCAGCCGTCGTTGGGCAGGGCCTGGCCTCTCACGTCGGGTTCAGTGGGCCCTTCCCTGGTGACTAAGGGCATTGTTATGCGCTTCCTGGCCGTTTGCATCCGCTCCTTTGAGAAGTGTCTGCTCAGTGTCTGCTCAGGTCTTTGGTCCGTGTTTGAATTGGGTTGTTTGTCTTTTCATTACTGAGTTCCAGGAAGGACGCGTGTCCTTTCTATTTGTCTAACTCAATTCACCCTCCCATCCTCCGAGTAGAAGGGTCCCCACACGCCCTCTTTTGTTATTCTTCTCTCTCTCTCTCTCTCTCTCTCTCTCTCTCTCCCCTCTCATCTCCCCCCTCCCCTGCCACCTCAGCAGTCCTGGAGGCTTTGCAGACTAAAAGGTCCGGGGTTCCATTCTGGTCAAGGGCACATGCCCTGGTTTTTGGGCTCCATCCCCAGTAGGGGGTGTGCAGAAGGCAGCTGATCAATGGATTCTCTCTCCTCATTGATGTTTCTATCTCCCTCTCCCTTCCTCTCTGAAATGAATCTATATATATTTAAACACACAGTAAATTTGTACACTTCCTGGGAAGTAGGCTTAGTTTTAGGACCAAACTGCCCAATATGGGAGCCACTAGTCACATAAGTACATTTAAGTTTAAATAAATTAAAATGAGAGAAGATTGTCCGGCCAGTGTGCCTCAGTGATTGAGCATTGACCCATGAACCAGAGGTCGAAGGTTCGATTCCCGATCAGGGCACATGCCCAGGGTTGCCAGCTCGATCCCCAGGAGGGGGCGTGTGGGAGGCAGCCAATCGATGTTTCTATCTTTCTATTCCTCTCTCTTCCTCTCTCTCTAAAAATCAATAAAAACTTTTTTTTTTTTTTAAGAATGAAATGAGATTAAAAATTGAGTTCCTCGGTCCGGCTGGCCACATATTGAGCTCAATAGCCACATGAGGTTGGTGGCTCCCAGGTCAGCAGCACAGAGAGGCAACGTTTCCAACATCGCAGGACGTTCTAGAACTATCTACAGCAGTGGTTCTCAACCTTCCTGATGCCGCGACCCTCTAATACAGCTCCTCATGTTGTGGTGACCCCCGATTTCATTGTTACAAATTGAACATAATGAAAGCATAGCGATTCATCACAGAAACAATATGTAATGATATATGTGCTTTCCGATGGTCTTAGGCGACCGCTGTGAAAGGGTCGTTCGACCCCCCAAAGGGGTCCCGACCCACAGGTTGAGAACCGCTGTTCTAGAACTATCTACAGGGAAACCAGCCTGTCTCCTGTGGTAGGACAGCCTTTCGGCGGCGGTTACGCGGGTGTGTTACTCTGCCAGACCACTGGGGGCGAGGAAAGGGAGAAATCAAGGGAAGATGAGAAGGAGAAAAAACCATGAACCGCAGCAATAACGATCTGGCGGCGAGTAAGTACTCGTTACATTAAACATTAAACAAATCCTCGCACAACTGCCGTCTAATGGGCTTCGATGATATCTGACATGTGTTTATTCCCAGAGAAATTGTGGAGCGACAGAGAACACCCCAGCCAAGCCCTTTCTTCTCCAAACAGCAGAGGGATTAACTCTTTAAACTCCACGCCCGTCGTGGGGCCAGCCAGCCTGGAAGGAGAGCTCTCCCAGGAGTGCCAAGCGCTTATGCCAAAGCAGGGCTCATGCCCTTCCCTGCCCAGCCTGCTCCCACGCCTGTATCCTCCTCCCTCTTGGTGAGAGATTTCTTAGGACAGCCAGGTACCTCAATCAGATAACAGGGGCGCCGTGGTCACGGCATCTCTGTTCCTGGCCCCCACCCTGGCCTCTGCCCCAAGCCCTGCTCCCCCATCCCATGGCCCCAGCTTCAATTCAGGCCTCGTCCTCTCCCCGCTGGGTCCTTATCCCAGCCTCCTCCCAAGCGTCCAGGTTCTCCCCTCTGGCCTGTTCCCCATGTGGCCCCACAGGGTCTTTCTAATACTCAGAGGTGACCCTCCCCTCCCCTGCTCACAGCCCTCCCAGCGCTTCCAGGACATATTCCAGCCTTTCAGTCTGGCATTGGAAGCACTCTCTTTCTTTCTTTCTTTTTTATATATTTTTTTATTGATTTTTTACAGAGAGGAAGGGAGAGGGATAGAGAGTTAGAAACATCGATGGGAGAGAAACATCGATCAGCCGCCTCCTGCACACTCTCTACTGGGGATGTGCCCGCAACCCAGGTACATGCCCTTGACCAGAATCGAACCTGGGACCTTTCAGTCCGCAGGCCGACACTCTATCCACTGAGCCAAACCGGTTTTGGCGGAAGCACTCTCTTTCATCTCTGCATAAGCACAGCTCCCTTTACCCAGAATTCCCTCCCTTGTCTCTGCCTGGCGAACTCCTACTCATCCTTCAACACCCACCGCAAATATCCCTCTTCCAGAAAGACTTCTCTGACACCCTCAGACAGACAGGTACACACCCTCTGAGCCCTGCAGTCCCCTGTGACACTGTGGTCACCTATCAGTCTCTCTCAATTTTGCGTTTCTGACCACCTATCAGTCTTCCTTATGGGTGTGACCTCACCTCCCAGAGGGAAAAGTATTACTCATTTTTTTTTAAAACAAACAAACAAACAAACAAACATAAACATGTCATTTTATTGCAACTATTTTTGTTTGTTTGTTTTGTTCATCCTCACCTGTGAATATTTTTCCATTGCTTTTTAGGGAGAGTGGAAGAGAGAGGGAAAGACAGAGAGAAACATCGATGAGAGAAACACATCGACTGGCTGCCTCCTGCACACACCCTTGACCGGAATCTAACCGGGACCCATTGGTCCGCAGGCCGACGCTCTATCCACTGAGCCAACCCGGCCAGGGCTGTTCCTCGTCTTAGCTGCCACAACCTCTGGGACAGAGCCTGGCACGGGGCATGTGCTCAGTAAATGCGGGAAGAAGGATAAGTAATCGTTAACCTCTAAGCCAGTGGTTCTCAACCTCCTGGCCCTTAAATACAGTTCCTCATGTTGTGACCCAACCACAAAATTATTTTCCTTGCTACTTCATAACTGTCATGTTGCTACTGTTATGAATCGTCATGTCAATATCTGATATGCAGGATGGTCTTAGGCGACCCCTGTGAAAGGGTCGTTCGGCCCCCAAAGGGGTCGTGACCCACAGGTTGAGAACCGCTGCTCTAAGGGAACCTGTGTGGAAAATAGTTATGTTTACAGAGGAGACGCCAGGAAGACAGTGCCTGAAGCAAGCTGACAAAGCTGATATGATCAGGAATAAGAGTTCCTGGCATCTTGGGCTCCCTGATGTCTTCACGGAGCAGGACACGCGTCACTTCCATGGTGTTCCTGCCCAGAGCGCTTCACCTCCATCAAAACATCAAATCCACCCACACCCAAGGCCATTCTACAAAATAAGCCGCCAGCACGCCTCTGTGTTGCCAAAGTGGAAACAGTTCTGGAGGCCGGAGCCCGAGACCCGGGCGTCAGCAGGGCGCTGCTCCCCCCAGGCCTGTAGGAGAGAACCCTCCTCGCCTCTGACGGTGCCTCTGCCGTATCGTGGCTTACAGCTACATTACCCCGAGCCTGCCTTTGTGGTCACTAAAAGTACTCTCTTTCATCTCTGCATAAGCACAACTCCCTTTACCCAGAATTCCCTCCCTTGTCTCTGCCTGGCGAACTCCTACTTATCCTTCAACACCCACTGCAATTATCCCCTCTTCCAGAAAGACTTCTCTGACTCCCTTAGACAGACCAGTACATACCCTCTGAGGTATATGGCGTGGTCCCTCTGCATCTCTGTATCTTTATTTGTTTTTATCTCTGTACTAGAGGCCCGATGCATGAAAATTCGTGCAAGAGTAGGCCTTCCTTCCCCCGGCTGTAGGCACTGGCTTCCCTCTGGCCCCGGCTTTATCAGGAAGGACGTCTGGAATGAAGTCCGGTCTAATTAGCATATTACCCTTTTATTATTATAGATCTTCATTTTTTTTAAAAAAAAACAATCTTTTTTTGTTGATATTGTTAATCCTCACCCGAGGATATTTTTCTATTGATTTTTTTTTTTTTTAAGATAGAGTGGAAGGGAGGGAGAGAAATATCCGTCAACAGGCCGACACTCTAGTCTAGCCACTGAACCAAACTGGCTAGGGCTTTCTCTGTACCTTTAAATTTTTATTTTACTTATTGATTTGAGAGAGAGAGAGAGAGAGAGAGAGAGAGAGAGAGAGAGAGAGAGACGTTGATTTGCTATTCCACTTATTTATGCATTCATTGGTTGCTTCTTGTATGTGCCCTGACCAGGGATCGAACCTGCAACCTTGGTGTATGGGGATGATGCACTAACCAACGGAGCTACCCAGCCAGGGCTGCATGTCTGTGTCTTCACATGGGGTTCTTCTTGTGAGGCCATGTTGAATGAAGGGCCCATCCTGCTAGTATGAGCTCAGCTTAACTAATTCCATCGGCAATGACCCTATTCCCAAGTCAGGTCACGTTCTGAGCTCCTGGGGCTAGGACTTGAACATACGGTCACACACGCTAAGAAGCCCAGGGCAGCCCTAGCTGGTGTGGCTCAGTGGATAGAGCGTCAGCCTGCGGACTGAAGGGTCCCAGGTTCGATTCCGGCCAAGGGCACATGCCTGGGTTGCAGGCTCGATCCCCAGTAGGGGGTGTGCAGGAGGCAGCCCATCAATGGTTCTCTCTCATCATTGGATGTTTCTATCCTCTCCCCCTCTCCCTTCCACTCTGAAATCAATAAAATATATTTTTTAAAAATAATAATAATAAAAAAAAATTTTTAAAAAAGAAGCCCAGGGCAGAGAAGGGGCCAGGAGGGGGTGGGGCGGGCAGCTGCTCCCTGGGATCGGATCAGATCGGGCGCCTGGGAGGGTGTGTCTGTGGAGGGCACACTTGAGCCGTAGCCCGAAGGAGTGGTGTTGACACTGCTCTCTCTGAGAAACAAACGTGAATTTCATCACCTGGCATGCATGGCATTTCCCTTGGCATCTCGGAGGTGCTTAATCTGTTCCCCGCCCTGCTCATTTCCTGGTTTGAAACCCGTGCGGTTAGGAGGGAGTCGAGTCCTGAGGTGTGGTCCGTGGTTCCCGTAAGAATCTGAGACTTTTCCCACCGTCAGTGTCGATTTCACGCCGTCGGCGAGCGGCTCTGAGAAGCCCCAACAGCTGTGAAGCTGAGAAGCCGGCAGACCCGCTCCCAGCCAGAGATGGGGGGCCTCTGGTGGGTGCCAGCTGCCGTGCCAGCTCTCCAACCGTCACAGCCAACACCCCGGCCAGCATTACTGACAGTAGCATGCCCACAAAAGCGGGGCTCCTGAGAGAGACAGGCCTAGACTCTGGATGTGGCCAGGAAGCTTTAAGGAATTAAGATTGACTTCGGCCCGGCTGGCGTGGCTCAGTGGTTGAACGTCGACCTATGAACCAGGAGGTCACGGTTCGATTCCCAATCAGGGCACAGGCCCGGGTTGCGGGCTCCATCCCAGTGTGGGGGCGTGCAGGAGGCAGCCAATCGGTGATTCTCTCTCATCATTGATGTTTCTACCTCTCTCTCCCTCTCCCTTCCTCTCTGAATTCAATAAAATAAAAAGATTGACTTTGAAGCCCAGAAGAGCCCCTTGGAGAAATGGCCTGGGAGCTTGTCCACTCCCATGGCTCAGGGCAGTCTCTCCGGCGCCACTGACGCAGAATAAGCCACACAGACTCTCTCCGACATCACCGGTGTCCGAACACGACACGACTCATTCATTGAAACTGCAGATAAAGAGGATCGTCCCTGCTTGCTTTCATTCCAGCAAAAGAAACGTTGAACCCTACATCTAAGATCCCCTCGGCTCTCCCTGGCCGGTGTGGCTCAGCTGGTTGAGTGCGACTCCCGGTCAGGCCAGACGTCCAGGTGGTGCATGCGATCCCCAGTCGGGCAACCGATCAATGCTTCTCTCTCTCCCTTCCTTTCTCTCTAAAAATGGACAAAAACACATTTTTTAAAATAAAATTAAAAAATCTTCTCTACTGACAGCCTTACAAACTCCGAAACTAGCTTGTCACTTGCTCTGATCATGAACCTTTGTTCATGTTCACACCTCAGTTGGATGCCGCCCCCGCTCCCCCGCCGCCCGCTGCCCCACACTCTCCAGTTATGGACTGAATGTCGGTGTCCTTCCAGGCACAATGCAGTGTGAGAAGGACTGCGGAGGAGGAGTGCACAGTAAGCCTATGGAACAGTCGCCTCTTTTTCAGTTCTATTACGGGAGCTGGCTGCCCAGGGCCCATGGGCGGCCCGCTGGTTTTATTTGTTTCCAAGCCGTGTGTCTTATCAAATAAGGTTTTATTGAAACACAGCTGGGTCCCTCATTGATGCACTGAATGTGGCTGCTTTTGGCTACAACAGAGGTGAGTGGTTACAACAGAGATGTAACCATGGTCTGCAAAGCCAAAAATACTTACCATCTGGCCCAGCCGTGGGCAAACGACGGCCCGCGGGCCGGATCCGGCCCGTTTGAAATGAATAAAACTATTGAAAAAAAAGACCGTACCCTTTTATGTAATGATGTTTACTTTGAATTTATATTAGTTCACACAAACACTCCATCCATGCTTTTGTTCCAGCCCTCCGGTCCAGTTTTAAGAACCCATTGCGGCCTTCGAGTCAAAAAGTTTGCCCACCCCTGGATTCTGGCCCTTCACAGAAGTTTGACAACCTCCGCCCTCGTATTAAAAGCGAACATTTTCTGGCCCTGGCTGGTCTGGCCCAGTTGCTTGAACATTGGCCCGTGCACCAAAAGGTTGCCGGTTTGGGCTGGGGGGCGGGGGGAGTGCGGGAGGCAGCCGATCGATGTTCCAATCTCACATCCCTGTTTCTCTCCCTCTCCCTTCCCCTCTCTCTAACCCTCAATAAAAGCATCTTTTAAAAAAAGCGAACATGCCGAAACCGGTTTGGCTCAGTGGATAGAGCGTCGGCCTGCGGACTGAAGGGTCCCAGGTTCGATTCCGGTCAGGGACATGTACCTGGGTTGCGGGCACATCCCCAGTAGGAGATGTGCAGAAGGCAGCTGATCGATGTTTCTCTCTCATCGATGTTTCTAACTCTCTATCTCTCTCCCTTCCTCTCTGTAAAAAATCAATAAAATATATATTAAAAAAAAAAAAGCGAACATTCTCTGAATGCTGACTGTATGCTCTATAGATGGTTTCCCCACGTGTTCTGTCCTATAATCTTCACCGTGACCTTTGAGATCATGAATAGCCTGTGTTGTAGATGAGGAAACGCAGGTTAAGAGAGGTGAGGCCATTTCCCAAGGCCACGCAGCGAGGGAGTGAGTGAGGGAGGGAGGGAGGGGCAGGGCACAGGGTCCACCGGGCTTTGCACCTTGTGTCTTTCACTTAGTAACGCGTCTTGAAGAGGGGCTCCCGGGACAGCCCCCTCCTGATGAACACGCAGGCTGATTTCCCCGCTGCTATGACGAGTCCTGCAACCAATGTCCCCTGCTCAGTCCTTGGAGTTCGTGCACCAGTGTTATCTGAAAGCTCAATTCCTAGACTTGGGGTGGCGGGGTCAAAGGGCATGTTCCTGGGGGTGGTGAGTTCATCGGGGGAAGAGGAGGACGGGAGGGCCTTCCCGGTGAGAAAAGCTGCACCGAACAGGGTGTGCAGGTGTGAGTCAGGCCGTGCTGAGCGCCGGAGAATACACGGCAAAGGTGACAGGTGATGGCACTCGAGGGAGAGTGTGGCCGGGGGCCTGGCCTGCCAGGCTGGGCCCTGTCCTGGGGGCACTCTCTCTAAAATCAATTTCAATTTTTTTTTCTAAATTTTGTTCCAGTGGCGGAAAGGTTCAGCCTCGTGTTCTCGCCGGCGGGTAAGAGGCACGGAGCTCAGTTAGCAGGAAGGCACGGGGCAGGCTGAGCAAAGCCAGGACGGGTGGCCCCTGGGGGCATGAAGCCGGCGGGTCAGCGCGACATTAATCTTTACACCCGGCTGCTGGAACATACGGGAAAGCACTCACGAGCTTTGAATGAAAAAACATGAAAACAGGGAAGCGTTTTTACTAACTTAAAAAAGACACCCGCCGGGTGTGACCAGCCCGCAGCCCGCCTCCTCCAGCGGGGGCTCATCGCCAAGCGCCCGGCTGTGGGCGCCGGCGCCGCCTCCCCTGGCAGCCGCCTGCACCCACTTCTGCTGGGTACCCGCGAGGAGGGATGTGCACGTGGCCAGCGTTGGTAGATTCTGCCAGAAGTTTTCCCGAGGGGTTGTCCCGCCCGCGGCAGCCTCCCACAGCAGAGCGTGAGGCCGGGGGGCTGTTCCTGCAACCACACAGTGAGGCCTGGGGAGGGGGCTGGGCACTGTGGGAAAACACTCCCACCAGCACCCACGGAGTCCTGGAGCTGCCGCCTCTAACTCTGCCTCCTGCACTGGGCTCAGAGCCAAATCTCTCCACCCGGTTCCCTGGTACCCTGGCACCCACCCCCATCCCCCCGCCCCCGCCTGAATTAACACCCACAAACCGTTAGCGTCGCCCATCCTGGCTGCTAGAGCAGGTGGCTGGACCCTGCCAAGCCTCACTTTTTACATCTGTCAAATGGGCATAGTTAAAAAAAGCTGTGTGCCAGGTAAATGTGCTAAGAAGGCGCGCCTTCATTCAGGAATGCCCTAGCTTATGTCAGTGACTGCAAGTTCACGGAGCACAATGAGCCCTTTGAAAATATTCCAGCAACAGGCACAACTTTTTACAGTCGCGATATGTGCATAAAGCATCACGTTTTTTCTTTTAAATTCTCACCCAAGGATATGCTGGTGTTTTTTTTTTTTGGTTTTTTTTTTACAATGTTTTGTTGTTTGTTTGTTTTTAAGTATATTTTCATTGATTTCAGAGAGGAAGGGAAAGGGAGAGAGAGATAGAAACATCAACGATGAGAGATAATCATTGATCAGCTGCCTCCTGCATGCCTCACACTGGGGATCGAGCCGGCAACCCAGGCATGTGCCCAGACTGGGAATCGAACCCCGATCTCCTGGTTCATAGGTCGACGCTCAACCACTGAGCCACGCTGGCCGGGGCTCAAGGATATTTCTCCATTGATTTTTAGAGACAGTGGAAGAGAGAGGGAAAGACAGAGAGAAATATCTATGTGTTTGGTTGCCTCCTGCACGCATCCCGACCAGGGCCCAGGCTGACCAGGGCCCAGGCCAGGGAGGAGCCTGCAACTGAGGTATATGGCCTGCAACCGAGGTACATGCTCTTGACCGGAATCGAACCCGGGACCTTTCCGTCGGCAGGCTGACACTCTATCCGCTGAGCCACACTGGCTAGGACTGTTTGTTTGTTCTTAGATTCCACATATAAATGAAATCACATGGTATTTGTCTTTCTCTGACTGACTTGTTTCACTTAGCATAATACCCTCCAGGTCTATTCCTGTTGCTGCGGATGACAAGACCTCATTCTCTTTTATGGCTGAGTAAAGTCCACTCCTCCTTCATCCACTCATCAGATCCAGTCCTGCGCTGTGTGCACAGCCTAGCCCAGTGGTCGGCACACTCATGAGTCAACAGAGCCAAATATCAACAGTACGACGACTGAAATTCCTTTCGAGAGCCAAATTTTTTAAACCTAAACTATATGGGTAGGTACATTGTGATTAACTTCATTAGGGTGCTCCTACGCTGGCCTTTGCTAAAAACGTCCTCAGTCTGATTGAGGTACCTTCGCTGAGGTCGACCCCTTCCAACTCTCCCATCCACACTCGTCTTGTATACTTGTTTCGTCCATCTCCTTTCGTTCATCCTCTCTGCATGCCCAAACCATCTCAACAGACCTTTCTCAATCCTCGACACTACATCTTCTTTCACTCCACAGCGTTCCCTAAAATTAACTTAATAAACTTTACTTAAAGTTTTAAGTCAGCCCTGGCCGGCTTGGCTCAGTGGATAGAGCGTCAGCCTGCGGATTGAAGGGTCCCAGGTTCGATTCCAGCCAAGGGCACATGCCCGGGTTGCAGGCTTGATCCCCAGTGGGGGGCATGCAGGAGACAGCCAATCAATAATTCTCTCTCATCATTGATATTTCTATCTTTCTCCCTCTCCCTTCCTCTCTGAAATCAATAAAGAAATATATATATATTTTTAAAAGTTTTACGTCAATTTCGCACTGTAGGTGCGGGCCGCACGTGGTATTTTGTGGAAGAGCTACACTCAAGGGGCCAAAGAGCCGCATGTGGCTCGCGAGCCGCGGTTTGCTGACCACTGGCCTAGACTGTTGCTTGCCTCGGCTCAGAATCCCCGCTCTGGACACCAAGGGCACGTCCTCCTCCCCAGTGATGGGCACCAGGTTGCCATGGACACCCCACCGCCATCATAAACAACAACGCTGTGATGATCAGCCTTGCCCCTTGGGGACAGCTTGAGTGTGACAACTCCTCCAGGCTCTTCGCCAAAGAGGGGCAATTACCAGGCTCGGAAATACACAGCTACTCGATTTAACTAGGTTTCACCAAACTGCACGTTAGCGCGGCTGCTCATCAGAGAAATAAAACCGGTCCTGCTTCCCGATTCCTGATTCCTCCTGCCTCACACCCGGACCTGGGCCTTCGGAGAGCTCGGAAGGTGAGGAATTTGCAGCCTTGGTTTCCCCACCTTTGTTTTCCCTCCCTCCCGGCAGCTCCTTCCTCGGGCACCGCGTGAGCTGCTGTCATCCATGGCTAATTGGAGAGAATTTCACTCGGGTGCGCGCGCCCCCTTGGGGTCTTATCACCCCGTGACAACTTGACTGATTCTTGCCTCGCACCCCTCTCTCCCACAACCATTAACTGCTGGCGAATTCACATCTAAATTTAAATGGTATTTATTGAACACCATCTGTGTGCTAGCCCAGCGATGTCCAGCTGAAACATACATGCGAGGCCCCAGTGTAATTTCAAACTTCCTGCTAGCCACGTTGAACAAGTAAAAGGAGCCCTGGCCGGGTAGAGCATTGGTTAGAGCACCTTCCCCATACGCCAAGGGAAGAGGGCTGTGATCCCCCGACAGGGCATGTACAGGAATTAACTAATGAATGCACACATGAGTGCAACAACAGAACCTGTGTTTCCCTCTCCCTTCCTCTTTTCTAAAATCAATACATTTTCATTTTTAAAAAAATATATTTTTATTGATATTTTTATCAATAAAAGGAGAGGGAAGGAGAGGGATAGAGAATTAGAAACATCGATCAGCTGCCTCCTGCACACTCCCCACTGGGGTTGTGCCCACAACCAAGGTACATGCCCTTGACCGGAATCGAACCTGGGACCCTTGAGTCCACAGGCTGACGCTCTATCCACTGAGCCAAACCGGTTAGGGCTAAAATCAACACATTTTTTAAAGTAAAAGAAACAGGTGACACTAATTATCTATAATAATAAAAGGGTAATAAGCTAATTAGACCAGACGTCCTTCTGGACAAAAGCCTCAGCGAGCTGGGGCCGAGGCAGAGGCAGCAGAGGCCCTTGGCTTGGGAGGTGGGCAGGGGCTGGGGCCAAGGCCCTTGCACAAATTTCATGCATCAGGCCTCTAATCTATAATAATAAAAATGTAATATGCCAATTAGACTGGACGTCCTTCTGGACAACCTTCGGGACGAAGCCGGGGCTGTGAGGGAAGCCCGGGTCCCGGGTGCGAGAGGGAAGCCAGTGCCAGCAGCCAGGGGAAGGAAGGCCTACTGTTGCATGAATTTCGTGCATAGGTCCTCTAGTAATAATATATTTTACTAACTTGATATACCCAGAATATTATCATTTCACATACAACCAATATAAAAATTACTGAGCTATATTACTTTCTTTGTACTAAGCTTTCAAAAATTCTCAGGACAGCACATGCCAATTTGGACTAAATTTTTATTAAAATTAAAAATCTGTTTAGGAACAAAGACCACTAGGGGGTGCACCAAGGAAGCATAACAAAATGCGGAGACAAAGAAACAGGACAAAATTGTCAATGGAAGATATAGAGTTCAGAACCACACTTTTGAGGTCTCTCAAGAACTGTTTAGAAGCCGCCGATAAACTTAATGAGATCTACAGGAAAACTAATGAGACCCTCGATCTTATATTGGGGAACCAACTGGAAATTAAGCATACACGGACTGAAATAACGAATATTATACAGACTCCCAACGGCAGACCAGAGGAGCGCAAGAATCAAGTTAATGATTTGAAATGCGAGGAAGCAAAAAACACCCAACCGGAGAAGCAGAATGAAAAAAGAATCCAAAAATGCGAGCATAGTGTGGGGAGCCTCTGGGACGGCTTCAGGCGTACCATCATCAGAATTGTAGGGGTGCCAGAAGATGAGAGAGAGCAAGATATTGAAAGCCTATTTGAAGAAATGGTGACAGAAAACTGCCCCCACCTGGTGAAAGAGGTGGACTTGCAAGTCCAGGAAGCGCGGAGAACCCCAAACAGAGGGAGTCCAGGGAGGACCACACCAAGACACATCATGATTGGAATGCCAAGAGCAGAAGATAGCGAGAGAGTCTTGAAAGCGACAGGAGAGGGAAACTCAGTTGCCTACAGGGGAGTGCCCATACGACTGTCAGCTGATTTCTCAACAGAAACTTTGCAGGCCAGAAGGGAGTGGCAAGAAATATTCAAAGTGATGAATACCAAGAACCTACAACCAAGATTACTTTATCCAGCAAAGCTATCATTCAGAACGGAAGGTCAGATAAAGAGCTTCACAGATAAGGAAAAGCTAAAGGAGTTCATCACCACCAAACCAGGATTATATGAAATGCTGAAAGGTATCCTTTAAGAAGAGGAAGAGGAAGAAAAAGGTAAAGATACAAATTATGAACAACAAATATGCATCTATCAACAAGTGAATCTAAGAATCAAGTGAATGAATAATCTGATGAACAGAATGAACTGTTGATTATAATAGAATCAGGGACATAGAAAGGGAATGGACTGACTATTCCTGGGGGGGAAAGGGGTGTGGGAGATGCGGGAAGAGACTGGACAAAAATCGTGCACCTATGGATGAGGACAGTGGGTGGGGAATGAGGGCAGAGGGTGGGGCGGGAACTGGGAGGAGGGGAGTTATGGGGGGGAAAAAAAGAGGAACAAATGTAATAATCTGAACAATAAAGATTTAATTAAAAAAAAATCTGTTTAGATTTTATAACATTTACAGTTGAAGTAGATTCACGCGCTCAAGTTGTTCCAAACATGTTTAAATGTTTCCCAATAACTGAATCAAGGATTTCTCTTTTTTTAAAATCTAAGTTTAAGTGAATTATAGTTCCAGAATTTTTAAAATCCCATTTCTCACACCACGTTTTAAGTGCTCAATGTGACCATGGCTCACGTACTGGACAGCGCTAACACGGGTTTACACCAGTTCACCCGAGAATAAGGTCGGTATATTATTACCCCCATTTTACGCAGCAGGAAACAGGCTCAGAAAGGGAAACTGCCTTTTTTCTTTTCTTTTTTTAAATGTTTTATTGATTTTTACAGAGAGGAAGGGAGAGGGAGAGGGAGTTAGAAACATCGATGAGAGAGAAACATCGATCAGCTGCCTCCCGCACACCTCCCATTGGGGATGTGCCCGCAACCAAGGTACATGCCCCTGACCGGAACCAAACCTGGGACCCTTGTGTCCACAGGCCGACGCTCTGTCCACTGAGCCAAATTGGTTATGGCGAAACTGCCTTTTTTAATTCACCAATTATTTATTGAACGCCCATCGCATGCCAGGCTCCTTCCTAGGGGTTGAGGACATAATGGTGAACAAGATACTCAAAGTTCCTGGCCTCAAAGGAAAGGGTTTTTGGGTGATATGAAAGACCAAAACAATAAGAATTATAAATTGTATGAGTTAGAGTTAATGGCAAACTACAGCCCTCAAGCTAGGAATGGCCTTTATGTTTCTAAAGGATTGAGAAAAGTCTAAATAATAATATTTTGCACCCTGGCTGGGATAGCTGAGTTGGTTGAAGCATCGTCCTGTACGCCAAAGGGTCACGGGTGCGATTCCTGGTCAGAGCATCTGCCCAGGTTTCAAGTTCGATTCCCGGCCCTGACGCATGTGGGAAGCAACTGATTGATGTTTCTCTCTCATATCACATCAATGTTTCTCTGCCCTTCCCTCTCTCTCTCTCTCTCCCTTCCCCTCGCTCTAAAAATCAATGAACATGTCTTCAGATGAGGGTTTAAAAAAAAAGAATATTTTGTGACATGTTAAAATTATATGAGACTCAGCCCTAGCTGGTTTGGCTCAGTGGATAGAGCATCAGCCTGCGGACTGAAAGGTCCTGGGTTCGATTCCCGGTCAGGGCACATGCCGGAGTTGTGGGCTTGATCCCTAGGAGGGGTTGTGCAGGAGGCAGCTGATCCATGATTCTCTCTCATCATTGATGTTTCTATCTCTCTCTCCCTCTCCCTTTCTCTCTGAAATCAATAAAAATATATTTAAAAACATTATATGAGATTCAGAATTCAGCACCCTTCAGTAGTTTTATCAGCACACAGCCACATCCATTCATATCCGTATTGTCTGTGGCTGCTCTCCTGCCCCTCCTTGGAGGTGGTGATATTGAAGCGAGAAAGTTAGCAGGTATTTGGGGAAATCTGAGTATGGTTCCATAGACCAAAGCAATTTTAAATATCCTGAGTGTAAATTGGACTGTTTCAGGGAGCCTAAATACCTCATGTGAGCGGGATCATGTAGATCTGTCTTTTCTTTTCTTTTTTTTTTTTTTAAATATATTCTATTGATTTTTTACAGAGAGGAAGGGAGAGAGACAGAGAGCCAGAAACATCGATGAGAGAGAAACATCGATCAGCTGCCTCCTGCACATCTCCCACTGGGGATGTGCCCGCAACCCAGGTACATGCCCCTGACCGGAATCGAACCCGGGACCCTTCAGTCCGCAGGCCGACGCTCTATCCACTGAGCCAAACCGGTTTCGGCGATTTGTCTTTTCTTGGCTGGCTTCTTTCACTTAGCACAATGCCCTCAAGGTCCATCCATTTTGTAGCATATGTCAGAATGTCCTTTTTTTTAAAAAAAAAAAATATATTTAACTGATTTTTTTTTACAGAGAGGAAGGGAGAGGGATAGAGTCAGAAACATCAATGAGAGAGAAACATTGATCAGCTGTCTCCTGCACACCTCCCACTGGGGATGTATGTGCCTGCAACCCAGGTACATGCCCTTGACTGGAATGGAACCTGGGACCCTTCAGTCCGCAGGCCGACGCTCTATCCACTGAGCCAAACCGGCCAGGGCGGAGTGTCCTCCTTTTTAAGACTGAATACTATCCCATTGCATAGACATGCCACCTTTGACCCCTCATTAGTCCATCGACACCCGGGCTCTCTCCAGCGCCCGCCCGGCACACAGTGGGTGCTCCACTGACGTTTCTTGGAACAAATGTCTGTAAACCATGCGAGCAGAGGCTGTTGGCCTCGGCCACCCACTGCAGGGCCTGGCACAGGGCCTGGCACAGGGCCTGGCACAGAGTAGGGGCTCAGCAAACACCTGCCTGCAGGAGTGTCTCTCCCAGGGCCTCCCTGACCCCGCCCTCACCCAGGGGGCGGGGCCGGCTGGGGGGTGCTCTCTATGACGTCACACAGGCCCTGCCATGCCTCTGGCCGTGGCCCTCCTGCTGCTCGGGGGCCTGAGTGGGGGCTGGGGCTGCCTGCAGTGTGACCTCTCGGTGCAGGAGACGCTGCGCCAGCTGCGCCTCCGCCTCATTCCCAGCCGCTTCGGCCGGGAGCACCTGCGGGCCCGCGCGCAGGCCCTGCTGCTGGGCATGGAGGGGCCTTTCTTCCGGGACTACGCCGCGAACGTGTTTGTGGGGGAAATAGGTGCGTGGGGGGGTGGGGTGCTCCGCACCGTGGAGAGAGGGACAGTGGGGTCCGAGCCAGGGGCTGCGGTGGGAGAGACTTGGGGACCACGCCCCCTAGACGGGGAGAGCGGGCCTATCCTGCAGGTAGATGGTGGGAGGGTCGCTTGGCTCTTGGAGGGACCCACTGAACTTCCCTCCCCTCCCTTCCCCAGAGACAGATCACCTGGACCTTGTGGCGATCTTTGCGAAGAACCAAATAAACAAGCTAAGGGTTGATTCTCTGAGAGGTAGGAACGAAGAGGGAAAGCCCGTACCCAGCCCCTTCTCCCTCCCTTGCCGCCTGTCCGCCAGCTTCCTCTTGACTTGGAAATACAAAGCAGCCCTAGCCGGTTTGGCTCAGTGGATAGAGCGTTGGCCTGCGGACTAAAGGGTCCCGGGTTCGATTCCGGTCAACGGCAGGTGCCTTGGTTGCAGGCTCCTCCCAGGGCCCCAGGTCCTGTCCCGGGGAGGCAACCAATGGATGTGTTTCTCTCATCCATGTTTCTCTCTCTTTCCCCCTCTCTTCCATGCTCCCTAAAAATCAATGGAAAGCCCTAACCTAACCGGTTTGGCTCAGTGGATGGAGCATCGGCCTGCGGACTGAAAGGTCCCAGGTTCGATTCCGGTCAAGGGCATGTACCTTGTTTGCCGGCACATCCCCAGTAGGGAGTGTGCAGGAGGCAGCTGATCAATGTTTCTAACTCTTTTTCCCTCTCCCTTCTTCTCTGTAAAAAATCAATAAAACATATTAAAATTAAAAATAAATAAATAAATAAATAAAAATCAATGGAAAAATATCCTCGGGTGAGCTGGGTCTGTGCTTGGCAGATTCACAGAACCTCGAGGAGGCCAGGGAGACCGCAATGGAGAGAGGGGGAGGGAGAGGAGTGGAAGACGGGTCGGAGAGGTAAGGGGGAGGGGGAGGGTAGGCGCAGCAGCACCTTCTAGGCCGCGGTCAGAACTTTTGGCTTCTATTCTGGGCCCCATGGGAAGGCTCTGAGCTGAAGCTGATGCCAGCGAGGTGACTGAGGTTGCATAGGATCCCTCTGGATGTGGAAACAGATTTTAGCAGGGCAAGGGGGAAGGCAGTCTGGAGACCAGTGAGAAGGTACAGTGATGGCCCCCGGCAAGAGAGGATGCTGGCTGGAACCAGCAGGGGGGTAGTGGTGGAGGGGGTGAGAAGTGATGGGATTTCTGGCTCTATCTTGACTATTGAACAAAAAAGATTTGCTGACATACATGTTGGCAAATTGCATGTGGGATGTGAGAAAAAGGGGTCACAGAAAGGATTTTGGCCTGAGCAAGTAGAACCATGGCACCTGAATCTACTAAGAAGAAGACCAGGGGTTGGGAGCAGGTTTGAAGGAGCATTTTTTAAATATATTTTTATTGATATTTGCGCACGCGCGCGCGAGAGAGAGAGAGAGAGAGAGAGAGAGAGAGAGAAGCATTGATGTTAGAGCAAAACATAGATAGGCTGCCTCCCACAAGCCCCTACCAGGGATCAAGCCCACAACCCGGGCATGTGCCCCAACCAGGAATCCCAACCAGCAACCCCTTGGTGCTCAGGACGATGCCCAACCAACTGAGCCACACCGGCCAGGGCTGGAGGAGAACATTGAGGTTAACTTTTGAACTTATGGAGCTTAAGATGCCTATTTACACATCCAAGTGGAGATCCTGATTGGGTAGTTGCATATACACTGAGTGGCCAGATTAGTATGACCACCTGACGTTTGTAGGCAAATTAGCTATAATTTCACGCTGAAGTTGCTAGAGGGCCAGACCATTATAAATAGGGAAGCAGGTTGTTTATCACGACAGTAGAAGTGATTTTTTTCTGAAGATATGGGTAAACAACACGATTTAACAGCTTGTGAATGTGGGATATATATGTACACTGAGTGGCCAGATTGTTATGACCACCCCATCAGTACTTCGTTGGGCCACCTTTTGCCTTCAATACTGCGGCGATTCTTCTTGGCATTGACTCCACGAGATGTTGAAAGGTGATGCGAGGAATCTGACACCATCATATGCCTGATGAATAGCACTGTCCAGTTCTGTGAGATTTGATGGTTGTGGAACCAGCTGCCTGATGGCTCTTTTAACTTCGTCCCACAAATGCTCAATTGGGTTGAGATCTGGTGATTGTGGGGGCCGCCTAAGCAAGGTAAAGTCTCCCTCATGTTCTTGAAACCACTCCTGCACGATACGAGCACCGTGGCATGGCGCATGGTCTTGTTGGAAGAAGCCGTCTCCATTGGGATACGCCATCAACATGATAGGATGAACCTGATCAGCAATGATACTTAGGTATGTTGTGCTATTCAGACGTTGTTCCACACAAATTAAAGGGCCCAAATCATGCCAGGAAAACATGCTCCAAACTATAACACTGCCCCCACCAGCTTGAAGGGTTGTACTCATGCATGTGGGGTGCATGCTTTCATGCTGTTTCCGCCAAATTCTCACTCTGCCATCTGCATGATGCAACTGGAAACGTGATTCATCGGACCACATGACTTTTTTCCAATGCTCGACCGTCCAATCCTTATGCTCCTGTGTGAATTGGAGACGTTTTATCTTGGTAACTGCAGACAGCAAAGATGATCGAACAGGCCTTCGGCTTCCATATCCCATACGATGCAGTGTACGGCTAATTTGCCTACAAGCGTCAGGTGGTCATAATAATCTGGCCACTCTGTAAACATCTGGACTTCAGTGAGCGATGTAGGAGAGTGACATAAACTTAGGAGGCATCAGTGTCCAATGCAAATACAATGTCAGGCGCAAATAGGTATCATATGTGTAATTTTTTTATTTTCTAGTAGCCACAGTTTTATTTTGTTTTTTAAAATATATTTTCATTGATTTCAGAGAGGAAGGGAGAGAGAGATAGAAACATCCATGATGAGAGAGAATCATGGATCGGCTGCCTCCTGCATGCCCCCTACTGGGAATCAAACCCACAACCCAGGCATGTGCTCTTGACTGGGACCCTTGAATCCACAGGCCAATGCTCTATCCACTGAGCCAAACCGGCTAGGGCTCCAATAGCCATATAAGTTTTTATTGGTTTTTGAGAGAGAAAGGGATAGGGGTAGAGAGATGGAAACATCAATGAGAGAAAAACATCAATCGGCTGCCTCCTGCCCGCCCCCTACTGGGGACTGAGCCCACAACCCAGGTATGTGCCCTGACTGGAAATCGAACCAGGGACCTCCTGGTTCATGGGTTGATGCTCAACCACTAAGCCGCTCCAGCCAGGCTCTAGTAGCCACGTTTTTTAAAAGGTAGACGAGCAGATGAAATTAATTTTAATGTGTTTTATTTAACCCCATACCTAAAATACTGCCATTTGAACATGCAACCAATATAAAAATGATTTATTAATATGATACAATTATCTTTTTTCATACCATGTCTTTGAAACCTAACATCTATTTTAGATGAACTGCACACCTCAGTTCAGACTAATCCATTTTGAGTGCTCAGTAGCCATGTGTGGCTAGTGGCTGATATATTGAAGAGTGCAGGTCTAGGTAATCCTATATAATAAAAGGCTAATATGCAAATCGACCAAACGGTGGAATGACCAGTTGCAATGATGCGCACTGACCACCAGGGGGCAGATGCTCAACGCAGGAGCTGCCCCCTGGTGGTCAGTGCGCTCCCACAGCGGGAGCGCCACCAAGCCAGAAGCCGGGCTCACGGAAGCTAGATGCAGGGCTTCCCAGGCCATGGGTTTGCCCAGTGGACCCCGAGGAAGACCTAACCTTGGTACTCCTGGTGAATGAAAGAGAGTTTCCTCGTCCCTCCTGTTTGAAGCTTCCGATGGGATGCTGAGTGCCTCCCACGGAGCTCTCTCTCCTCAGATGGGCCTCTGCTGGAAGAGCTGGTGACTCTTAGGAGGAAGGTGACCAAGAAACTCAAGACAGTGTTGAGGTCGTATGAACTAAAAGGTGCAGCATCCCCCTCCACCAAGTCCCCTCCTCGTTATCACCCATCCCCTTCTCTCACCTTTTCTCCCACACCCCTTCCTCCCCTCCCCTCCGACTCAGCCTTCTCTGCCCCTCGCTAATATTCCTTCCTCTTCTTTCCCAGACTCATGTCTCCCTCCCTCTCCTGGTTCCTTTCCTTGATCAGATTCTCAAATTGCTGTCCCAGCTTATCTCACCTCAGCTCTTTTCTCTTGCAGCCTGTGATCGGAAAATTTGCCGTGAGTCCTGGTAGATGTATTGTCTATCCCTCCCTTCTCTACCCTTCTATGCCTCTTTACCCACAAATCAAGCCCCACTATCACACCTACTCCATCTAGTGCAGTGGTTCTCAACCTTCCTAATGCCGCGACCCTTTAATACAGTTCCTCATGTTGTGGTGACCCCCAATTTCATTGTTACAAATTGGACATCATTAAAGCATAGTGATTAATCACAAAAACAATATGTCATTATATATGTGTGTTTTCCGATGGTCTTAGGCGACCCCTGGTGAAAGGGTCGTTCGACCCCCCAAAGGGGTCGCGACCCACAGGTTGAGAACCGCTGATCTAGTGGGTCCAAAGTTCTAGTGCTTATGGATATCTGATTTTTGAGGGCTTATGAAAGTTGTAACTTGAAAAAAAACACACACACACAAAAAAACCAAAGTACTTTGGGGCAATCTTAAACAGGATAGGAGAGCCTATATCCTAGCAACAAACCCTGAATGTCAGTGGTTTAATGAAGGAAAGGTTTAGTTCTCTTTTACTCAAATTCCACCGAGAGTTGAGCAGTTCTTCCAAGTGCTGACTCAGGGATCCAGGCTGCATCCAGGTTGTGCCTTCTCAACAAGCTTCAAAAAACGGAAAAAGGGAGAGAAAAACCAGGATGGCGGCATAGGTAAACACTGGAGTTAGCTGCCTCGAACAACCACTTCACAAATACAACTAAAAGACGGAACAGACATCACCCAGAACCACAGGAAAGCTGGCTGAGCGGAAATTCTTCAACTAGAAGGAAAGAGAACAGCATACGCGACTCAGAGGAGGCGCAGTGCGGAAAATACAAAGGTGCGGAGGTACGCGCGGAGTGGGCTGGTAGCTGAGGGCGCGGTTGTCATTTTCAATCAGGAGGGAGTCTCAGATTCTGAGCTCCAGTTCTGGGTGAGTCTCTAGGGACCCAGACTCAAACAGGAGAAGCGGGACTGTCTAGCATCGGTCGGAATGCGAGGGCAGCTTTCTCTCCGAGGTCTGCAGCAGTTGCTGGGACTCTGAGAGGCAGAGCCTCTGGGGACGGGACTGAGAGCCGCCATAACTCCTCCCTCCACCCGCTCTGTTGATCCTGTGCGACCCACCCAGCCCAAGCCCTGCCCAGAGCCATTTGCCGGATAGCCTCAGGCAAAGGCTAGATTAGCACCTCCCTAGAGGACAGAAGTTTTCCCACTGCAGACACAGCTGATTCTCACAGCCAGTTGGCCTGGAGGTCAAATCCCCCTAGTATTAACTACAACAATCAAGGCTTAACTACAACAAGACTGCGCACAAAGACCACTAGGGGGTGCACCAAGAAAGCATAAAAAATGCGGAGACAAAGAAACAGGACAAAACTGTCAATGGAGGATATTGAGTTCAGAACCACACTTTTAAGGTCTCTCAAGAACTGTCTAGAAGCCGCCGATAAAGTTATTGAGATCCTCAAGAAATCTAATGAGACCCTCGATGTTATGATAAAGAACCAACTAGAAATTAAGCATACACTGACTGAAATAATGAATATTATACAGACTCCCAACAGCAGACCAGAGGAGCGCAAGAATCAAGGCAAAGATTTGAAATACGAAGAAGCAAAAAACACCCAACCAGAAAAGCAAAATGAAAAAAGAATCCAAAAATACGAAGATAGTGTAAGGAGCCTCTGGGACAGCTTCAAGCATACCAACATCAGAATTATAGGGGTGCCAGAAGATGAGAGAGAGCAAGATATTGAAAACCTATTTGAAGAAATAATGACAGAAAACTTCCCCTACCTGGTGAAAGTAGGTCCAGGAAGCGCAGAGAACCCCAAGCAAAAGGAATCCAAAGAGAACCACACCAAGACACATCATAATTAAAATGCCAAGAGCAAAAGACAAAGAGAAATCCTAAAAGCATCAAGAGAAAGAAACCCAGTTACCTACAAGGGAATACCCATACGACTGTCAGCTGATTTCTCAACAGAAACTCTGCAGGCCAGAAGGGAGTGGCAAGAAATATTCAAAGTAATGAATGCCAAGAACCTACAACCAAGATTACTTTATCCAGCAAAGCTATCGTTCAGAATTGAAGGTCAGATAAAGAGCTTCACAGATAAGAAAAAGCTAAAGGAGTTCATCACCACCAAACCAGTATTATATGAAATGCTGAAAGGTATCCTTTAAGAAGAGGAAGAAGAAGAAAAAGGTAAAGATACAAATTATGAACAACAAATATGCATCTATCAACAAGTGAATCTAAGAATCAAGTGAATAAATAATCTGATGAACAGAATGAACTGGTGATTATAATAGAATCAGGGACATAGAAAGGGAATGGACTCACTATTCTTGGTGGGGAAAGGGGTGTGGGAGATGTGGGAAGAGACTGGACAAAAATTGTGCACCTAGGGATGAGGACAGTGGGGGGGTAAGGGCAGAGGGTGGGGTGGGAACTGGGTGGAGGGGAGCTATGGGGGGAAAAAAAGAGGAACAAATGTAATAATCTGAACAATAAAGATTTACTAAAAACAAACAAACAAACAAAAAAAAACAACGGAGAAAGAATAGGAAATTCCCCAGGAACTTTGATAGCCAAACCTGGGAATTGGCGCTGCATTCCTCAGCCCACTTTCCATTGGCCAGAACTCAGTCACATGTTTTCAAACTACCGCAAAGAATCCTGGGAAATGTAGTCTTCCCAGCGTGGCAGGAAGCTGAGGAGACTGATGAGTGAGCGTCCAGCCAGTCTATGCCACAGGTGGCTGCAAAATAGGAATAGAGATGTGAAAGCATGCCTTTGTAGATGTTTAATTAAACATGTGTTTAAGTTAGTTAATTAAATGTCTGCAAACAGAACGTTGGGTTCACGGAACAGCTGCAAGTTAATCGAACTCTTCCATCAACTTGGATATATTTTATAAATATATACAATCATTCTGAAGGTGAATCGTCAGTGCGTTTTGCTCAGCTTGCACATGGCACCCCCAAATTCACGAGAGCCAAGGGACTCCAGATCCCCTTCCCCCTTCTGTCTTCCCACGCCGTGCCAATTGTCTCATAGCTGCCCTCATCCCACTTCTCCCTCCCCCCTTGTCCAGACATGCTGAAAGAAGAGGTCTTGGACTGTGTTCATTGTCTGAAGACCAGACCCACATGCATTAAAAAGAATAACTGTTTCGGTAAGCTCTTGTGGGTGGTGGGGGACATGAGAGACGTCAGCCGGTGCCAGTGGATAAGGGTTTTGAGGTCTCCCACGTGCAGCCTTGAATTCTGCCCTGAACTTGCTTACAGTGAGGCCCAGAGGTGCTTCCACATTCTGAAGTTCATTTTCCCCTGATGTTAGATGGGAAGATTCCTCTGTAATTTGACCATGCATCTAATAGCAGGATGGCAGGTGCAAAAAGATATTTTATTTTTTAAAATATATTTTTATTGATTTCAGAGAGAAAGGAAGAGGGAGAGAGAGATAGAAATATCAATGATGAGAGAGAATCATTGATCGGCTACCTCCCGCAAGCCCCCCAGTGGGGATCGAGCCTGCAACCCGGGCATGTGTCCTTGACCGGAATCGAACCCTGGGACCCTTGAGTCTGCAGGCCGACGCTCCATCCACTGAGCCAAACCAGCTAGGGCAGATATTTTATGCTTAGCCAGTGTCGCATCTGGGGAGTCTGAAAGTCTATGCTTAATTTATTCACTCACTGGGATTTTTAAAAAATACATATCGTAGCCCTAACCGGTTTGGCTCAGTGGATAGAGCATGGGCCTGCGGACTCAAGGGTCCCAGGTTCGATTCTGGTCAAGGGCATGTACCTTGCAACCGTGGGGTATCAGGACGATGCTGTAACCAACTGAGCTACCTGGCCAGGGCATGGTTCATTGTTTGTTTTCTTTTTTGTTCCTTCTCTATATTAAAACATCATATCTAGCCCTGACTGGTTTGGCTCAGTGGATAGAGCCTCGGCCTGTGGACTGAAAGGTCCCAAGTTCGATTCCGGTCAAGGGCATGTACCTTGGTTGTGGGCATGCGTGTCATAGGTTCGCCATCACTGGACTAGGCTTTCACTGACATTTGGGACTGGATAATTCTTTTTTTTTTTTAAATTGATTTCAGAGAGAAAGGGAGAGGGATAGAAACATCAATGAGGAGAAGGAATCATTGATCAGCTGCCTCCTGCACACCCCCTACTGGGGATGGAACCCGCAACCCAGGCATGTGCCCTGACTGGGAATTGAACCTAGGACCCTTCAGTCCCCAAGCCGAGGCGCTATCCACTGAGCCAAACCCGCTAGGTGTGGGCTTTTATTCCGAATGAGAGATGAGCCATGGGAGGGCTCTGAGCAGAAGAGGGACATGAGTGGACTTGGGGGTTAGCAAGCGCCCCTGGCGGCCACGCGGGGAACTGCAGGGAGGAGAAGCCAGGATCCTGTGACGCGGAGGGTGCGGCTAGACCCGGTCAGGCGCCCAGGAGGAGGTTCAGATACTGGATATACTTTGAAGGTGGAGCCAAGAGTCTGCCGACAGAACGAGAGGGTGCGAGTGGGAGGTGCAGAATGGCACTCCCAAGGCCACCCTCGGAGCCGCCCGCTAAGATGCAGGCTTCCTTCTTCTCAGGGGATGGTCAGCATTTTGCATTCCCCTGTCATGTTCTTGGCAAAGGAGCGACCCAAGTCCCCCTCCCACCCTGACCCCCATCCGATGAGATGCATTTAGCACTGGGCTCTTCGCTGGCTCTTCTCCGAGCGGGAGGGGGGGAGGGGCAGGAAGGGGCAGGGGTGAGTTCACACTGGGATCCCGAGCACCTTGAAAGGTGCCTGGGACACAGAGTTCCGGGAATGGATGAATGGAGGGTGAGACCCCGGGAGAGGCCGAGGGCCAGGAGGTGGGAAGGAGGCCCAGGTTGCTGAGTGAGCAGTGGGTGCGATCAAGGTCAAGGCAGGGTGGCAACGGAGGTTCGGGCTGTCAGTCGACAGGCAGCCCCGCATGGCCCTGCGGTACGACAGCGCGAGTGGACACCCGCGGACACAGGCCCAGCTCGGCATCATCGTTTCCGTGTGTCTGGCCGTCTTTGTCTTTGGGGTCATCGTGGCTTCGTGAGTCCTCCCTGCCCGCGCCCGAAGCCCCCAAAGGCCCCACTGAGCCCCTCAAAGTGGCAACGCCCTCCTGGGTCCCGGTGTCCTTTGGGAATCTCCCCGGTCGCTTTATCTATTTGTTTCCCTCTCTCTCTCCCCCTCTTTTTTCCTCTCTGCTTTCCTCTTTCTCTCTTGCTCTCCTTCTCTTCCTCCTCCTCCTCCTCCTCCTCCTCCTCCTCCTCCTTCCTCTTCTCTTCCTCCTCCTCCTCCTTCTCCTTTTTCTCCTCCTCCTCCTCCTCCTCCTCCTCCTCCTTCCTCTTCTCTTCCTCCTCCTCCTCCTTCTCCTTTTTCTCCTCCTCCTCCTCCTCCTCCTCCTCCTCTTCCTCCTCCTCCTCTTCCTCCTCCTCCTCCTTCTCCTTTTTCTCCTCCTCCTCCTCCTCCTCCTCCTCCTCCTCCTTCCTCTTCTCTTCCTCCTCCTCCTCCTTCTCCTTTTTCTCCTCCTCCTCCTCCTCCTCCTCCTCCTCCTCCTTCCTCTTCTCTTCCTCCTCCTCCTCCTGCTCCTTTTTCTCCTCCTCCTCCTCCTCCTCCTCCTCCTCCTCCTTCCTCTTCTCTTCCTCCTCCTCCTCCTTCTCCTTTTTCTCCTCCTCCTCCTCCTCCTCCTCCTCCTCCTCCTCCTCCTCCTCCTCCTTCTCCTTCTCTTCCTCCTCCTCCTCCTTCTCCTTTTTCTCCTCCTCCTCCTCCTCCTCCTCCTCTTCCTCCTCCTCCTCTTCCTCCTCCTCCTCCTTCTCCTTTTTCTCCTCCTCCTCCTCCTCCTCCTCCTCCTCCTCCTCCTCCTCCTCCTTCCTCTTCTCTTCCTCCTCCTCCTCCTTCTCCTTTTTCTCCTCCTCCTCCTCCTCCTCCTCCTCCTCCTCCTCTTCCTCCTCCTCCTCTTCCTCCTCCTCCTCCTTCTCCTTTTTCTCCTCCTCCTCCTCCTCCTCCTCCTCCTCCTCCTCCTCCTCCTCCTCTTCCTCCTCCTCCTCCTCCTCCTTCTTCTTCTTCTTCTTTCTCTCTCTCTGTCTCTCTCTCTCTGTCTCTCTCTCTCTCTCTCTCTCTCTCTCTCTCTCTCCCCCCTCCCCCCCATCACTGGACGACACTGTCTTTCCTGAGTCCTCAGCACTTTTGCTTTTGTGGGTCTCTTCCTCCAAAGACAAAACAAAAACTGTATTTTGTGAATGTGCTGATTTGAAGACAGGTATATTCCAAGCTGGATTTTTAAGTTATTATTATTATTGTTATTCACTGTCACATTATTTTCTTCTGCTTTTAAAAGTCTTTAAAATGGAAACATTTCCCTGGGCCCCAAGCGCGGGCCCCACAGTGCCAAGGGGAGACGCTGCCCTCGCCATCCTCCACCTCTGAGCCTTCCTCCCTGCCCGTCTGCTTGGCCCCCGTTCCGCCCCCTCTCCAGTCTCTCTCTCGCTGCCCCTCACCCTCTTTTCTCTGGCACCTCTGTTTCTTCATGCTCGATTTTATTTTATTTACTTTTTAAAATGTATTTTTGTTGATTTCAGAGAGAGGGAGAAGGAGAGAGAGAAACATCAATGATGAGAGAGAATCATTGATCGGCTGCCTCCTGCACACCCCCCACTGGGGATTGAGCCCACAACCTGGGCATGTGCCCTTGTCCAGAATCGAACCCGGGACCCTTCAGTCCGCAGGCCCATGCTATATCCACTGAGCCAAACCGGCTAGGGCCATGCTCAATTTTAGACACTCCCAGTGCCTCCCTCTGGGGAGTGGGGGTGAGTGTTGAATCGGCACTGAGCACATGAATGCCCGCTGTAATGCGAGCTCGCTCTGGTGTGTCCCCTTCTCTCTCTCCCTCTGTGAGACTCTGTCTCTGCCTCTTGCCCTGGGCTTTCTCCGCCCCTCCTCTGTCCCAGGCCCAGGCCTGCCCTCCCTCCTTTCTCCCTTGGTCCCGAGTTGGGGCTGTGTCTCTGTTCCTCTCTGCCCGTCTCTGCAGGTCTCTCCTGGCTCCGGGTCTGTGTTTCCGACTCCCGCCCCACATGGCCCGCAGATCCCTCCCGGTCTGCCAGCCCCGCTCTGCTGCTTCAAATCTACCTCGCAGTTGCCACCTCTTTTCCTCTCCCACCTTCCCTCCTTTTCTACCGCCCTTCACCCAGCTCCCCCCCACCCCCCAGCTGTGAACCCCTCTCCCTGTCTTCCCCTCTCCCATCTCTGTCTTGAGTTCCGTTTCTGTCTCCCTCAGCCTCCTGCCCAGCTTCCGTCTCCCTCTCAGTCTCTCCCCACTGTCTCCTTGTGTATTCCTTTCCCGGCGCTGCTGTAACTAATGACCACATCCTGGGTGGCTTAAGGCTACAAAGGTACTCTCTTAGAACTCCGGTCAGAAGCCCCTAGTCAAAGGGTTGGCAGGTGCGGGGGGGGGGGGGTCCCTTGTGGAGGTTCCCCCTGCCTCCTACCTTTGGTGGCTGCTGGCATCTTGGCTCTCGGCTTTCCTCCCATCTCTGCCTCCGCCTTCACTTGGCTGTTCCCTCTGCCGGGGTCTCAGATCTCCTTGTTGGTGTGGTGTGGTGTTGGTGTTGTGTGTTTTCCTTTCTCTCTCTCATAAGAACACCAGCCTTTGAATGGAGGGCCCAGCCTACACCCAGAATGCTCTCATGTGACCTTAACGTAATTACATCTGCAAAGACCCTTATTTCCGAAAAGGTCACATGCATGAACATGGGGGTGAGGGGGTGGGAGGGGTTAGGGCTTGGGCGTATCTTTGGGGGGAACACAGTTCCACCTACGACAGCTGCTTCTCTCTCTTCCTCATTTCTCTGTCTTCCCCTTCTCTGTGAGTCTCTCTCCCTGTGTCCGTGTGTCTCTCTCTGTCTCCCCTTCTTCTTCTACTCTGTGTCCACATTTTACCCTCACTCCCAGCCCCAACCTTTCGCTCCTCATGAGCCAACACTGATTGGCCGAGCACCTTGCAAATCTGCCCAGAGACCCAGACGTCATTGGCTAAGTCAAATAAGGCCGATGATTGCCAGGAAGGTTGGAGGGGGGGGCGGCATCAGTTGACAATGAGGGGCCTGCAGTCCTCTTTCTAACCCCCACACCTTTTCTCTCCGACCAGGGCCGTTACTTACAGGCATAACCGGAAACTCCTGCTGCAGTAGGGGGGTGGCTTGGGGTTTGTACGGGGAAAAGAAATTTAATAAAGTCTGTGACAGATTTCTCAATGGCTCCATCCATTACTGGAGGACCCTGCCCTTAACGGTCCAGCTCTAGACACCAACTTTCTTTTTTATTTATTTACATTTTTAAAAATTGATTTCAGAGAGGGAAGGAGAGGGAGAGGAACATCAATGCTGAGAGAGAATCATTGATGGGCTGCCTCCTGCATGCCCCCTACTGGGGATGGAACCGCAACCTAGGCATGTGCCTTTGACTGGAATCGAACTCAGGACCCTTCAGTCCACAGGCGGATGCTCTACCCACTGAACCAAACCAGCTAGGGCTGGACACCAACCTTCAAGAGGGATGGACCTACAGGGAGAGTTTGAAGAGACAACCATTCCTATTTGGGGGGGGAGGTGGACAGAATGCGTGCAAAAGTGAGGTGACACCATGGTGGGACCGGAAAGGCCAGTCGGGCCGATGTCAGCGTGGAGAACCCCCCTTTCCCTCCCGATCTGAACCCTTCACTGTTCACCCTCTGTTGTTCCTGAATAGACTCAGGGGCATTTTCATGGATATCTTTTGCTGTCTCAACTCCTGCAACTCACTGACCCAAAGCAGAAAGCAAATGGATTTGGGTCACATGGTACCCTCCTGCCTCCGAACCTGCCGGCAGAACTGTTGCTCTGTCATTCAGGATCATGAAGATGCTTGATGGGAGGGACAAATGGATTTTTTTTTTTTAAAAAAAAGCAAGCCATGGCTGGTGTATCTCAGTGGTTAGAGCATCGGCCTGCACATCTAAGGGTCTTGGGTTTGATTCCTGTTCAAGGGCATGTACCTGGGTTGCAGGTTCGATCCCCAGCTCTGGTCGGAGCACGTTCAGGAGGCAACCAATCAATGTATGTGTCTCTCATTGATTTCTCTCTCTCTCTCTCTCTCTTTCCTACTTTTTCTCTCTCCCTCTCCCTCCCTCTCTCCCACTCTCTCTAAAAATCAATGGAAAAAATCCTCAGGCCCAGCCGGTGTGGCTCAGTGGTTGAGCATTGACCCATAAACCAAGAGGTCACCTGGTGATTCCTGATCAGGACACATGTCTGGGTTTTGGCCTCGATCCCCAGTAGGGGGCGTGCAGGAGGCAGCCAATCAATGATTCTCTCTCATCGCGATGTTTCTATCACTCTTTCCCTCTCTCTAAACTCAATAAAAACATATTTTAAAAAATACCCTTGGGCGAATATTCACCAAAAAAAGAAGGGGAGGGGGTAGAATTTAGCTGAAGATTCCGTGCCCAGCAGTGTTTGGCCCAAAGCAGGCACTCAGCAAATATTTGTTGAGTAAATGAGGAGAGTATTGTGTGTGTGTGTGTGGGGGGGGGGGGGGTGGGGTGTTGCTACAAAGACGGCATTGACCCATACCCCATAAATGCCAGGGAAAGGAGGCTGCTGATTTTCCCAGGGTCTGAATTGAAACCTCAGCCCCGGCTGGTTTGGCTCAGTGGATCGAGTGCCGGTCTGTGGATTGAAGGGTCCCAGGTTCAATTCCAGTCAAGGGCACATGCCCAGGTTGCAGACTCAATCCCCAGTAGGGGGCGTGCAGGAGGCAGCCCATCAATGATTCTCTCTCATCATTAATGCTTCTATCTCTCTCTCCCTCTCTGAAATCAATAAGAATATATATATTTTTAAAAGAGCCTTAGCCGGTTTGGCTCAGTGGACAGAGCATCGGCCTGCGGACCAAAGGGTCCCGGGTTTGATTCCAGTAAAGGGCCAACATGAGGTCACCGTTACCTGCGACTGGCTGGGGCAGGGCAACTGTAGACGCGTCCATGATGCTCTAGTTCACACTCACTTGAGTTGGTGGCCACACCGAAGCTCACTCCAGGAAAGGTGCTGGCTGGGGGGTTGCAAACCGGTGTTCCCGAAGTGCTTTTTGCCTGGGTGGCAGTGTTGCTTTGGGTTTTAAAATGTCTTCACGCTACTGGTCCGGCCACTCCCTTACCTCCTTGGGAATCTCCTGGAGCAATGCACGATGCAGTAGAGGTATAATTACACTCTGCATCAATTATAGGGCGATGAGAGCTCCCAGAGACCGCAGAGTACGCAGCGGGAGAGACAGACGGTCACCAAATAATTACAACTCAGCAATTATGATAATAGCAGCGCTAGGCTTCTGGGACGTTCCTGTGGGAACCCAGGGAGGGCGTTGCCAACTCCCGCTGGGCCGGGTGGGACCCGGAGAGACTGTCCTATAGGAATGGCTTGCTCTTGCTCTGTTGGGGGGACCATTTGGCTATTGGCAAAGTATATGAGTGTCTAACCACGATGCTGTACACCTGAAATGAATACAAAAGATTGAATATCAACTAATTGAAAGTAACATTTAAAGCGTCCTTATGCCCTGGCTGGTTTGGCTCCATGGGTAGAGCGTTGGCCTGCGGACTGAAGGGTCCCAGGTTCGATTCTGGTCAAGGGCACATGCTTGGGCTGCGGGCTTGGTCCCCAGTGTGGGGCATGCAGGAGGCAGCCGATCAGTGGTTCTCTCTCATCATTGATGTTTCTCTCTCTCTATCCCTCTCTCTTCCCCTCTGACATCAATAAAAAATATTAAAAAAAAAATAAAGTGTCCTTATAAGGACAAGAAGAGACACCAGAACTCACTCACTCTCTCTCTCTCTCTCCACGTGCTCATGCACCGAGGAAAAAGTATGTGAGGACACAGCGGGATGTGGCTGTGTACAGACGGGGGAGAGAGCTCACACCAGGGAGGCAGTAAAGCGAGGCAGACCAGGGCTCTCGGGCTTCAAGTGCCCCCACACTTTCCTGAGGGGGACGCTGAGCCAGGGGAAGGGCGGGGTGTACTCTGGGGCTGTGTGGGGGTCAGACTGGCGAGGAGACACTGGAGGCCACGAGGTTTGGAATGCGCCTTGGAATAAGCTTCCAGAGTGAGCCAGGGCCAGAGTCACGGGCAGGAGAGGACAGCAGACCCGGGAGCCTGGCAGTGGAAAGAGGGGCAGTGAAAGAACCGGCCGGCTGTGGCTGGGTCTCCAAGCCATGGAGACGCAAAGGCTTCTCAGGGCTGCCTGACACCCCGTTGTAGGGTGGTGGTGTGAGTTTGATAAACGAATAAGGCCCCCGGCGTGATGTCCGCATTAGGTTGGACCACAGGATTGGGGCGTTTCGTCTAGGTTGGTCACTGATATTCTCTTGCTCTTAGTTTTGGGACTCACTGGCTGAATTGAATGGTGTGGAGCCAGCTTAGTCTCTCAGGTTGTGTTTTCTGAGCTCACTTTCTAAGGAAGAACATGTTTAGTATAAATTTATTATTGTTGTTGTTTTTATTAGTAATACACTTGCAATTACTTCTTGCTAGGTATCGTGCTAAGGTCGAGGTTAAGCGCTAGGGTTCCAAGTTTATAAATGCTAATCTTACAAAATAAATGATTAACATTTATAGTAATGTGTCGGGTGTTTATTATGAGCCAAAGGTAGTGTTGAAAAAAATACGGCGTTAGTTTTAGTGCTAATAATTACTAAAAAGTATTCATGATGTTGAAACAGCTCATATTTATGCATCTTGGGTGCCAGGCACAGTTCTAAACATTTCCCGCGTGTCAAATCCTCACAACCTCCCAGTGGAGTACCTACTACTGTATTGTTACTGCTTATATATACATGAAGAAACCGGCTCACAGGGGTGATGGTGCCGCCCAGAGTCACCAGCTGGTAAAGAACATATCAGAGTCTTTGCCTTTAGCATAGTGGTTAGGGGTCCCAAGGCTGGAGCCTGACTGCCTAGGTTCAAATCCTGGCTCTAGCCTTTCACCCTGAACAACAGGTCCACAGGGGCAAGTTTCCTTAACTCTTTGGCCAGAGTGTGTCCACTTTTATCTGTTTTATGCAGTGAGTGCTTAGGTATGATTTCTTAAAACAGCATCTTCTCAACATTAGGTTACCAGAAGCATCAACAGACTTGAAAAGGAAGTGACCCTCTTAGTGTGTGAATTGATATTTAATATAGTGTTCATCTCCCAAAATATTGGTGTTTCCCACAGTTTAGGAAACACTAATAAAAGAGCTGTGAGCAGAAAACTTGAAAACCATGATTCTAGGGCACAGTAATCCAGAAAAACCCAGGCTGGGACTGGCGTTTTCCAAAGGCTTTAGAAATGCATTAGATACCATTCTTCTATAGCAACCCATTACTTAAACTACTAGGTGCAAGGGGTTACCTTCAGGTGCTGCTGCAGATAGTAAGAGGGACTTTTGTGTTGCTCTGAATATTTTTATATTGCTGGAATCTGTTTAAAAGAATGTAACCATGAATTACTTCTGTAATTAAAAACGGTACCCGGTGCGCTAACCGGTTCGGCTCAGTGGATAGAGCGTCAGCCTGCGGACTCAAGGGTCCCAGGTTCCATTCCGGTCAAGGGCATGTACCTTGGTGGTGGGCACATCCCCAGTAGGGGGTGTGCAGGAGGCAGTTGGTCGATGTTTCTCTCTCATCAATGTTTCTAACTCTCTATCCCTCTCCCTTCCTCTCTGTAAAAAAATCAATAAAATATATATTTTTAAAAAATGGTACCTGGTGAGCCCTAGCCAGTTTGGCTCAGTGGATAGAGCGTCAGCCTGAGGACCAAAGGGTCCCAGATTTGATTTCAGTCTAAGGCACGTACCTCGGTTGCAGGATCCTCCCCGGCCCGGGCCCTGGTCAGGGAGTGTGCAGGAGGCAACCAATCGATGTGTTTCTCTCACATTGATATTTCTGTCTTTCACTCTTGCTTCCACTCTCTCTAAAAAAAAAAAAATCAATGGAAAAATATCGAATGAGGATTAGAAGAAAAATTTTTAATGGTACCTGACAATATGGAAAGTCTGGGAAATACTGCAAAGTATGAGGAAGAAACTTATTTAACTCAGAAACTATCTGTTTCTCATTTTCAGATTTTGGTGAATTTCCTTCACCTTTTCCCCCTGTAATCACAGAATTATTTTTATTAGGAAATCTAAAGGCTGATTTGCTTTTATCACTTCCTGTATCATGAGCCCTTCCCAATATCATCAGAAAGTCTTCAAGAAAGTGCTTAAGGTGCTAGACATTACAGAGACCAACACCAGGTTCTCTGATGGCATTTCCCGGCCCTTCTGCAGTTGGGCCGTGACCAAGGGGACATGAATGGAAATGACCTGTAGCACTTTCAGGCCAAGGCAGTGATAAACTCTTGGAGCTTCCAGCCCTCTCCTTTTCCTGCTGTGGTAACCAAGGCCACACATTCCAACTAAAGGGGATGTAGCCTGGTCTCTCAAGTGTATAGGACAAAGCCAGCCAGCCACCCTGTCCCCGTCCCCAGCTCCTGGCAATCCACAGTGGACATGTGAGCAAAATAAACCTCTGTTCTGTTCAACTACTGAGATCTGACACTTAACTGCATTGCCACAGCATAATCTAACTCAGCTAATAAGTCTATTGGCTTAGCAGCGCTAGGCTTAGTTAACTCGGCGTTCCCCAAGCCTCATGCAATTATATTTCACTCTCAATTTTTGCTGTACATGTGTACCACATATTTTCCCTTTAATTCAGTTTACTTCCCACCCCACCCCAAACCAACTTATTTTTAAAGAGGACTTTCGCCTGGCTGGCATGGCTCAGTGGTTGAGTGTTGAGCTATGAACCAGGTCAGGTCGATTCCTGGTCAGGGCATATGGGGGCTCGATCCCCAGTGTGGTGTGTGCAGGAGGCAGCCAATCAACGATGCTCTCTCACCATTGATGTTTCTATCTTCTTCTCCCTATCTCTTCCTCTCTGAAATCAAAAAAATGTATTTTAAAAAAATAAAAATAAAGACGACTTTGTCACTACCATGAGCAGGAAGCTAGTTAGTATCTCGTCAGTAAAGGAGAAAAAGTGGCAAGAATTAAATACCAACAAAATATTAAATTCTAGTTAAAATTATTGCCTGAGCCTGAGGCCTGCTATGTCTTTGTAGAGAAAATACCATGCTTTCTCCTTGATTAGTTAGGATTGCACTAGAATGGAAGTGTTGTTTGTTGATGTATCTGGGCTGGCTGAAATTGTGTGCTTCCCTCCAACTTTAGGAAAAACAGACTTAACTGCCCTCTTAAGGGGTGGTTTTCACCGCTGCAAGCCCTCCCCCAGTAGAACATGAAAACTGGTAGGTAAGGACATTGTATGCCCAGAATCTAGCCAGGCGTGTGGCACCAGGCTGAGAGAAGGAACCAACACTTTCAGACTCAAAACTTTAATCAGAGAACCAACATACACACAAGGAGGGCATTTCTACCCTGGCTCAAAGCAACTCAGGTCATTAGTTATAAAAACTACCCTTCCCACCCCCCCAAGCTGGTGATTTTCCACAGGGTCTCTGACCTGCGTGTTTAGTATTAAAACTCTTCATTGAATACACTTCACAACTCATTTTGAGTTCCCGCCTCTGCCCCATCCCACAACACTTTGTGTACCCCACCAGCCTGTCACCCAGACTAGACAGTTTCAAGGGCAGGGACCATGCATAGGGAGTGGGACATTTTGGCCATTATTAAACCAGTAAGTTCCCAGTTTCAAGAACAAAACCAACCAGCAGAAATCAAAGGTGCAAGGTTTAAAAAGTCCAAGAGCCACAGGGAACATACTCTTACACTTTTTTAGCACCAAGAATATGAAAAATATTAAGTGTCCAATGTCTTCCTAAGATTGTGCTGCAGCAAACATGTGACTTGTTCACTTAGTGGGCAGGGCTCAGAAGCCCAGAGCGGAGATGCCATCTATAGGGAGCAGGTTGTGTGGTTCCATGAGGTGAGTCTCTGTTGTAGCACAGGCCTGGCCAAGGTGAGCTGCTGACGTGATGGCTCCAACAGGAAAGCTCTTTTCCTTACTGGGCTCTCTAACAATCCTCAGCGGCCCAGGACTTGCTGTGACATGAGGGAATGTGGCATTTTAAGATGTCACTTGTCAACGAACAGCACTCCTCTGTGAAAATGGGACCACCAATTTCCCTTGGATTCCAGAAGCTTCGAGGCAAAGGCAGGGCTTAGCATACTGACATTCCCTGTCCTGGCGCCTGGGAAAGTGCCTGGTGAGTACCAGCTTGGACAAATGGTGCATGAAGAACATTCTAGCAGTCCATCACAATTTTCACCACCAAGCACATCTTCTGTATAGTGTTAACTGTGACAATATCCAGTGCAGCTTTCCTAACTGAATCCAGCTGTTCCAGGATCATTAACTCCAATAACAAAAAATGGGTTCATTGTATAACCAATAACTTTAAACACGGGAAGATTATGGGAAAAGGTGGCATGCGGTCCTGGCTGAGTGACTCAATTGGTTGGAGTGTCATCCTGTACACCAAAAGGTTGTGGGTTCAATTCCCAGTCAGGGCACATACCTAGGTTGTAGGTTTGATCCCTGGCCAGGGCACGTGCAGGAGGCAGCCAATTGATGCCCCCCTCTCTCTAAAAATCTATAAAAACATGTCCCTGGGTGAGGATTAGAAAAAATAAGATGGCATGTGTATGTGGAAAGGGTCCTTTTGAATGAGAGGTACAGGAGGTTATGAGTGAAAAGTTTTAGGTATCTGATATTAGTTTAAGTGCTCTTCTTGACTTTCTGTGGGCTCATTAAGAAAATACTGGGACAGAAAAAAAGATGGAGGGAAGGAAAAGGTTAAATTTTTTTTTTTAAAGATTAATGTGTTGGGATTGGAGAACCAAATTAAGCCAGGGGCATTTTGGAGAAAAACTTTAAAAATTAAAGCCACCCATAATATTAGTAAGAACATTAACTGCAGTAAATAGAGCTTCTAATTCTTCTCTTCCTCGTAATATAAGAGTACGTTTATGTTGTATATATGTATAGCTCATGCTTGGTGAGTACTTATTATGTGCTGGGCACTCAGTTCTCAGGGCTTTACATCAATTTATCCTCACAACATCTCTCTGAGGTAGGTAACTATTATTTTAGTTGTTTTACAGATGAGGATACTGAGGCCCTGAGAAGTTTCATGACTCTCTCTAGGTCAGTTAGGCAGCAGATGGCAGAGGTGAAATTTAACTCAGGAGACTGGCTAGAGTCTACCTCTGAATTTGGATACTACACAGCTTCTTTTGTGTTTTCATTGTTTTAATGAAACTTGTGTGCAAACTTTCTAATCAATATTAATATAGAGATCTATATATATTTTGGGGGTAGGGTTAGGGAAAGGATAGACTTACAATGTGATGGTTTCAATTTTAGGGCTCAGATGTCAGGTCTTGCTGTCACCTGGTGACTACAGGTAGTATTGCTACTTGTTACTTTTGAGTGTGAACTCGCTGGTGTCGGCGGAGACCTAAGTAGCAGCCAAAGGCTTTTTGACAGTGTTGACACTGATATTGTTTTTCTTGAGTGTGAATTACCTGGTGCTGACTGAGATGGGAACTGAGGCTAAAGGTTTTCCCACATACATCACAGATGTAAGGCTTCTCCCCAGTGTGAATTTTCTCGTGCTGCCTCAGATTTGCTTTCTGGGAAAAGGCTTTCCCACATTCAGCACACATATAGGGCTTCTCTCCAGTGTGAACTCTCTGGTGAATAGAAAGGCACGAGTTCTGGCTGAAGGCTTTCCCACATACCTGACAAACATAAGGCTTTTCTCTGGTGTGAACTCTCTGGTGTCGAACAAGTACAGCGTTCAGGCTGAAGGTTTTCCCACATTCACCACATTTATATGGATTCTCACCCGTGTGAACTCTCTGATGCTTAGAAAGGCGCCAGTTGTGTCTAAATGTTTTTCCACATTCATTACATTCAAACGATCTCTTCTTGGCATGACTTTTCTGGTGCTGAGTAAGGTACTTACTGTGCACAAAGACTCTGTCACACTGATTACATTTAAAGGGTTTCTCTGCAGTGTGAGTTAACTGATGTTCTGAGAGATGTACACTTTGGCTGAAGGTCTTTCCACATTCATTACACTTAAAGGGGTGCTCACTCTTGTGGATGTACTGATGTTTGGTAAGGGAGGTGATTCGGATGAAGGCCTTCCCACACTCCTCACATTTATATGGCCTCACTCCAGAGTGTATGATCTCGTGGCGAATGAGCTGTGCACTTTGGACAAAGGCTTTCCCACACTGTTTACACTCAAAGGGCTTTTCCCTGGTGTGAAGTTTCTCATGCTGAGTCAGGTATTTGCTGCAGCTGAACGTTTTCTCGCATGTGTTACATTTAAAGTGCTTCTCACCACTCCTTGGATGATCTTTCTGTTTTAGGTTCTGATTCAAGATCTTTCCGCTCCCATCAAGTCCTTGTTTTTCTTGGGTGTGAATGCTCTGGTGGCAAGTTAGGGTCGAACTACAAATGAAGCGCTCACCACACTCCTGACATTCATAGCGGGTTTCCACAGCATGCATTTTTTGGTGTTGGATAAGACGTTCATTATGGCTGAAGGTCGCACTGCATTCAGCACAGCTGTAGGGCTTTTCTGTGGCATGAACAGACTGGTGTCGAATCAGGTGGGAAGGCCGGCTGAAACTTTTGACACATTTGTTACATTTGTGGGGCCTGTAGCCCGTGTGAATCCTCTGATGTTCATTCAGATGAGTGTTCCGGTAGAAGGCTTTCTCACATTGACTACATTTGTAAGGCTTCTCTCCACTGTGAACCCTCTGGTGGCTCTTTAGGGTGAAGATATGGCTGAAGCATTTCCCACACTCATCACACTTATAAGGCTTTTCTCCCGAGTGAATAGACTGGTGTTTAATGAGGGATGAGCTATGCCTGAAGGTCTTCCCACATTCCTGACACTTAGAGGTAGTTTTTGAAGCATGAATTTTCTGATGTTGGAGGAGGTATTTGTTAAAGTTGAAGGTGGCCTTGCATTTGACACATTCATAGCGTTTCCGAGTGTGGGTCTTCTGATGCTGAATAAGATGAAAGTTTCGGCTGAAACCCTTGCCACACTCATTACACTTGTAGGATTTACGAATTCTGTGGGTTTTCTGCTTTTCAACAGGCTTCGAGACAAGACCTGATGAATGGTCACTGTCTTGACTCTTATGTGTTTTTTCTCCAGTGTGAATTTTTTGATGCCACAGAAGGTGTGTGTTGTGACTAAAAGTTTCCCCACATTTGTTACACACATAGGATCTGGAACCTGTGTGAGTTGTTGGATAGACAGGAAGGCAAGAAATCTGGTTGAAACTATCCTCATACTCTTGATTCCCAGTTGGTTTCTCTGCTATATGAGTAATCCAGTGCTGGATAAGATGGCAACTCCGGCTGAAGCTCTTCTCACATTCGCTACATTTATATGGTTTCATCCCTTCCTGGACAGTATCCTGCTGACTCTGGTCTGAGTGGGAGCCAATGTCATCCCTACATTCCTGAGACTTAGCTGGCGTCAGGCTCTTCTCGGAAAGATCATGGGTCAGGGAATCTTCTCCTGTGAAAAGGAAGGACTCAGGATCGAGGCCACTCTTGAGTTCATGACTCTTGCCCTCTGTGAAGCTTTCCTTGTTGGTGACAATGTCAGAGCTCATAAGACTTTCCGGATCTCCTAGCAAACTATCTAACCAGCTCTCGCCCATGTAAGCTTCTCCGAAGTTAGAGTTCCAGAGGCCATCCTTGGAAAACGTCTCCAATATCTCCTGAGAGAGTCCTTCCGAGGATTCCTGTGGCAAAGGGGAAATCTTGGCCTCAGCTGTGTCTGAAAGAGAGAGAGTGTAAAATGTCTCCTGTTCCCTAGGGTGAAAAGACAGGTGCTGCAGGGTGAGGATACAGACGAGAGAGAGAACAGGGGATGGATCCTGAGTCAAGCCTGTGTCCATCACGGGATGAAGGAGAAAAGGCTAGCAGAGTGATCCAGCTGTAACCTGCACCACAGGAAAAGGAAACCCATATACAAGACAATTAAGAAGGGAGCTGGGCTGCAGGGCCTCCACAGGGAAGGAGAGAGGCCTCTCAGCAGATCCTCTCCACCATCACCCTCATCAGCTGGGGCCTACTTCCTAGAGAAGTACACTGATCAAGGGACAAGATCTACAGGGTAACAATGCCATATGACTGTTTCCACAGAGGTATTTACACGTTAATAAAGGTGTGGCTCCACATGCTTGGAAACAGCCTTGTGTTGAGGTGGCAGAAACAGAAATCCGAGAGAGCAGGAATCTGTGCCTGGGTCACCTATGTGAAGACACTCACAAGCTTCGAGGTGAGCCAAGAATGGAGCTGCACGCTGACAAGCTGTGCAGACACCTCTCCATGGTTTCTGGATCAGGGCGAACCACGAGAAAAGCCTCTCATGCCCAGGCAAGGCCCCTGCCTCTTCTTTCTCCCACTGGGGACATCTTGACCAGCATCACACTGGGGAATCTTCACTGCTTAACCTGATCCTCCTGGGAGAATTGTGGCTCGGGAGAGGGCAGAGTAAATGCCCAGGCTTGTGGCCATCTGCTGTTCTCTGTAGGCCAGGAAAGAGGGCTGGGCCTATACAAAGAGGTTGAAACAGGTAGACCAGGGTGTCCACAGTACTTAGGGGGCATGAGGCAGGAAAATGGAGACCAACTTGGGGAACAGAAGACCGACCTCTGCTGAGTCTGGAAGGATCAAGGAGGGAACAGAGAAAAGGCACCAGGACAGCCAAGTGCTGAATGCTGAGGTAAACAGAGAGAAGGAGGGCATGCAGAGTGTCCTGATCCTGGGTGGGACAGGGAGACATAAGCCAGCATGTGGAAAATTGAAGCCCAGAAGCTGGGGGTCCCGATGGTTAGGTAGACATACTCCATCTGAGGACAGAGGGCCATGCCACAGGACCCCACCATCCTCACACCAGGTGCCAGTGGCCCCTCCCCACCCACTCACCAGGGCCTGTCACTTCTGGACTTCCTCTCTCCAGGATCTCCAGCTCTTCCCCACCATCTGGACAGGCGGTCTGATTGGGTCTCAGGGGGTCTGCAAGGAGAGAGAACAGCATTGCCGTCAACCAAGATGTGGAGGGCCACCCAGCCGCTCAGCGGCAACCTTCTGGCTCTCCCGACGGTTCCATGCTTTATCTAGCACACAGCCCTGGGGGCCAGATGCTGCACTGGGCGACTCTGAGGTACCTGCCCTGCAGGGTTCCTGCTCCAGTGGGAGAGGACCCACACAGTCACAATCCGGGATGATCAGAGCTATGACAGCTGGGGCTACAGACACAGGACGTGGAACAGCTCAAGGGATGAGTTGAGCTTGCCAGGTGGACAGGCCCATACTTATTCAACGATTTATAATTCACTCATTCACCTGTGGACCACACATTGCCCCAGGCCTCTGTGGGGTAAGCCCTGTGATAAGATAATGTTCAGGTTCTAGAGCTCCAGCAGCCCTGCACACCACCCTCCCCAAACTTCTGCAAGGAAGGGAGCAGTTACAATCCAGGCATATGTGCTACAGTGGAGGAAAGGCCACTGGTGGCTTTGAAGGTGAAGAAAGGGGCCATGAGCCAAGCAATGCAGGAGGCTGCTAGAAGCTGAAAAGAGGCAAGGAAACAGATTCTCCCCTGAAGCCAGCCTTGCCAACACCTCGATTTTAGCTCACTCAGACTTATTTTGAACTTCAGATCTGCAGACCTATAAGAATAAATGTACTGTTTTAAGCCACTACATTTGTGGAATTTGTAGAAGCAGCCATAGGAAACCAATACCCTCCTCATATACACACACAGATGTGCAGGGGAAACAAAGGACATACATTTCTACTGCGGGCTGGAGTTTAAAAACTGAAGACACTGAGATCAGACCTTTCTAAGCTGCTTCTATGGCACACATTGAGTACAGTTTGGAGGAAACCTGTCTCAATGTGATAAAACTACATCAAATATATGGTAGTTCTGGTATATAGTTTTTTCTTTTCTTCGTCTTTTGGGATAAATTCTTCTGTTTTTGGAAAAGAAAGAACTGAGAAACTAGGAAAGGGGAAATGAGTTGATCCGGATGATAGGGAGCCGGGGTGCCCTGGCCCTGGAGCTGCACAGGTCCCAACCAGCCGTGCCATTTGCTTTCTGTGCACTGCTGGTGGTCAGAGCCCAGGTGAAAAGGGCTCACAGAGCCAGCCCGCTGGAATGGCCTGCTCACAAGGCTGCCCTTGGCTGGTGTCTGGGAAACTGGATTTCGGGAGGGTCCGGCATTCTCTAACCAGGCAGGGGGGCCTCCCTGTGCACAAACTGCTCTGCTGAACACCTGCTTTCCTGCGGAGTGTCTGGGCTGTTGGTACATTGCAAGCAGAGTGTGTCTACATAACAAGCCCTGAATAAAAACCCTTGGTGCGGAGTTGCTAGTTAGAGCGTCTCTGGTCGACAACATTTCACAGGTGCTATTACACCTCGTTCCTGGGGGAATTAAGCATGTCCCGTGCAACTCCACGGGGACAGGGCTCTGGATGTTGGCGCTAGTCTCCCCTAGATGCACACCACGCACCTTTCCCCTTTGCTAACTGTACTGTGTGTCCTTTCACTGTGATGGATCATGGGATGAGCACAGCTATAGGCCAAGTCCTACACGTCTTCTTAGTAAACCACCAAAGCAGGTGGTGATCCTGGGAACCTGAACAGAACTGCAAAATGACTTCCCCTCTTTGAAGCTGTTTAAGATGCTCAACAAAATATGGACACACTTCTCATGGGGTGACAGGAGGGTAGAAAGAGAAAGTTCTAAGAGCTCACCCAGCACAGAACCTGGCTCCTGACAGCATTTCCCACCATTCATTTTTTAATTTAGGAATTGTTTACTGAGTCCCCACAGCAGGTATTGTTTGTTACAAATGTTGGGGTACACCAGTGAACAGCACAGGTGCCCTCAGGAAGCTCCCATCTGGCAGGAGACAGATCATAATGGGAGCAGTCAGAACATGAAGGAGCAGTGACTAGCTAAGCAGGAGAGAGGGAGGCTAGTGGAGTCACAATTTCAGCCTTAGGGAAGCCCCAAGTCAAGGAAGGGACAAGAGTCTGCCAGGCAGAGGGGAGAGCAGATGTGAAGACCCTACAGAGTCAGCACGAGGAATCACTCCAGGATGACAAAGAGGAAAATGCTGCTGCAGCAGTAGGCAGGGGTTGGATCAGGGCTTGTCAACCTTGCCACTACTGACATTTGGGGTCAGGTAATCCTTGGTTGTGGGGGTTGTCCTTGCATCCTAGGATGTCTGGCAGCTTCTCTGGGCTCTACCCACTAGATGCAAGAAGCACTCCCACCCCCACTAAGTGGTGACGATCAAAGAGGTGGCCAGGCATTGCCAATGTCCCCTGGGGCGGGCGGGGGGGGGGAGGGAGAGAATCAGCCAGCTGAGCACTGCTGAGCTGCAGCACCCTGGTTCTGAGGTGTTTAAGAGCTGGGAGTTCATCCTGTGGGTGACGGGGAGCCACGGGTGATCACCAAGCAGGGCCAGGGTGCATACTTACTCAGCAAGAAGAGATTCTGGTAGTTGTCCAGTGCCGTGTCCCAGAACAGGTCCCCCTGGTCCAGCCCCAGCTGCTCCCAGCCCTCCAAAGTGAAGTCCATGGCCACGTCCTTGAGGGTTGCAAGTTACTGAAACACAACACACTGTCAGTGACTCTGGGGCTGGGGTCGGGGAGGAGCCCAAGGGCTCACTCAATGCATCCCACCCTCAATGTGCCAGGTCTTTGACAAGAATCGTCTTGTGAGAACCTTCAGACCGGCGACTAGACATCCCCATATTTTGTAGGGAGTCTTGGAGAAGGGACACAGGCAGGACTTAAACCCAATCAGGTCTGCCTAATCCTAAAATCCATTTATTTCTGACTTTCAATTATTTTTTGTTAAAGATTTTAAGTTTTATTATGGAAACTTTCAAACATACACCCACGTAGAGACATGCATGCAACATACCACCACATATCCATCACCCAGCTTCAATCCCCAACTTATTAACATGTCTGTTTTGTTCACTAAACCTCTTTCCCCACTTTTCTTTCTTTATTTTTGTGGGGGCTAAAATATTTCAAAGTGAATCCCAGGTGATACCTGATTTCTCCTGTGAATACTTCAGTATTAATAATAGAACCCCTTACTCACTGCATACATATATCATATTCAAAGTCTGTACAGTCAACTCTCGATTTAATTAATGGACTATGGATTTAATGGACAACATTTCTGGTCAGTATGTCATATGTCATGAAAATTAACACCCTGTCGATTTTAAGATGCTTTTAACCAAGATTTGCTTATAATTAAAATAGCAGCTTATCTTTTTGTTATTGATTCAATTTTAAAAATATATATATATTCCAGAGAGGAAGAGAGAGGGAGATCGAAGCATCAATGATAAGAGAGAATCACTGATTGGCTGCCTTCTGCATGTCCCCTCCCCCTCACTAGAGATAGAGTCTACAACCCGTGCATGTGCCCTGATCTGGAATCAAACCAGCGACCTTTAGGTGTATGGGACGATGCTCATCCAACTGAGCCACACCAGGGTTCAATGGTATGTTTTTGTAGTTGGCTTGTTTGAAGCAAAAACCAAGGAGGCCTATGCCCTGTATTAGAGTGACATGCTTCAGAAGGTCTTTAATCTATACCTGTACAGCTCTGCCCTTTTTATTCTATGCTCCCGATTTAGGGTGCAACATCTGGATATGGTGCTTCCTCTTGGTGTCATTTAACTGCACCTCTGCCTGATACATTTCCTGGAAACTAGTCAGTAGAGCAGCAGCTGATTAGATTAGGTACAACTTTGTGGAGGAAGAGCCCTCACAGGTGGTGCATGACAGCCCGAAGTGCCTGTGTGCCACTTTTAGTGATGTCATCTTTCTTAATTTTAAAAGTTCCCAGTGAATAGGTACTTGGAATAAAAATACACGTCCTTGCCCTGACCGGTTTGGCTCAGTGGATAGAGCATCGGCCTGTGGACTGAATGGTCCCAGGTTCGATTCTGGCCAAGGGCATGTACTTTGGATGCGGGCACATCCCCAGTAGTGGGTGCGCAGGAGGCAGCTGATCGATGTTTCTCTCTCATTGATGTTTCTAGCTCTCTATCCCTCTCCCTTCCTCTCTGTAAAAAATCAATAAAATATATTAAAAAAAAATAGGTGTCCTGGAGAAGTACTGATGATAAAAAATGACAGCCTTCCCCGGCACCCTACCTCCAGGTGAACCCGTGGCTGTCTGGTGTGTTCTTTCCAGACCCCCATCAATACACACACGGATACATTTCAGGTAAGAATGAAACCTGAGTCTTTAGTTTGGGTCTGAGGCTTGGCCCTACTATCTTCCTCTGTGGGTAACTCTGGGCAGTTAAGACCCATGCCCTTTTTAGAGCCCCGATTCCTGCCCCATCTTATAGGGCCGCTCTGGGAAGTGACTTGAGATGCTGCTAGGGAGCTCATGCACAGTTCCTAGAGCACAGGAAGGAATCGACAAAGGGCAGTGACAGTCTGGCAGGGCTGACAGACATGGGCAGGGACAACTACATCCAGGTGCGTTTATTATACAGTGGAGGTAGCAGGCAGTGCTATGGGAGACCAGAGCAAGGAAGAACTCTGGGAAGGTGGGGGAATTGAGCTGTCTTAAAGGTGGTGTGACTTACCAGCTAGAGATGGGAGGCAGGGTATTCTACCCTGTGCGTAAGGCGCGTAAGGGAAATGAATGCAACACAGTTATACTAATCAGTCATTAGCAAACATTGTAGTTCGTTATTAATAATTATGTGTATGCCCTAGCCAGTTTGGTTCACTGGATAGAGCGTCGGCCTGGGGACTGAAGGGTCCCAGGTTCAATTCCAGTCAAGGGCATGTACCTTGGCTGCAGGCACATCCCCAGTAGGAGATGTGCAGGCGGCAGCTGATCGATGCTTCTCTCTCATTGATGTTTCTAACTCTCTATCCCTCTCCCTTCCTCGCTGTAAAAAATCAATAAAACATATATTAAAAAAATAATTATGTGTAACAGAATATTGTAAAAATTAAGTTACAAAATATTTATTAAAATGTTTCTTATATACCGTTGTATTGGCTGGGCTGCAAAGATATTCATTGCGGGCCACAAGTTTGACATGCTTGCTCTAGGGCCCAAGGTTTGGTTCAAGTCACTTGTTTGACTCAAGTCACTCCCACAGGCTGGGTGACCTTGAGTGGTTCCCCTTCCTTCCCAGGAGTGAGGGTGTATGAGATGTGGACAGATCGTGAGTTGGAAACTAGACTGGGAGCTGGGAAGCATAGTGTAACAGATTCAAGAAGGGAGTGTCCCATGTGTGAGTAAAGGGAAGAGAAGAGACCATAGATGGAGGCAGGACCCAGACCATGCAGGAATGCGCTGAGAAAACTGGATTTTATCCCATTAGCAATAAGGATTCCTGGAAGGGTACTAAGCAGGAGAGAAAGAACATGAGAGCTTTCCTTTAAGATCGCTTGGGGCCACCATAGGACAGTGAGCCTGGACAAAGACAGGCCCCCTGTGCAGCCTTTGGGGATGATCTGTTGGGATGGCGGGACTCTCCACTCACCTCAGTAATAGCCGACCAGGCCCAGCAGCCCGAGTCCTAGTTTAAGCTCCCCCTTCTTCCCCTCCATGTTCCCAGCTGGCAGGGCCGCAGGAAGGATAAGGAAACGGGGAGACAGTCTTCCTTCCTTCTAGGACTGACTTCATGGCCATGTTGGATGAGCCCCCAAAATGTCCAGGAGTAGGATGAGTCAGAACATGAGTCTCCCTGCAGGAATCACAACAATTGTTATTTATTGAAACTACCCCAGCCCCAAGCTTCACTACGCTTCAAAATCTACAAAGCAACTTCACAGCCATTCTTCGCACTAATCACAATTAATGAATACACATTTCGGACCTGCTGTCTTGGGCACTGCTGTGTCCTAGCCCAGCACAGGACGTCTGTTCACAGAGTACACATGTCTCTAATAGAACCCTTGGGACAATGCTTCTGAGATTTCGGGTTATACTATGTCATCCCTAGGATTTGAGTCCAACTGTGTTGGTCTCCAAACTGTTGCTATTTCTATAGTGGCAAGAGTTCTTCGACTTCCTTTTTTAACCATGACCCACAAAGACAATATATATAATATATTAGAGGCCCGGGGAACGAAATTCGTGTGTGTGTGTGTGGGGGTGATGGTGTGTGTATCCCTCAGCCCAGCCTGCACCCTCTCCAATCTGGGACCCCTCGAGGGATGTCCGAAAATGGGCAGTAGGACATCCCTCTCACAATCGAGGACTGCCGGCTCCCACCACTCGCCTGCCTGCCTGCCTGATTGCCCCTAACCGCTTCTGCCTGCCAGCCTAATTGACACCTAACTGCTCCCCTGCCAGCCCAATTGCCACTAACTGCCCTCCCCGACAGGCCAGGGTCCCCCCCAACTGTCCTCCCCTGCCAGCCCGGTCAGCCCCAACTGCCATCCCCTGCCGGCCTGGTCCCTCCCAACTGCCCTTCCCTGCAGGCCATCTTGTGTCCACATGTGTGTTGGAGTGATGGTCAATTTGCACATTACCTCTTTATTATATAGGATATCATGACTGCTCATTCACACATAACAAAAGTTTCATGAGATAATACTTAATCTTACATAGTTGCTTTTTACTTCATTAAAAAATATGATCATTGCCCAGTGAGTTATTTTTATGACCCACAATATGTGAAACACTGTACCTGAGGGCTTTTTACACGTTTGTAGACATTGAATTTCCTGAGGAGTGCGTAACTATGGAGCATTGAAAACACTCCATATCGCAAAGCAGGATGACTCAATGACCCAGGCCCACAATTCTAGAGCCTCTAGGGCCACATGTGCTTTGAAATTCAGAAATGTTCAGATTTTAAAAAGGTGATGTATATTTACACAATATATTTCATGAAAATCCCGGTGCGGTGTAGGACCAGCAGCATTTTGTTATTGAACACTTCAATATTTCTAGATCTCCAGCTTCTGAAAAAAATCCTAGGAATTGGCTATGCTGAGTCGGCATTCCACCAAGCTAGCTAGTTGGAGCTCATTTAAATCTACTCCCCCTTATATGGGGCAAAGACTCCCTGATGTCCCTTAGTCCTGACCAGGCAGGTTCTCTCCTTTACCTGAGGCTTGAGACCTCTGTCTAGTTTCCAACTCATGATCTGTCCACATCTCCTACACCCTCAGCCCTAGGAAGGAAGGGGAACCACTCAAGGTCACCCAGCCTGTGGGAGTGACTTGAACCAAACCTTGGGCCCTAGAGCAAGCATGTCAAACTCACGGCCTGAAACGAATATTTTTGCGGCCCAGCCAATATAACGGTATGTAATAAACGTTTTAATAAAAATTTCGTAACTTAATTTTTACAATATCCTGTTACACGTAATTATTAACAACGAACTACAACGTTTGCTAATGACTAATGACTATAATCGTGTTGCATTCATTTCCCTTACGCCTTATGCGCAGGCGCACCATTTCTCTCCACTAATACCAGCAGCAAATATTCTAACAGCCAACTGCCACGTCATTAGTCTTGTACTGACATATTTAGTATGTGCAACAGAAAATGTTTCGCGCCCTAACCGGTTTGGCTCAGTGGATAAAGTGTCGGCCTGTGGACTGAAGGGTCCCAGGTTCGATTCCGGTCAAGGGCATGTACCTTGGTTGCGGGCACATCCCCAGTAGGGAGTGTGCAGGAGGCAGCTGATCGATGTTTCTCTCTCATCGATGTTTCTAACTCTCTCTCTCTCTCTCTCCCTTCCTCTCTGTACAAAATCAATAAAATATTTAAAGAAAAAAAAAAGAAAATGTTTCGCTTTCGGAGAACAAGAAAAATAGGTTTATTTGCATGACACGTATTAATCTGTGCAGTTATTCAGTGTCTGATAAGTTAATGTTCAAGAAAAATTAATTTTTATTAAAATGTTCTATTATTTTATGTTAATGATGACTCATTTAGTTCAGCCCTTTGCATTCAGCATGTCTCTATCGAAATAAACCTACGTTTCTATGAAAATTGAAGCTTTTGTTTTTTTTCGGCCCCACAGACACTTCCACCGTGTTTATTTGGCCCGTGTTAGCCTTCGAGTTTGACACACTTGCCCTAGAGCCTCGCTTCGCCTTAGTGTGGGACGAGGGCCAGATCACCCACCCTCTCTGCACCTCAGTTCCCACATGTACAAAATGAGACAGACACAACGGATCCACGGTCCCTTCTCTGTAATTCTAAAAACCAGAACTTTATAAATTCGCAGCAAAACTTAAACCCAAATTGCCACGGGCCATGTACCGTCTTCCTTCCTTTCAGTGTTGATTATTCACGCCTTTCCTGACAGGAATATTTGATTTCCACGAATTGCCCTAGATCCCGCTGAGGGCGGGGGGCTGTCTAATTATGAAATATGCACCCTGTTTGCTTTGTAAAGTCTGATTTCCGAGATGATGCTCAGGTTATCCGATAAGACCGCGGAGGTTACCGGAGGAAAGGCGAGGACGGCAGGGCGCGTGGCACACAGGCCGCGCTCCCGCCAGCGTTCAACCCTTTCGCCCCCACCCCTGAAAAACGCCCACTCAGTCACCTCAAGATCCTGCGCAATTCTGCCAACGACACCCCCTCCTGGTTCAGTGTCCTCACTCCCCAAAAGAAAATGAAATGGCATCGCTCCCCTCGCGGCTGCCGACGAGGGCTGGAAACCACCGGAATGAGAGCCGGGCCCGTAAGCCTCTACCTTCACCCACCGCCCGAGGCGACGCGCCGTTTGCCGTAGACGCCACAGGGGCATCCCATCTCCCTCAGGGAAGACGGCCCCCCACCCCAACCCCCGAGTCCTCAGGACCCCAGCCCGGCATCTCCTCACCTCGAGGTGGCGGTCCGCCGAGTTAACAGACGCGACTCCCCTCACACCCGCCTCCTCACAGCCACTTCCGGTGCCGCGCGAATCTCGGAATTTCTCCACGCGGGACCCTCCGCGCCAGCGCGAGACCGCGTTTCCCAGAGGGCCGTGCTCGTCGGCCCGTCTCCGTCCACTTACCCCTCACTAAGAGGTTCCCGCTATCGAAATCCGGCGGTGACTCGATTTAATACCTAGCTTTTATTCTGTTGAAGAACAATCTAATCAGCCTTCTGCTTTTCTAGAAGAAGGGGAATCTTTTGATTTTTTTCAAGGAGACATCCCGACGGTTGCCATAGAAACACGTTGAGAAGTCTCGCGCCAGAGGCGAGCTTGAGGCGGGAGAAATAAAGTGACGTCTGCTGATTGGCGGAAGCGCGCCTTGTAGTGCGGCACATGCGCAGTAGAACCAGGCAGCGTTCCAAAGAGGTGGGCCATCAGCGAATAGTTCCACCCCCTGCCTCGAGTCAGAGGGCTGGCCTGCCGCGAAGGCCTGTGGGAAATGTAGTTCGGTGGTAGGCGCACAGGCCGCGGGCAGTCGCGGGGCAAGCAGCGCCTGCGCGGGCGCAGGCCTGCCTCAGGGCGGAGAATGCGCGCGCAGCGCCTTCCTCCCCGGCGGAAGTTTTCGGGGGGCCACTGAAAAGGTGAGTCCCGGTGCCCGAAGTGAGTCAGGTATTGGGTTTCCACTCGGCTCACCACGTCCAGAAGTGAGAGGAAGGCGAGGCTTAGCAGGGGAGAAAGTCCCCTGACGCGCTGCGCACAGTTCGGTCGTGGTGCCTGTGACGTCAGCAAGACCCTTTGTGAGAGGGGGAGGGGAAAGGGCCCGGGAGCGGGTCTGGGGAAGAGAGAAGTTGATTTGGTCACAACCTACTGTCGGCTCTGCGTGGTGGGCGTGGCTACAGCGGAGAAGGGTGGAGCTAATGAGAGGTTGACAGACGCCCCTCCCCCCCCCGCCCTTTGGCACTACGTCACCCCTGGTTTCTGCTTAGGGCGGGGCTGAGGCGAGTCAGGGTCCCCAAACAACTGTCCCTCCTCAGCTAAGGTGGAGTCTAGCCTTTAGCTGTGCCATGTCTCAGATCCTTTCAGGAGGGACACACATCATATTTAACACATAGCAGATGTTGCGTAAATATTTGTCGAATAAATAAAGGAATGAGTGATAACGACTAGCCTGAGGGTTGGGGCCTTGGGCAGGTGACGTCAGCACTCTCAGAGTCCCTTCTTTCTCCCATCCACAGTTATTGAGCGTTTACCATGGCCCTGTCTCCATCTGACCTATTAAATTAGGGGTGGGGGACCTTCATTCTGCTAAGGGCCACTTGAATATTTGTAACATCATTCGTGGGCCATGCAAAATTATCAACTTAAGAATTAGCCTGTCCCTAACCGGTTTGGCTCAGTGGATAGAGCGTCGGCCTGCGGACTGAAGGGTCTCAGGTTCGATTCCGGTCAAGGGCATGTACCTTGGTTCCGGGCACATCCCCAGTAGGGGGCGTGCAGGAGGCAGCTGATAATGTCTCTAACTCTCTATCCCTCTCCCTTCCTCTCTGTAAAAAAAATGAATAAAATATATTTTAAAAAACTTTAAAAAAAATTAGCCTGCTAGATTTGGTCCAACATTTAATCAACTCACCCCGGATCCCTTGGAAGGGCCAGACCTTATACAGCCCGCTGGCCGGATGTCCCCCACCTGTATTAAATAGTTACTTGCTCATTTGTTTATCTGGTCCCTCCCCACCCCAGAAGGTCAGCTTTGTCAGGTGCAGAGCTGTGTTTCCATTGCTGCTGTATCCCCAGGGATTGGCACACATTAGGGGTTCAGTGAATAATTACTGAGTGAATGAATGAAATTAGCACACATAGCCGGTGCTCAGTAAACATTAACCATTATCTTCCCCTTACACTGAAGTGAGCCTGAGTCGGCCTCTCCACCTTTATGCACTTACAGAACACTGTTACGATGGAGATTCCAGCCCAGCGCATCTGAGGGCCAGACCCTGATCTCATAAAGGTACCACCCCCTCGGGCACATGCCCCTTAAGCTCTGTTCCCCACCAACATCCTGCAACTGCTCCATCTCTTTTGTGTGACTGCTCTCATGTATTAGTCCCAGGAGGGCCATTGTCGTGGGCATGACAGGGTCACTGGGTTAGACACTTTGCCCATCCTGGAGGCCGCCTTTATCCAGGGGTGCTTGGCACCTGGGGGAATTCTGCTTAAAGCTACTTAAAACCACCACAGGTTTTAAGTTGTTTGGGTCCCTCCTCCGCTAAGCCTTTAGCTGTGCCATGTCTCAGAACCTTTATATTAGAACCTTTAACTTTTGTTTCCATTCGTAATCTAGCAGAGTGTCAGTGTGTTAGTCAGACTAGGCTAGACTGTGCTGCAGTAACAACAGCCCCCAAATCTCAGTGGCTTACCCCAAGCACAAGTTTCTCACTAACACAAAGCCTGGAACAACGCTTCAGGGTAGCCATCTAGGCAGTTTTGGCTCCATTAACACAAGGGATTTGTTGTGTCGTAAATCAGCGAGTGAGATACAAGACGCCTTATTGTGAGTGGCCCAGAGGGAGGTGTCTCTTCCAAATCTCTGAGCCACACATACAGGAAGTTTCCCGTATTTATATCTTTCGAGCTTCTTTGCAGGTTTTACAAAGAGCTCTGTGTGAGTTATTGTTACAGTTTGTAATCTTGGATACATAAAGAACAAACATTTGGCATAAGAATATGGGAATTATTATCACTATTAGTCGATTACATTAGATGGCTGGCTTGCAAGGTCAGGCAGCTAAGTTTTTATCTTTTTCTATTATTCAAACTAAAACAGTTATAGAATAAGAGACTGTCTAAAAATGACAGAATTTACAGGACTAGGGACTATCTAACAATAGCAGAGAATTCAAACAGCAGTTTTATACAAGAGGGAGGTTACTATGCTTCAGCTTCAGGTTTGTCATGGCCTGAGAGAGAAGGAAGAAGTGGTGGTGATTCCTGTTGCTTAACAAAACTGCCTTTTTTTTTTTTTTTTTTTGAGACAATAGAAATACCCATTTCAGTGCTATTGCCGGGACAATAAATTACGAAGTTACACAACCAATCAGAATTACAGACTTCTTAGAAGCTAAGGGATATCTATCTGGCCCGCCGTTTTTGCAGTCAGATGGCTAGACTCCACCTCCTTTGTGGAAAATAACAGAAGGGCAGTTTTACGCCACGGCGTGGTTTCTGCAGACCTAGGGGAGAAGGAACCCTGTCTTCTAGCTGAGATTTCTTTCATTCGCTGTTTGGACAGCCTCTGTTTTTTCAGGGTGGGTCCTGGGATCCCATGAGGCAGCACCCAGAGGAAACAGAGGCCTGAGAGGCTCAGAACTAATGGTGTGGAAAGAAAAAAGGGAAAAATAGAAATATTAACAAATGGAATATAAGTGAAATGCATAGCACGACATGATAGTAACAACCACAAACATAAAGGGCTCTCTGTGGGCCAGGTCCTGTTCTCAGCACTTGCAATAACTCTGTTCACTTAGGCCTCAGCAACCACTCTGTCAGGTAGAGTGGAAGCACCATTTTACTGTTGGGCAAACTGAGGCGCAGGGAGGTTAAGTTAGGTGCCCAGCACACTGCAGATCTGGAATTCAAATCCAGGTAGCCGGGGACTAGAGCCTGTGATTTTATTTTTTTATTTTTTAGATATACAGTATTTTATTTTTAAATATATTTTTATTGATTTCAGAGAGGAAGAGAGAGAGAGGGAAACAGCAATGATGAGAGAGAATCATTGACTGGCTGCCTCCTGCACGCCCCCTACTGGGAATCGAGCCCGCAGCAACCCAGGCATGTGCCCTTGACCCGAATCGAACCCGGGACCTTTCAGTCCACAGGCCGACATTCTATCCACTGAGCCAAACCGGCTAGGGCTAGAGCCTGTGATTTTAAAGAACTCTGTTTTGCAATTGCAACGGAGACCAGCCTTTACAGTAAATAAAGGAAAAGCATTTGATCCAGCCGTGGGCAAACTACGGCCCGCGGGCCGGATCCGGCCTGTTTGAAATGAATAAAACTAAAAAAAAAAAAAAGACCGTACCCTTTTATGTAATGATGTTTACTTTGAAATTTATATTAGTTCACACAAACACTCCATCCATGCTTTTGTTCCGGCCCTCCGGTCCAGTTTAAGAACCCATTGTGGCCCTCGAGTCAAAAAGTTTGCCCACCCCTGGATTAGACTAAGCCAGACACAGAAATATTGCAAGATCTCACTTATATGTGGAGTCTAAAAGGAATTCCAATTCATACCAACAGAGAATAGAACAGTGGTTACCGGAGGCTGTAGGATAAATGGGGCGATATTGATGAAAGGGTATACACTTTGTTATAAGGTGAATAAGTTCTGAGACCTAATGTATAGCATGGTGACTGTAGTAAATAATAATGTATTTTGTACTTGAAATTGGCTAAGAGTATCTCCAGTGTTCTCACCACACACACACACACACACACACACACAAATAACTATGGGAAGTGATGGATACGTTGATTAGTTTGATTATGGTAATCATTTCACAATGTACATATACCAAAATATCACATACACCATAAACATACACAACTTTTAGTTGCCACAAATAGGTAAAAAGGGAAGAACTTTCTCTTACACGGTGAAATGAAACCACAAGCCCGAGTTTATTTTGACTTCTATTTTGATAATCCAGCTTATCATTGGTACTGTACACTGAGTCTTAGGATAAAGAATAAATAAGATCATTTTTTCTTTTGCTATTTAAAATATATTCATTTGAAACGTCTACTGCACTGTCATCCTTGCCGATTGTCTCCTCACTTATTAACTAGTTTAATCCTGCTTTTATGGACTGAACTGTCCCTGAAAAATTTGTGTGTGGAAGCCCTAAGCCCAGATACCTCAGAATGTGACCATATTTGGAGATAGCGCCTTTAAAGAGATAATGAGCACATTGCGGACCAGTAGTTTTATTGCTAGCTTTACCCAGTGGCCAGGTAAGTTCCTATTGAACGAGTACAAAAAAAACCCATTTTACATAAATGTTAAAGGCACGCTTTAAAATTAAATACCCATTGCATGTTGAAGTTACTTATTACATGTTCTTACAAGCTAATATCTTTTTAAAGTATGATACTTAATGAAGCGAGAATTCTCGTGATCCGCCCGCAGTGTGTTCAGTTAAAACGGGGTTGTTAGGGTGGGCCTGCTGTGGTCTGAATGTTTGGGTCCCTCCAAAATTTACAGGTTGAAATTCTAATGCCCAGTGTGATGGTATTTGTAGGTAGGACCTTGGGAGGGATTAAGCCATGAGGGTGGAGCCCTCATGAATGAGATTAATATTCTGTGAATGAGATCCCAGAGAGCTCCCTACCCCTTCCACTACATGAGGACACAGCAAGGAGTTGTCAGTCTGCAACCCAGAAGAGGGTCCAGAACTGTGAGAAATAAGTTTCTGTCGTTTATAAGCCACCCAGCCTGTGATACGTTTTTTTAAAAAAATATATATTTTATTGATTTTTTACAGAGAGGAAGGGAGAGGGATAGAGAGTTAGAAACATCCATGAGAGAGAAACATCAACCAGCTGCCTCCTGCACTGGGTATGTACCTGCAACCAGGGTACATGCCCTTGACCGGAATCGAACCTGGGACCCCTGAGTCCGCAGGCTGACGCTCTGTCCTCTGAGCCAAACCGGTCAGGATGCTGTGATACATTATTATAGGAGCCCAAACAGACTGAGGCAGGGCCCTAACCCAATATGACGGGTGTCCTTATAAGAAGATGAGAATAGGACACAGACGAGGGACAACCATGTGAGGACACAGTGAGAAGGCAGCCATCTGCCAGCCAAGGAGGGAGACCTCAGAGGAAACCAGACTGGTTGGTGCCTTGATCTCTGACGTCTAGCCTCCAAAACTGTGTAGAAAATAAATTCCTGTTGTTGAAGTCACCCTGTCTGTGGTATTTCTTTATGGCAGCCTTGGGAAATGATTACACCCGTCATATCTTCATTGGTGGTAGGCTCTATGTGTGAGTTTGTGTGAGTTTGGTTTTGATTTTTCAAGTATTAGGAAATAATCCAGAGATACATAAGGCTTAGAGGAAAATGCAGCCAGTACCTGTTGTCTCACTAAGTTAGTCAGGGGAGGATAGGCTGGGCTGCAGTAACAAATAAACCCTGAGATCTTGGTGGCTCAATACAACATTAGTTTATTTGCCGATCGCGTGCTTCCCATGTGGACCAGGCAGCCCTCCTTCATCGCGTAGCTGTACCATTTGGAGGGTGTGTCCTCCAGGGCCATCCCTGCAGGGGAGGAGAAGCCCAAAGAGGTACTCTGGCTCTTAACTGCCTCAGCCAGAAAATGACTTCCACTTATACGCCATTGGCCAGAACTAGTCATGTGGCCCCAATCTAACTGCAAGGGACCCTGGGAAGTGTAGGCGATCATGTGGGTATTTGGTGAGCATTGGCTCTCTCCCTCAGTGCTTCTGTGATTAGAGCCGTGCTCCTAGGTAATCTTTATTGACTTTAAGACAGTCTCCTGTGGGTTTTTTTTTTTTTTTTTTATTGCTTAAAGTATTACAAAGGGTATTACATATGTCTCCTTTTCAGCCTCATGTTTTTGATGAGATCTGCAGTTTCTGCTTTGCCCCTTTGCCCTGGGCCATTAGAGACAGATGGCTGGAGGCTGAACACAGTGGGCGGGAGCTCATGTTAGGAGTGGCCACTTCCTGAGAGAATATATTCCCTGAGTGATTACTTTTCTTACTTTTGCAATCGTGTCGCCATAAGGAACTTGGCCGTGAATTAAGTTTCTCTTTCACCTTCCTGTCCCCTCCCGCATACTTCTGTTTTCTAGCATGAACACCTTCTGTCCGGACTGTGGCAAAAGTATCCAAACAGCGTTCAGATTCTGCCCTTACTGCGGAAAGTCTTTGTCGACAACGGAGGAGCCGGAGGGGTCCCAGACCTCTGTCAGACCGCTTTCGTCATCCTTCCGAGGTAAGGCCCTGGAGGGTGGGGGAGGGGCCTGTGTGCCGGCATTTGGGAGGGAGCACTGTCTTTGCAGTCTGGCCCGGCCTTGACCCTGGAGAAGCCCAGAGCTCAGGCTCTCTCTTGACTCAGTTTCTTGGCATCTTCTCGGTCTCTTGGCTTTATGGTTGACAACTCCCGCCTCTCTGTCTCCAGCCTGGACTCCTCCACTGGAACCCAGATTCATGCATGTCAGACCGTTTGCTCGACACCGATTAGATGTTCATGCACATCTATCTCTGCATGCCCAGAACTGAGCTCCTGCTGTGACTGCCCCCCGTCCGCCCCTCTCGTAGACTTCCCCGTCATGGTAAATGGCAACTCTGTTTATATAGTTTCTCAGAGCCGACCATGGAGTCATCCTGAGTCCCCTCTCTCTCCCACCCACAGTTTTAACCCTCTGGCAAATCTTGTCTGTTTAAAATCAGTGCCGAATCAGACCACTTCCTGCCACCTCCTCTGCCACCACCCTGGTCCATCCCACCCTCGCCTGTCACTAACATTGTTGAGGAAGCCTTCCCCTGGTCCCCCTTCTCTCTCCTCTATGGTTTTCTACGTGGCAGCCTGACAGATCCCGTTAAAACAAAGTCAGACCCTGCCCTTCCTCTCCTCAGCACCTTCCCAGGTTAGGCCTGACATGATCAGGTCCCCATATTCTCCCAGCTCCTCTCCAAACCCTCTTGTTGTTGCTTATGCATCTCCAGCCACCTAGGCCTCCTCCCTCTTCCTCCACACCTCAGGCATGCCTGGGCCTCTGAGCCATTGCACTTGCTGTTCCTTCTGTTCTTTCCATTCTCCCGCTTCCTTCAGGTCTTTAGTCAGTAGTTGCCTTCTCAGAAAGGCCTTTCCCGACCTGTCTAATTAAAAATCACACCTTCTCGCCCTAGCCAGTGTTGCTCAGTGGATAGAGCGTCGGCTTACGGACTGAAGGGTCCCGGGTTCGATTCTGGTCAAGGGCACATGCCCCGATGCCCGGGTTGCGGGCTCAGTCCCCATGGGGGGGTGTGCAGGAGGCAGCCAATCAATGATTCTCTCTCATCGTTAATGTTTCTATTTCTCTCTCCCTCTTCCTTCCTCTCTGAAATCAATAAAAATATTTTTAAAAAACACACAAAAAAATTGGTTTTAAAAAAAATCACACCTTCTCTGTCTGGCTGGTGTGGCTCAGTGGCACATGCCTGGTCAGGGCACACTTCTGTTTTCTAGCATGACCACCTTCTGTCCAGACTGTGGCAAAGTATCCAAACAGCATTCAGATTCTGTTTCTATTAATGTTTCTATTAATGCCCAGGTTGCAAACTCCATCCCCAGTGTGGGGCCTGCAGGAGACAGCCGATCAGCGATTAACTCTCATCATCGATGTTTCTATCTCTCTCCCTCTTCCTTCCTCTCTGAAATAAATAAAAATATATTTAAAAGTCAAATAAAATCACACCTTCCCTACATATGATTCTCCCTATCCCCTACCCCTGCTTTATATTGCCTTTTGGTGCTTGTAAGTATCAACCCTATTGAATGCAGTATTTTACTTATTTCTATTGCTTCTCATCTTTGTCTCCATAAGGGCAGGAATTCATTGTAGTTTGTAAGCTGTGTTGACTGGTTTGTTTGCACAGCACTCAGGACCATCCCTGGCACAATCTTATGATGACACATCAGCTATGGGTCCTGCCCAGTGGAAAGTCCAAGCACAGATCCTGGTCGATTGAGATGTATACGTGCTTACCTGAAAGCCACCGAAGGGAGTTGGCGTACGTGGCAGAAAGTTCAGCAGCACTCATTATATCATTTGGGATTGTGTTTGGCTGCCAGTATCAGAAAATGCTACTTCAAGAGTAGAAACAAATGAATGGATTTATTTTTCTTATTAAAATAAGTCTGGCCTGGCCAGTATGTCTCAGTACTTAAACGCTGACCCATGAACCAGGAGATCTCGGTTCGATTCCCAGCACATGCCCGGGTTTTTTTTTTTTTTTTTTGTTTTTTTTTAAATATATTTTATTGATTTTTTACAGAGAGGAAGGGAGAGTGATAGAGAGTTAGAAACATCGATGAGAGAGAAACATCGATCAGCTGCCTCCTGCACATCCCCCACTGGGGAAGTGCCTGCAACCCAGGTACATGCCCTTGACCGGAATCGAACCTGGGACCTTTCAGTCCGCAGGCCGACGCTCTATCCGCTGAGCCAAACCGGCTTTGGCACATGCCCGGGTTTTGAGTTCACTCCTTAGTGGGGGATGTACAGGAGGCAGCTGATCGATGATGATTCCCTCTCATCATTGAGGTTTCTGTCTCTCTCCCTCTCTCTCTCTGAAATCAATAAAAACATATATTTTGTTGTTAAATTCTCACCCAAGGATATTTTTCCATTGATTTTTTTTTTTTTTTTTAGAGAGAGTGGAAGGGAAGGGGAAAGAGACAGAGAAACATCGATGTGAGAGAGACACATCAATTGGTTGCCTTCTGCACACACCCCAACCAGGGCCAGGGTTCGAGCCTGCACTCAAGGTACATGCCCTTGACAGAAATCTAACCCAGGACCCTTCAGTCTACAGGCCGATACTCTATGCATTAAGCCAAACTGGCTAGGGCTAAAATCATATTTATTTTTAAAATATATTCTTATTGATTCCAGAGAGGAAGGGAGAGGGAGAGAGAGATAGAAACATCAATGATGAGAGAAAATCATTGATCGGCTGCCTCCTGCATGCCCCCCACTGGGTATCAAACCTGCAACCCCGGACATGTACCCTGACCGGCAATTGAACCGTGACCTCCTGGTCATAGGTCGATGCTCAACCACTGAGCCATGCCGGCCCAGCAAGAATATCTCTTTTTAAAACAAAGGGCTGCCCTGGCCAGTGTGGCTCAGTTGGTTGGAGCCTTATCCCATACACCCAAAGGTCACGAGTTCAAATCCTGGTCAGGGCACATACTTAGCTTGTGAGTTCGGTCCCCAGTTGGGGTATGTGCGAGACACAACCAATCGATGTTTCTCTCTCTTTCCCTCTCTCTAAAGTTAATAAACATAGCCTCAGGTCAGGATTAAAGAAAACAGAGGGTTGAGTTGAAAGAGAATTCCACAGAAGTGAGAAACAGTGAGAAAGCAGGTCCACAGGCTGAGCAAGTGCTGCAGGTGGTGCTGGTCCTGGGCTGTTTGGTGGCCTCCAGCCTGGGTTGTAATGGGCCACAGGAGACAAAGCTGAGAGCCTGAGAAGCATGGGGAGGTAAGGTTGGAGACCTCTAAAATCTAGGACTCCTCAGTAGGTAAACTAGAACAAAAATTTTTCACACAGGAAATTGGTGGTGACATTTGTCTGTCTCACCCTGGTTGTGGATGAGAAAAAAAAGGCGGAATGTCCTATCTAAGAACTTCTAGCCAAGAACTTGCATCCTCACCAGTTTGGGGCCAGCATTCATACGGAACTGTGCAGCCCCAAGAAAACCCACGGGGAAAAGTTAGCGTAAAGTGAGTGATGAGGTGTGGGTGCCCCTCCCCAACTGAGGCATATCTTTTTGTGGAGCACCCTTTAAAGATTGACCTGAGAGAATTCCCCCGGGTATGTGAGCTCTCAACCAATCAGAAGATACCAGGAAACAAGCCACAGAATCAGACCTGCGCTGACCAGACACCTTGGAATTAACAGATGAGGCCACGTGCAGAACACCTTTAATGTGTTTAGAGAAATAAAGGAAGAAGTTAAAAATACAATGAAGGAACAAAAGCTAGTGAGATTTGACCTGGCAGACCTGGGAAAGAGCCAAACAACACCTGTGATGATGAAAACGAATCTCATGGCAATCAGAAACTCATCGGTTTGTTTACACTGCAGACCAGACAAAGCGGAAGAGAGAATTGTGAACTAGGAGATAGATCTGGAGAAATTACCTAAAAGACAGTAGAGAGTGACAGAGTGATACAAGAGAGACCAAGCCCCCCGAAGAAGCAGCAAGACCTGGCTGTGAGGGTCGAAGGGAAGAGAGTGGTTGACTCTGAACTTGGGTTTCTGGTTTCATGTTCCCGGGAAGGGCCTTCGTAACTCCAGTTTGCATTCGGTCTTCCTTTCCCTAGGCTCAAGGAGAAAGAACCCCAGCTATGAATCCTCTCCCAAGAGAGTGAAGTGGTCCAGCTGTGGCACGTCTTCCTCATCCTACTTGTTAAACTGCAACAGTTCTGGGTCTGAAGATACCTTGAGTCCCAAAGGTATTAATACCTCGAAGCCCAAAGGTGAGTGTTAGGATCAATCTGGCCTGACTCAGGATGGGTAAAGGCGGGTCATCGGACAGTGTTTGGGTGCCCAGGCATCACTCACACCTGCCTGGACCCTTATCCCAGCCTCCAGGTTCCCCCTCCAGAGTTGACCCCCTCCCTCCCTGCTCACAGTCACCTGCTGTTCCCGTTGCCCCACAGTCTCACCTCTTCAGCCTGGCATCTGAGACTCGGTGTGGCTGCTTCCTGTCTTAGCTCTCACCACAGCCCTGTGCGTGGAAAACTTACTTTCTGGAGGTGCTGTCTAGGGCCTCAGCCTCTGGTCTTTGCCTGTCTGTTCCCTCAGCAGGGCACACTCCCTGCTTTGCTGGCCCGCGGCCACTTCCCCAGCACGGGGTCAGGTCTCCAGGAAGCCTTTTGCGAGCACCACACCGGGTCAAGGCCATCTCCTCTCCCTCAGAGCCTCTGCGCTCTCCGTCTGCGCCCCCACAGTGCCAGTGCCAGTCATTTGAGCGCAAGTCCCCTCTAGGCTCTCAAGGCAGCCAGTGGGTAAAGGAGGCGTGAGGACCACAAGCCGGTCTCCTCCCTCCCAGGCCCTGAGATCTGAAGTCGCAGCCCGTGGCGTCTCCTCTCTGTCCCTTGTTATCCTGTAGGCCCCACCACCTCTTGTGCTTTGGGTAGATGGTAGGTGGGAGGGATGGGGATGTTTGTATTTTTTCCTGTGTCCATGTCCAGCTGATACCGTTTCCTCCTCACCACGCCACCCCATTCTCTTACCAGCCTGGGAGTCAATCAATGTCTTTATACCTAGCACAAGGCCAGGTTCTGTCGGGATGTTTTTGGTTGCGTGTCTAGAATGTCTTTTTCCCCCTGGCAAGTTCTGTTCATTCAACAGGACTGAACTCCAATGTCCCCTCCTCCTGGAAGCCTTCCCTGACTTCTCCAGGCACAGTCAGTCTCCTTTTCATATCTCTCTGTACTGCCTTGCCTGATGGGCTGTGTCCAGGTTAGACTCTCCCACCCAAGTAGGGGCCCTGGTGGGAGGGGCCCAGGTCTGACTCATGTCTGGGTCCCCAGCTTTGTCACAAAGACCTGACCCATGAGAGGTTTCAGGAACCATTTTGTTGTTGTTTTTCATTGAACAAATGAGTAAATGAACAGAACTATGATTATTGTCTCATTATTCATTCAACTTTTCTCTCCTGGATTTTCCTTTATTCTGGCCGTCCTGCTGTAGGGGGCAGTCCTCTAACCCCCAAAAGCAGCCCGCAGATGAAGAAGAAAAGCCCTCAGACTCTGAAGCGGAGGCGTGTGACCATCTCCCTTGAGGCTTTGCCCACGGGGACAGTGCTGATGGACAAGAATGGACGGCACTGGAAGCTGGGATCCCTGCAGACCAGAGACGACCAGGGCATTTTCTATGAAGGTACACTCTGCCTACAAGTGGGCAGGTGCTGGGCTGGGCCCGGCCATCTTGGAACCCGGGCAGAGGGAGGGGGAACCCCTTTCTGAGAATGAAAATGGAAGCCGTAGCCCAGCTGCACACCTGCCTCCAGGCAAATTTCTCTTAGACGTGGGACCACAGACTGCCCACTCACAGGGGCCACGCAGGTGGAGTAAATGAGTGCAGGAGGCTGGGAGTAAGGCAGTGGGAGTGGTGGCGACTGGGCAGCTGGAGACCGGAGTTCTTCGGCTCCACCTGCTGTAGTCCTGTGGGAATGCAGGCCCGTGATAAGAACAGGGATAAGAACAGGGATTAATCTCTACCCTGCAGAGATATAATGTCCCCCCAGCACCACCCATATTTGGTTTGAATGTTAAGACTGATGATGCCACACACCAGGAGGATATGAAAGGTTTATTGCTTGCATGGTTGTCTGGGAGGAGCAGGTCTGAAATGTCCTGCGATTGCAAGGAAAGGCACCTGGCCTGGGTTTTTATTGAGGTTAAGTGGTGGAGCTGAGGTGAGAGTTCCCACACGGGCCATGGCCTCCCATGGTTGCCTCTCCCACCAGCACCAAAGGAGGGAACCTCGGCTTTCCAAGGTTCAGCTCGTGCAGATGCGGGGCGGGAGGGGAAGAGGCAGGGCCGGACTCAAAAGCTGTCGTCAAACATCAAAAAATGGACACCTTGGCCCTAGCTGGTTTGGCTCAGTGGGTAGAGCATCGGCCTGTGGACTTGAAGGGTCCCGGGTTCGATTCTGGCCAAGGGCACATGCCTGGGTTGTGGGCTCGGTGCCCAGTAGGGGGCATGCAGGAGGCAGCCAATCAATAGTTTTCTCTCATCATTGATGTTTCTATCTCGCTCATATTCTCCTTTCCTCTCCAAAATCAATAAAAATTTATGTATAAAAAATAATGGACACCTTGTTACAACGAAGAAAATAACTGCTGGAAGTGTTAGTAATTATCATCCTAACATTTACTGAATACTTACTCAAAGCCAGACCCTGTGCTTAGCACTTTATGCAGTTCTGGCGTGGGGGGTCATGCTTTCTTTTAGTTGAGATAAAATTCATACAACATAAAATTCACCATTTGAAAGTCTACAATTCAGTGGGTTTTAGTATAATCACAATGTTATGCACCATCACCACGATCTAATTCCTGAACATTTCCATCACCCCAAAAGGAAGCCCCAGACCTTTTATTTTTTAATATATTTTTATTGATGTCAGAGAGGAAGGGAGAGGGAGAGAGAGAGAGAAACATCAATGATGAGAGAATCATTGATCGGCTGCCTCCTGCACGCCCCTTACTGGGGATCGCGTCTGCAACCCGGGCATGTGCCCTGACTGGGAATTGAACCGGGGACCCTTCAGGCCAACTCTCTACCCACTGAGCCAAACCAATCAGGCCAGGCCCATACCTTTTAGCAGTCACTCTTATCTCCCCCTTTCCATCCCAGGGATCCACTAATCTATTCTTTTCTCTGGATTTGCCCGTTCTGGACATGCCAGACAAATGGAGGGATACGCTGTGTAGCCTTTTGTGTCTGGCCCCTTCCCCTTAGCATGATGTCTTCACGGTCCGTCATGTCGTAGCGTGGGCCAGTGCTTCATTCCGCTCCGTGGCTGCGTAGCATTCCAGGGTGTGTGTATTAGCACATTTGGTTCATCCATTTATCAGTGGGCGGGCGTTTGGGTTGTTTCCACTTCTGGCTGTGGTGTCAACATTTGTGTACAGGTCTATACGCTAACAGGTTTGTTTTATGTAGTCGACCCTCGGGATCCGCAGGCTGCTTCCCAGATCCCCTGCGGGTACCAAAGTCGGAGGATACTCAAGTGCCTTATATAAAATAGCGTAGTGTCCACATGTAACCTGTGCACATCCTCCCATAACCATCTCTAAATTACTGCTCCTGCCTAGTACAGTGTAAATGCTGAGTAAATTTATACTGCATTGTTTAGGGAATAACGACAAGGAAAAAGCATCTGTACATGCTCGGTACAGACGCAACCATCCTCGCCTAACTGCATAATACACTCAGCAATAATATAACTTCCTCCCCCCCATCCCACCCTGCAAACATTTCCAGTCAGCAGTTGGTTGTATCCACAGATGCAGAACCCGCCAATGCAGAGGGCCAATGTACTTCTTAACGCACCTGATTCTTACAACAGTCTTATGACATCAGCACTGTCCTTATCCCCATTCTATAGATGAGGAAAATGAATCCCAGAGATGGGAGTAACTAGCCAGAGTCTGGCTCCGGAAATCTGACAACCGGGATGACGAAGGGAGAAAGAGAGGGAGGACGCAGAGAGCCTGCTGGGACAGCCGGCGATGGCTCAGTTCACGGGCTGTAGGATGAGCTAGGCCCGGGCCGGGGCAGCTCAGCTCCTTACTGGCTGTGGCCCTCATGCCTGCTACATTCTAAAAGCCACACATTGAGTGCTCCTGGCGTGCCCGGTGTGGTGCTGGGCTTGTGCTAAGTGGGTTCATTGAGTGGCACACGTGAGAGATGAAGCCAGCTCTGATCTGCGCCCAGCTGGTACTGTCATTTCTCCTGGGCCCTCTGAATCCTTGCATCCCTCTCGGGTGGGCTTCCTATTTTACAGACGTGGTAAGGAAGGCCCAGAGAGGTTTAGCACCTCAGACAGAGTCACAGAGTTGATGGCAGGACTGAGCTTGAACCCAGGCTGGCCTGGCATGAAGCTTCCCTTGTGGCGCGGCCTTGCTAAGGTTCAGCTTTCTCATCTCATCTGTCAGGTGGTGCTAACAACGGCAGCAACAGTAATAATATATTAGTAGACCTGCTTCCTAGGGCTGTCCTGAGTGTTAAAGGAAAGGGTGTGTGTAAAGCACACACTTAGCACAGGGCCGGAGACATTGCAGGGTTTACAGTGATGCAGAATGGGGCAGCACGCAAGGTGCTTATGAGGAAGTGCCAGGGACCAGTACCCGGGGTGGGGGAGGGGAGAGGAAGGAGGGGTTGTTGCAGAGGCCTCTGCGCAGCCTGAGCTGGCCCCTGGGGGCTCCGGGCAGAGGTGGTCCTTCATCAGGTCCATGTCAGGCCAGCAGGGCTGGGCCTTTAGATCCCCCTGACCAGCCTATGGGCCGCCCTGGATCTGCAGCTGAGGGATCCCTGAGGGGCTGAAGGCTGCCCGTGACGAGTGGGGTGGGGCTGGGCTAAGGCAACAAGTCCTCCTGGAAGGGGAGCTGCCTCCGTCACATGGCACTTACCCATACATGTAGACAACGGCAGAGAGTTTGTCAGGGTCCCCAGGACCACTTAGGTTCAGGGATGCACTAGGACAGCAGTTCTCAACCTTCTGGCCCTTTAAGTACAGTTCCTCATGTGGTGACCCAACCATAAAATTATTTTCGTGGCTACTTCATAACTGTCATGTTGCTACTGTTATGAGTCGTCATGTAAATATCTGATATGCAGGATGGCCTTAGGCGACCCCTGTGAAAGGGTCGTTCGACCGCCAAAGGGGTTGCGACCCACAGGCTGAGAACCGCTGCACTAGGAGGCCCACAGGCCTCTCACGCCGTGACCCATCACAGGAGAGGACCGGCAGCCGGCAACGGGAGGCCAGCCCGCGCAACCTCAGGGCCCGTTCCCCGTGGCGTCACAGACGCGCACTGAGGCGGACAGCACGTGTGGCATGGTGTTTACCCGGGACACTCGTTAGAGAGACTGCACCAGGGTTTATATTGGGGCTGTCATGGAGGCCCCTCTGCTGGAACACACCACCATTCCAGACACGGCAGGAAAGCAGGTGCTCAGCACAGGTGTGGGCACAGGGAGCCCCTCTGACTGGTTACAGAATGCCGGACCCTCCCGAAATCCAGCGAGGGTCGCCCTGGAGCAGGCTTTTCCACGGAGAGCAGTCTGAGATCTGCTGTGTTCATACCCGTTCATAGCTGGGTAGTCCCAGAGAGAGAAGGAGGCAGAGAAAAGGGCCAGCAGCTCTTGGAAACCAAGGATGCACTGGGCCCCGTGGGAACCAGGGAACCAGCGCTGCTGCTCGCTCCTGGGAAGTTTGAGGACGCTGTGCTCACCCTCCCTGCAGATCAAGCATGTCGGACGCGCAGCGGGCCGGCTGCATGCCGGCGGCGAGTTTGACATGCTGGCTGTAGATCATAACCTCGCTCATTTTGTCCGTCCACAGCTGAGTCTGTCTCCGCCTCCGATTCGAGTGCCCAGAAACAAAGATTCACGCTGAAACTAGTGAGTGGGCCTGGGGGGTGGCGGTCCCTGGGCCGGGGAGGGACGCGCTGAGGGAGGGTCTGGGGCTTTGGCAAGTGCACCCTGGCTCTCCAAGCCTCTCTGTGGGCTGGGGCTGGGGCAGGCAGGAGAGCCAGGGGCAGCGGGACTGGGCCGGGCCTCAGGTTCTTCATCTCCCAGGGCCCTCCGAGGCCCTGCCTCTCACACTTCCCAGCTCTGCGATCTGGGCATGCGCCTCCCTCTCCGAGATGACTCTCCTCACCTGGGAGGTGGAGCCAGGAATAGCCAGGTCTAGCCAGGTCGGGGGTGGGGGGGTGGGCGTCTGCCCGCTACTGCCTGCCTCACAGCTGTATTTACTGAGCACCAATCATAATATAAAACCATGCTGGGTGTTGGGGCTCAGCAGAGAACCAATCAGATGGGGTGCCTGTGCTGAGGAGTCAGGGAAGTCATGCCTGACCTTTTCGAACACAGGAAACACGCACTCGAGGGGGCCAGAAAGAAAAACATAAACGGAGGAAGTGAGAGCAGCCAGGCCAGTCACGTCATTCAGCCTGGAGGAGGCGCCTAGTAAAGGGCATGGGCGTGTCGGGCCCCACCACCATCCCTGATGCCGGGATTGCTTATTTGTTAGTCCTCACCTGAGGGTATTTTTCTATTGATTTTTAGAGAGAGTGGAAGGGAGGGGCAGGGGCAGGGGGAGGGGGGAATATTGATGTGAGAAAGACACATCGATTGGTTGCCTCCCGCACACACCCCAGCCAGGGCTGGGGACCAACCTGTAACCCAGGTAGTAACCCCGTGCGCGCCCTTGACCGGGACTCAAACCCCAGACCCTGTGGCGCTCTGTGTTTATGAGGAAGTGCCCAGGGACCAGTACCTGGGGAGGCGAGAGGAGCCTCCAAGTCTCCCCTGAGCCACACCGGCCAGGGCGCGAGTGCTGGGATCCTGGGTGACTCTTATTTCTTCATATTTTCTTACCCATTCTCACCCCCCAGGAAAACTGGGGCAGCTGGATTGGGTTCCTCTCTTGGCCCTAGATGGATGGAGGCCATGTGAGTGGTTTAGAGCGAGGGTTCCGGAGACAGGCTCACAGATAAGTAATAGCGCCTGCTTGTTGAGCGCCTGTTCTGTGCCTGACTCTGGGCTGAGCGTTTCCAAGCAAGCCTGTGGGGTAGTTACCTTCTTCCCCAGGGAATACAGCACTCAAGATTCTTTGTTCACAGCTGTATCTCCAGGGCCCAGAACAATACTCAGCACACAGTAGGTGCTTTATAGAAAGGAAGGAAGGAAGGAAGGAAGGGAGGGAGGGAGGGAGGGTGGGTTCTGAAACGACTTCTCTTTGACCCTATGCTCTTATGAAACCAGCTGTACTGGTTGTATTTAAACAATACATTTGGTTTTACTGCTGGGGGAAAATGACCCGGTATTAACAGTGGTCTTAGCAAACGTACTATTTTATTTTATTTTATTTTTACTTATTTATTTTTTTAAATATATTTTATTGATTTTTTACAGAGAGGAAGGGAGAGAGATAGAGAGTTAGAAACATCGATGAGGTAGAAACATCGATCCGCTGCCTCCTGCACATCTCCTACTGGGGATGTGCCCGCAACCCAGGTACATGCCCTTGACCGGAATCGAACCTGGGACCCTTCAGTCCGCAGGCCGACGCTCTATCCACTGAGCCAAACCGGTTTCAGCTATTTTATTCTCTTTCACTTAGAAGTCTGGGACAGTGGTCCAGGGCTGATATGACGGTTCCATAACCAAGGGGCCCAGTTTCCTTCTCTCTTGTTGCTCCAGCATCTCAGCCCATAACCTTCATCTGTGGGCTGAAATGGCTGCTCCCGCTCCCACTGTCCGTATGCATTCCAGCCACAGGGACAGAGAGGAAGGGGAGCGCCTGCCCAGCCCATTGAGGGCATAGCCCGGGAGCTGCCCACATCGCTTTTGCTCACCTCCCCTTTGGCCAGAACTTGTCCTGTGGTCCTTCCTCACTTCAGCGGAGGCTCGGGAATCTAGTTTCTAGCGGAAGGCCGTGTCTGGGGAAAACTTGGAGGTCCCATCGTAAAAGAAAGGAAAGGAACCTGGGCGATGGGAGATCACTTGAAGTCTCTGATTCGGGTCCGCGTGTGGCACCCTGGGGATTTGGTTCCGATCGGCAGGACTTGCCGGGAACCTGAGTTGTTGCTGCCATTACCCTGGGGTGATACTTGGCCAGCAGTGGTGATCTGGGACCCCTTGTCTAAGAGATTCCAGGGTGACAGCCTCCTCCCCTCCACCCCACACTAGGATGCCAAGGATGGGCGCTTGTTCAATGAGCAGAACTTCTTCCTGCGGGCCGCCAAGCTTTCGCAAGGTACGCTGCAGGGAGTGGGCAAGCGGGCAAACCTGGAGGTACCAGCTTGGTCAGAACACCTGGCTTCTCCCTGAAGGTGTGGGGAGGGTGGGGCTTAAACAGAAGGCCCTGTCACCCCTCAGTCCTCAGACAACATGGGTGGAGGCCAGCTCATGCCAGATCTTGAGAGCCGAGTGTTAAAATTTCAAAATTAGTTTAAGCCAGTTGTTAAACATAGCCCTTATTTAAATTAATCACACCAACTAACAATACAATAACTTAGATTAAGAAGAAGGGTAATAAATACTCAAAACTCACCACTTCACAATTATTTGTCTACATTTCAGTAATCTACACCCTTGAGGTTGTTTATATCCTTGTACCTGGATGGTGAGACCAGTACATAACTGTGTGCTGCTACGAATCCCTTCCCATCTCCACGTTCTGTGACCGTGGTGGGAGTATTTACACCATAGAAATTGGCAAACAGTACAAACCAGGGCTCTTTTCCCCTGGACAGCCGGCCATTAAACTGTTATCAGCACTCTGCTGCCTCTGTACCGTCCAAAGGAGGTCCTGGAAGATGGGCTAACATCTAGTGGCACCATAGCCAGTTTAGACATTTTCTGATCTTATTAGCTATACGTGTGAATTCAGAAGTTCTCCTGTTCTTACTCCTCCCACTCACTCCAGATTTGTATATTCTTTCCCCCATGTTTACCCCTTGTCACCTGCAGACATAGATGACATTCAGGGGTCACCAGGCCCACTCTGTCAGCACCCCCATTGTCACCCACCCACAGAGGTGGCATCTCCCACCAGGAGACTCAGGGTCTGGCCTGGGCACAGGGACACTCTGCTTCTGGTCTGAGAATGGACTGTTGTCCCCAAGGGCCTGGGACCAGATGGCTCTAACCTCTCAGGTCCCTGCCTCCCATAGTGAACAAGTGGAAGAAGCGGTCCTCAACCCCCTTACTGGCCATCCCCACCTGTGTTGGTTTTGGCATTCACCAGGACAGGTACAGGTGAGTCGCCTAACTTGCCACCCGCCCACTGGCCCCTTCCTTTCTCTCCCTGTCATGCGCTGGGACGTGGCTGGGGCCCTGGAGCCATTGGCCAGTTAGTTGCTTCCTTCCTTTCTCCTGCTTTGAGCCAGGTGGATCCCCCACCAATCAGAACCCTTAATCGTGCCTGGGACCAGGACCTCGTGGCCACCCCGCACCCTTCCTCGGTGTCTTTTGTTCTGCTCGCTCCCGTCATCTCTCCACCTGGGATGTCGTGTCTTCCAGGTTCCTGGTGCTCCCCATGCTGGGGAGGAGCCTCCAGTCGGCGCTGGATGACAACCCGAAGCACACGATGCCCACGCAGTGCGTGTTCCAGGTGGCCTGCCGGCTGGTACGTACCCGGGGCGGCCGCTGCTGCTGGTGGTCAGGCTGTTCACTGACACGTTAGCCCGGCCGCCCTCTGCTGGACACTGAGGACGAGCACACTGACTGACAGGTGAAGCCCAGGCCGTTAGGACCGGAGGGATAAGCACCAGCACCAGGGCGTTTGGGGGGCTGTGGCCGTTGAGGAAGGGCCCCAGCCTCAAGGTGAGGGGTTCGTTTGGGCTTCCGGATGGAGGTCCTTTCTAAGCCAAGAGTGGGAAATAGCAAGGGGCCTGCGTAGAGTGGGAGTGGAGATGCGGGAAGATATTCCAGGCCAAGGGGACAGCTTGAGCAAAGGCTTGTGTGGGAGAGAGAGCATACGGCATTGGTTCATTCATTCATTCCTTCATCCACCCTTTCCTTAAATATTTATGAGGTCTCTGCTGGGTATGAGACACTGTCCCAGGGGCTGGGAGTACAGCAGGGAGTAGCACAGACATGTTTTTTTAGGTCTAGTCAGAGAGGATTGTATTAAAGAGTAGTACAAATTGTGACAAGTTCTCTGGATAGAAATGTCCCCCTGCTATGATGGCGAATAAGAGGACCCAATTTAAATTGGGGGAGGGATGAAAGTAGCACGGGAGGAACATACTAGGTGAGTTCCAGAGGTCTTTGTGCTCAGCCTGCAGTGTGACGTGTGGAGGGGGAAAGATAAGAGATTGGTGTGGAGAGGTTGGCAGTGACTGGATCACGCAGGACTTTGAATTACCAAGCTGAGGAGCTGGGACTCTGTCCTGAGGGCACTGGGGAGCCATGGGGGGAGTGGGAGCAAGGGAGGGGCAGGTCAGCTCTGGATGCAGAAGGACCCTGTGGGCCTTGTGGGGAGGGACTGGATGGGTGCTGGAGGCCAGGTGAGACAGGACGAGGCCTGAGGAGAGGGGCCAGGCTATGGGGATAGAGAGTCTGTAGGACAAGCAGAACTTGGTGGACAGCCTTGGAGTCAAGGGGGGATTGGGATGTCATCGTGATGTAAGAAACACCATGAGCCTGGAGCTCAGTGGAGACGTTGGAGTGAGAGATAAAAATAGCAATTGCTTAACTAAATGTATTTCTGCTTTCTAGGAGAAATGAGAAGAACTCTTTGATATACACGGGAATTGGGTTTGGGGTGTGTGTGTGTGTGTGTGTGTGTGTGTGTGTGTGTTTGCAGGAAACAATAAGTAACCATCTTCTCTCTCCTGAGTTTGCAATCAACTAAGAAACAGATACAAGAGATACATAGAAAACCAAACGTTAGCTTTAATGCTGAAATTTTTAAAGCCTAATTAGAAGACCTTTATAGGTGTGCTGTCAGAGTGGACTTCCTAATGCTTCCCCCAGAATCAGTCAGCTTAAACCTGCCCACAACCCCAGGCACAAGCAGGCCATAGCACGCGGGTCTCACAGAGGAGATTCATGCCCCGGGCTTTGCATCAGAGCCTCTGTGTTCGTAGTGCTACTCAGGGAGATCACTGTGCTCTTCTTCCCCCAGCTGGATGCCCTGGAGTTCCTCCATGAGAATGAGTACGTTCATGGAAATGTGACAGCTAAGAATATCTTTGTGAATCCACAGAACCCGAGCCAGGTAATAGCCAGGCCCTCCCCACCCTGGGGACTCTGTGGGCTCAAAACTTCCATTTATTTACAATGCTTATGGCAGACAAAGAATTGCTATCCATCATATATAAAGAGCTCACCTGAATAAATAAGAAGAGATGAGTCCTAGCTGGTTTGGCTTAGTGGATAGGGCGTCGGCCTGTGGACTAAAGGATCCCAGGTTCGATTCCGGTCAAGGGTACATGCCCGGGATGTGGGCCCCATCCCCAGTAGGGGGCGTGCAGGCGACAGCTGATCAGTGATTCTCTCTCATCACTGATGTTGCTCTCTCTCCCTCTCCTTCCTCTGAAATAAAAAAATACATATTTATAAAAAGGAGAAGAGATGAGCAACTTAGTAGAAAAGTGAATAATGGATAGGAAAAGCAGTTTATAGAAAAAAAACCACAATTTAGTTAAATGTATTTTTTAAATGTTCAATCTCCTTAAAAATCATAGAAATGGAAATTAGAATATACTACATTTTATCCTATCGTAGACAAAATTTTTAAAAAATGATAGTATCTACGGTGATAAAAGGATAAAAAGAAATAATCCTTTATATTTGTTGGAAGTATGAATTGGGCAACCTTTTTGGAAGGTCATCTGGATACAGCAGTCAACATTTTAAATGCATGTTTTTCTCTGCTGATTCCCTCATGCAGAGGCAGCCGGCTGAGCCGGCCTCGAGCTGCCTCACCGGGGAAAAGCACAGCAGGGATGAGCGGAAAGAATGTACCTATAGATGTGTACATACCACAGTGCTGTGCTTTTGTATGTAGCCATCATGTAAATACATGTGTGGATTTTATAATATACATATTACATATAAACCTATAAAGGCATATTTTTAGAAAAGCAGCACACCACTGCTTCTTATGAAAATAGTCAAAAAATAAATTGAATTTCTACAGAGGAAAAAAAAAAGCATATGTACTTTTGCCCCACCAGTTCCTCTTTTAGGAATATATCCTATCCATATATTCTTAGGACTCGTCAAAGATATGTGTACAAATATGCATGCTCCTGACAACACTGCTTATAATAGAAAAATATATACTCCCAGTTGGGTACTGGTCAAATAGTGTTTTAAAGTAAATTCTAATTATTTTTTTAAATGGTGGAAACTTAATTTAACATAGCTTAAGCAAAAGAAAGAAAGAAAGAAAGAAAGAAAGAAAGAAAGAAAGAAAGAAAGAGGAAGAAAGAAAAAAGAAGTTTAAGAAAGGGAGAGGTGCACCCTAGCTGGTTTGGCTCAGTGGATAGAGCGTCGGCCTGTGGACTAAAGGATCCCAGGTTCGATTCTGGTCAAGGGCACATGCCCGGGTTGCAGGCTCCATCCCTGGTTGGGGGCCCCTGGTTGGGGGCGTGCAGGAGGCAGCCGTTCAATGATTCTCTCTCATCATTGATGTTTCTATCTCTCTCTCCCTCTCCCTTCCTCTCTGAAATCAATTAAAAAATATTTTTTTAAAAAGGGAGAGGTGCCATATATTGGTCCAGGGAAAGGAAAAATTGAGGACGTCACTGGTTTCAGGCATGGCTGAATCTAGGCACGCAAGCCCTGTCCTAGGGAAACTGGCTTTGCTATCTCTGGGTTCTTCTTGTTTGTGCATTGGTCATTGTCAGGCAGATTCTTCCCTCATGATGGCAAAATCACCACCAGCAAATCAGGCTGAAATCCCCTCAGCTTGGCAACCCAGTGGAAGTAGATGAGGTGGGCCTCACTCCAGTTACGAAGGGTGGGAGAGAGGTGATCCCAGAGAAAAATCCTAGAACTGCCTTAGCGCTCTCCAGAGAAACGGAACCAACAGAATGCACAGAAGGAGACTCGCTACAAGGAGTTGGCTCACGCAGCCTCGGAGACGGAGAGTCTCACCATCTGCAGTTGGCGCTGAAGCCCAGGAGGCGCTGGTGGTGTCGTTCTCGTCCCAGCCCAAGGGCCTGGAAGCCGGGAGAGTCGACTGTGAGTTCCTGTCGGAAAAGCTGGCAGGCTCAGCCCCAAGAAGAGTCCGTGTTTCCCTCAAGTCCAAGGCCGGAGAAGACCAGGGCTCCAGCTCTCGCAGTGACGCAGGAAGAGTTCCCTCACTCAGCCTTTCTGTCCTGTTCAGGCCTGCAGCTGAGTGGGGTGAGGCCCGCCCACGTTGGGGAGAGCAGTCTGCTTTGCCCAGACTGTGATTTAAGCGTTAATCTTATCCAGCACACCCTCACAGACACACCCATTATAATGTTGGGCAAATATCTGAGCTCCCTGTGGCCCAGGGAGGTTGACACTTAAAATTAAACATCACCAACTGTGACCAGAAGGAAAGGACGTTGCTCGCTCTCTCGTGCTAAACCAGCAGTTGTCCACTGTCCAAAGGGCAGAATACAATGAGCCGTTAAACGCAGACGGGCTGGCTGTGGGCTGGCTGATCAGCACTTTACTTTTTGTTTTCAACTCAGTGAAGCCTCATGACAACCCTGCAAGGCAGAGACTGTCATTGTCTTCATTTTACAAATGGAGACATCAAAGCACAGGAAATTACATAACTTTCCCAGGCTGTGCAGCCACTCAGGGCCAAGCTGGCATCTGAATTATCTGTCTGGCCCCAGGGTTCATGCCCTGAACCACCGTGAACGTGCAAAAAGCTGGATATCCAACTAGAGGCATAGCGTGATCCCTCTGCGGAAAGCTAGGGCCCTGCCCCGTCCACGTGTTTACCAGTTACATGACGAAAACTGTCTGAGCCTTGGCCGGTGTTGCTCAGTGTTTGGAGCATTGGCCCACACACCAAAGGTTCACAGGTTCCATTCCCGGTCAAGGCCACATACCTGGCTTGCAGGTTCAATGCCCAGCCCCAGTCAGGGCACTTGCAGGAGGCAACCAATTGACATGTTTCTGTTTCTCTCTCTCTCTCTCTCTCTCTCTCTCTCTCTCTCTCTCTCTCTCTCCCTGCCCTGCCCTGCCCTTCCATTCTCTCTCTAAAAATCAATGGAAAAAAATATCCTCAGGTGAGGATTAACAAAAAGCAAACAAAACAAAAAAAATGATTTGAAACAATAAAAAACTGATTAGTGGTTACTTCTGGGCAGTGGGTTTAGGGGGCTGTGTTGCAACAGGGATAGTTGGTTGGGGTTCTTTTCACTTCACACTCCTTTGTCGGGCATGTGGCGGTTTCAGATTACACCCACGATTGAAATGTCTAATTCCAGAGTCCGCGCTCCCAACCTCCAAACTGTATGGCTTCTCCCCTCGCCCACACAGGTGACCCTGGCAGGCTATGCCTTTGCCTTCCGCTACTCCCCAGGCGGCGAGCACGTGGCCTACAAGGAAGGCAGCCGGAGCCCACACGAGGGGGACCTGGAGTTCATTAGCATGGACCTGCACAAGGGATGCGGTAAGCGGCCAGGGAAAGGGTTTAGGGCTGTGGAGACATGTTTTTCATACGAGAGCAGCTCTGGGTTTTCACAGCCACAGACAGCAGATGACCAGACACTGGGGTCAGTGGGCGGGAGGGGACATCTGTAATACTTTCAACAATAAAAATTTAAAAAAGAATGGTGTCCCCCAAGCATTAGGAAGTTGTGGGTAGTGGTTCAGCACCAAGGACAGGGGGCTTCTGGGCACGAGGAAGCCTGACAGTTCGCGAGGTTCCCATTCAGGATCTGGTGTGGACTTGGAACACGAGAGTTGCCCCAGAGTCCTCCAGGAGAGCTGCTGAGCAAGCAGTTGGCTATCTGTGTCTGAAACGCAGGACTGAACTGTGGGCAGAGACTCAGATGTCGACAGGATCTCAGGAGTTGTCAGCGGAAGCCCTGGGAGAGGAATGAGGTTACCCACGGGAAGTGTACAGAGTGAGCAGAGAGCCCAGGGCAGATTCCGTGAGGAGGTCTCAGCCCCTCTTTCCCGGATCCCGTGATACCGTGGCCATCGGTGGGCCAGCCTGCGTCCTCCCCCAGACGGGGCTCTGAGCTCACCCAGGAAGGCCTGGCACAGTCAGCTCTGTGTTTGTGGAGTGCTTACACGAATTGTCTAAATCGTGACATTAGGCTGCGTAAGAAAAATAAAACCCAATGGTCTTCACTCCCCTACTGAGGCGGTGTTCAGTGTCCACCCTCCTGGGCTCCCTCATGCCCTGTTGTGTGTCTTCTGTAGCTCAGGCCATCCCACGATATAGCCACCGCCCCCACTAGACTGAAGGACTGGCACCCAACCAAACTCTCGTCTTGAATTTGAGAAATTGGATGGGGCCTGGCGCACGGGGCTCTGTGGGCTCATTGAATGCATGGGTGCATGAACCAAAGAGAGTAGATGGGGAGGGAGCTAGTGAGTGCGGGATGAAGGGATGGTGAGAGCGCGAATGAGAGTAACAGGCTCAATAACGTGAGTAGGAGAACGAAGAGTGGATGAACAGACGGAGCCGCTATGTTTGGGTGGTTGGGTGTGTGAGTACATGGTTGAGTCAGTGAGAGGGAGAAAGGAAAGGGGTGGACGTGGAGTGAGTGGAGCATCCAGCCTGAGCTGCCTCCTCTTTCCCTCCCTCCCCAGGGCCCTCCCGCCGCAGCGACCTCCAGGCCCTGGGCTACTGTTTGCTGAAGTGGCTCTACGGAAACCTGCCGTGGACAAAATCCCTTCCCAACATCGAGGATGTCATGAAGCTGAAACAGAGGTGAGTCTGGGGTCAGCAGAGTCCAGCACGGGCCCAGCACCCCTGCAGCTGGGGCAGACGCTCCGAACCCAATGAACAGATTAGGGGAGGCACCGTCCAGCAGAGCCAAGGCCCTGCCGTCTGTCCCCGCAGTCAGAGCGTGGGTTTTGGAGCCACGCTGCCTGGGTCAGACTCCGGCCACACCATGGCGAGCCTCAGTGTCCTCAGTGAGATGGGGTCCTGTTGGCACCCACTGCAGGGGGCTGTGGAAGGATTCGGGGGAGTCAGGCACACAGCACTCAGCAGAGCCTGGCCTGTGGAAAATGTCACCGTCACCCGGACACCATGACTCATTCATTCCTTCCCAGCCATGTGGGCTGCCTGAGCAGTTAGGTCTGGGCCCTGCCTCAGCATCAGATAACACCAGCCACCCATGTTCATTTTTTAAAATTAATCTTTATTGTTGAAAGTATTACAGATGTCCCCTTTCTCCCCTCCACTGACTTCTTCTACCCCCCTCCCACCCTCTCCCCAGGCCTTTACCGCACTATTGTCTGTCCATGGGTTATACATATACTAGAGGCCCGGTTCACGAATCCGTGCAGGGGTAGGGTCCACCGGCCTGCCCCGATGGGGGGTCCGGCCAATTGGGGATGGGGCCAGCCAGGGGGAGGGACCATGGGCGGTTGGCCAGCTGGCCCCACCCCCTGGTCAAACTCCCAGTCGAACTCCTGGTTGAGGGGACAATTCGCATATTAGGCTTTTATTATATAGGATGCATATAAGTTCTTTGGTTAATCTCTCTGCGCCCCCTCCCTCCCTCTGAAGTACATCAATCTGTTTCATGCTTCAATGTCTCTGGATCTATTGTTTGTCTTCACACTTTCCCTCCTCCCCTCAGCATACAAAACCACCAGATCCTGCTAGTTCCGTTTTTTTTAAAGACATTCAGTACCAAGGACAGTGCCCTGTTTGGCTGCAAAAGGAAGTGCTGGGGTATGAGGTTCAGCACCAAAGACAGAGGCACCTGTTTGCAAAGGAAAGTAGGAACGTGCTGCGTGTGGGGTTCAGCACCACGGACAGGCCATCTGGGCTCAGGGAAGTGAGCAAAGGGGGCTGTGGTCCTCAGCACCAAGGACAGTCAGCGGACAGCTGGACACAGGAAGTGCTGCAGGTACAGAGGCTGGGACTCAAAACCTGGTATAGACTTGGGGGCTGAGTTGCCCAGGAATCATCCAGGAGGGGTCATCCAGGAGACGTTGGCTGTCGATGTCTGCAGTGCAGAAATGAAGTCTGAACGGAGGCCCAGACCTCAGGTATCTCGGGAATTGTCAGCAGAAGCCCTGCGACAGGTGCTGAGCGGGAAGCGGGAAAACTCCCCAGTGAGCAGCACTGGGTCCGTGGTGCTTCTCAGTTCTCGGTGTGCTGTGCCGCCGGTTCATCGTGAGCCTCTCGTTTCACTTTGCCGTTTTATGTCCCCCATCTTCCTCCTCTCAGCCATGGACACCCCTCAAACATGCTTAACACACGTTCTGCTGAAACGCCTGCTTAAATGTATTTGTGCCCTTAACCTTGCACGGTGATCGTGGTACTGTGTGTGTTTGACTCGCATAAATGGTATTCTCTAAATCTCGTCTGTTTCTGGCTTTTTTCACTCAGTACTGTGTCCTTCAACTTTAGTCTCATCATGACATGTGCGTTGAGTTCACTGAAAGTTTGTATAGACATGTCTGCGTCCTTGAACAGTGTCTGATGAGAGTATTTTGTTTGCAGAAGCCGTACTCGGCTCTAAATGTCATTGTTTCTTGCTCTCTTCCCCTCGCTGCTGTAGGTTGTAACTTTCAGCGACATTGCTAGTTCACCACCTCTGAGTACTTCTACGTTTGTCTGCTTAAATGTATCTGTGTCCCTGAAATATATTCACGGTGTTGTTGGGTGTGTGTTTGTCATCAATGGTCCCGAGCCCTGAATCTCATCCTCCTTCAGGTTCCAGCTTCACCGTCACTCCCCAGGGAGCCCTTCCCTTCCCCCCTCAGGTCTCCTGCTTGTGCACGCCCAGAGGGAGGGACGTGCCCCGGTCACACTGGCCTGCTCGTAAAGGCCTGTTGAAGGCTAACGTGTACCATGCCCTTGTCTGCACCAGGCACTGTGCCCGGTGCGTCTCTGCGTCGTCATCAGGACAGGTCTGAAGTAAGTGCAGCTGAGACACAGGGAGCTTAGGCAACCAGCCAGGTCACACAGCCTCCAGGCAGAGGCGCTAGACTCACACCCAGAGAAGACCCTTTCCCCCCAAAGCCAGTGTCTCTCCCGAGTGTGCGGGCTCATCTTGGGTGGACTGGTGGTGTTTGCACACGGCCTTCCTCCCCTGCGCACATGAGCACCTGCTACGCTCCAGGCTCCATTCTAGGCCCCGGGCACAGGATGATAAGGCACACACCCCTGGCCCTGGGAACTCACACCTGTTGGCGGGAGAGACGGTGAAGAGATAAAGAGTGAAACACAGAGGTCCGACTGGGGGGTGGTCAGGTCAGAGCCTGGGGGCCCCAGTGGGGCCGTCAGGGAGTGGGCATGTGCCGCTCTTTTAGATTTGACGGCCCCGGCGGGTCTCATGGCAAAGGCGACAGGTCAGTCCCTCCCAGAAGGGCGGTGAGGCAAGGAGCTCTCACTGTGGTGCTGACAGGCCCTGACGTCTCTGCGGAAGGGAGGAGGGGGAGACGGCGGGGAGAGGCCTTCACTCCCAGGCTTCCACTCGCAACCTCTGCAGAGCCTGGGCCACTGCCTGCTCCCTGGGGATTCATTGTCACACTTGTTTTCTAGTTTCTCCTTGTTGAAGGGAAGCCAGGTGAAAACGAGTCAGAGTGAGTAACACAGGCAGCGGGCGTCCTGCCTGGGGGCTAAGCGCTCAGTGAGACCGAAGTTCGCGACCTGCCCCTTTACCTCTCTGTGGTGTTACTCAGGGACAAGGAGACCCCAAAACACGGTGGCTGAGATGAGGTGGACGTTGGCTTCCCTCTGGCTAAAAGTCCTAAGGGGAGAACAAGGCGGTGGGTGCCTCAGCCCCTCAGCCCACATCCTCTGGGCACTGGCTCTGTGGCCATGGTCTCCCATTACTTTTATTTTTTAAATATATTTTTTTTTATTGATTTCAGAGAGGAAGGTAGAGGGAGAGAGAGAGAGAGAGAGAGAGAGAGAAACATCAGTGATGAGAGAGAATCATTGATCGGCTGCCCATGCATGCCCCACACTGGGGATCCAGCCCGGGCATGTGCCCTTGACCGACATCAATCCCGGGACCCTCTGTCTGCAGGCCGACGCTCTATCCGCTGAGCCACACTGGCCAGGGCTCCCATTACTTTAAAGGGCGGGACCAGAAATGATACGTGACTCTTGGCCACCCTGTGCTGCAATGGGCTGGGGAAGGGTCTCTGCCTGTGGCGGCTGACCCTTGGGATTCTGCCTTCAAAGAGGGGAGATGACATGGGGGCAGGGAGCAGGCCCTCCGCGGGGCCATCGTGAGTCAAATGTCCGCGAGGGCAGGGGCCACATCCGCTGTCTTCACCGCCCTGCTGTTCACAGCGCAGTGCTTGGCCTGTGTGAGCGCTCACGCAAGAGTTGTGGAATGCATACGTGAGCCTTCATCCCCAGGCCTGGGCTTCTGTGTAGACACACAGGTCAGGCAGACGTGCCCCCGCCCTGCAGGGGTTCCCGTGCTGGAGGGGACGCTCGGGCAGGAAGCAGACTCTGCATGTGATGTGGCGGCAGCCCCCAGGGCATTGTGGGAGCAGAGGGAGGCACGTGACCTGGCCTTGGGCCGGGAGGAGCCTGTACCCAAAAGGTACCTGACTCCGTCTGCAGAGAGCAGAGCTGTTTCCCAGGCAGGCAGGGGGAACGGGGTCTCCAGGCAAACAGGGTGGCACATACCTGCCTTCTTCATTCACCCATTCATTCAAGACCCTGTTTTCCCAGGGCATCTGTGTGCCAGCCCCGGGGCTGGGAATGCTGGGAATCAGCCGGGCGGACCTCCTGTCTTCAGCGAAACCACCTGCTGAGGCTGCCCTGAGCTGAATCCTCTCTCCCTCTGCTTCCCCTGACTCCTCAGAACAGTCATATCTCCCATTTTATGTCTCTCCCACCTTCCCCTTCACCAGAGATCATTGATGACTCAGTGCCTCGCTAAGAGGCTCTGCAGTCGCCACGTTGATGCAGAGTAAATGAAATAGGTCTCAGTAATAATTAGATCTTATCTTTTATTTATTCTCACCCAAGGACATATGTTGGGGGGGGGGTATTGATTTTAGAGAAAGGGTAAGGGAGAGAGAGAGAAACATCAATAGTTGCCTTCTGTACACACCCTGACTGAGGATCAAACCCACAACCTAGGCATGTGCCCTGACCGGGAATCGAACCTGAGACTCTTCGGTGTATGGGATGATGCTCCAACCACCTGAGCCACCTGGCCAGGGTGGTCCTAGTAATCATTTTCATATTGATGATCTCAATATGAACAACAGTTCATTCTAGAGCCCCAGGTCTCAACCACAGCCACAAAGGGAGGGCCAGGCATGAAAAGATGCTCCCTGGAGAGAGGTGGGCGGTAACATAGCTGTCATCCTGGACCCCGCAGTCACCGAAAGAACCACGAGGGGGCGATGTTGGCACGTGCAGGTTTCCTGGAACCCTCACTTCTCGAGGACTTCTTACTGGTGTGTGTGGCCTTTTCCCATTCATTCAACAAATATTGATTCATTTTCTTGTGCCTCCCAGTTCATGACAGAATGAATGACTAGAAGGGACAGTGTGACGCCCAAGGCTTTCGGTGCGTGAAGCTCCAGCTGGGAAAACACAGATAGGACTCAGGTTTGGTCCCTGCTCTTGAGGCTGCCAACCGGGCAGGAAAGCCCCAGGGACACTGACAGCAACAGCCTGTTGTGGGGAGGAGTGCTTTTCGGGCCATCGCTCACCGCCTCCTTCCTTCATTCACCACACATCCTGCGGCTGCGGGAGAAAGGGGTCAGACCCAGCCCTTCCTGTACACGTACCCTGCCAGCTGCTCTAGGGCATCCGTGGACCTGTGCAGAGGGTGCCCTGACATTCAGGAGGAATCAGCTTCCTCTGCCTGGGTGGGGAGCGGGGGGTGTGAAGCTTCCCTGAGACCAGCCCTTGAGCTGTGTCCCGAAGGGGGAGCAGCCACTGAGTGGGGTCAGGGCGGGGAAAGGCCGTCCAGGGCAGAGGGAGCATTTTGTGCAGAGACCAGAAGATGCAGGTGGATGTTTGAGCCGTTTGGGGGACTAGCTGCTTGGGGGGCATCTGTAATACTGTCAGCAATAAATCTATATATGTAAAGTTTGGTATGGCTGGAGCATGAGATGGAGGGAGGCAGTCAGTGAGACAAGGCCAGGGGAGCTGGCATACGTGCCAGGGGCTTTTCCTGGGGAGCCCAGGAGGGCTGTGAGCTGGGAGGGGCAGGGGCAGCCCTGGGTGTAGAAAGACTCTGGGGCCATGCACAGGAGGCTGGGGAGGAGGCTGAGGTCCGGGGAGAGGATGAGGCCTGAGCCGAGCCCAGAGCCATGCACAGAGGGGGGCTTGGGGACTTCTGGGCCGTGGGGGAAGGGAGGGCAGCGCCCAGTGGCCGGGTGCACACTGGGGAGCCAGCCAGTGGTCCAGGCCAGTGAAGGTACAGTGCGCTGGGCTCAGCGTGGAGCACAGGACGGGGGTGAATTTCCATTTTTCCCGAGTGGTCCGAGGGGGGGGGGGTGTTGTTTATACATGTATATGTGTACAAATATTTGTGTGTGAATAGTCAATCTTCGTTATTCACAGATTCCGTATTTGTGAATTTGCACGTTCACTAAAATGTATTTGTAACTCCAAAATCAAACCTTGCAGTGTTGTCGTGGTTGTTCTCAGACACACGCAGTGCGGAGGAAAAACATTTTTTATGTGTTTTTAGTGATTTTCAGAGAGAGAGGAAGGGAGAGGGAGAGAGAGAAAAATCAATGTGAGAGAGAAACCAATTGGTTGCCTCCTGCATGCACCCCAACCAGGGATCAAACCCACAACCTGGGTATGTGCCCTGGAGAGGAGTCAACCAGCAACCTTTGGTTTCCGGGGCAGTGCCCAACCCGAGCCACACCGGCCAGGGCTCAGAGCGGAGACAGTGTGGAGTCACCTTCCTGAGCCGTGATCCCAGCTGAGGTCGGACACAGCGCCGCTCTGCTCCCACTCCGTGCACCAGCGCCCTGCACGTGGCTTGTTCAGCGCCACATTTTCCACCTTCATGTGCGTCCCGTTGGTGGTTTCGCTGTTCAGAGGGGCCCCAAGCGTAGCGCTGAGGTGCCGTCTCGTGCTCCTCAGTGCAGGGAGGCGGGGACGTGCTTCACAGAGGAAGCACGTGTGTGAGCTAGATGAGCTTCCTTCGGGCGCAGCGAGCTCGATGTGAGCAAATCCACGCGATATAAATGAGGTGGGTTTAACCCGTAAAACAAGGTGATGCAGCATCGATCGGTCGATGAGAATGTCGTGACCAGAGGCTCCTGGGAACGTAATGCTGTGTTTCCCCTCAAAGCAGATTCGGAACGTGCTCGTTCTGTGTTCGCGGCCACCCTGTGGGCCATCGCTGCCGCGGATGACAGGAGTCTGCTGTATGGCGATGGGACGTTTTGTCTCAAAGGTTTGCTCTCCCTTCCCCGAAAGACCTTCGCATGTACCTCTGTCCCGCCAGGTTCCTTAATTCCCCGGAGGCCCTCGTGGGACAGTGCAGTCACTGGGTGCAGCCCTCAGGTACGTCCCCAAGGGGAGGGCGGGCGGGGGCTGTGGCAGGACCCGGGGCTGGGATCCAAGCGGGGTCGCCTCCCTTTAACACCCCTTTGCTGTCTTTGAGTCTTTCAAATTGCGTGTGTTGTACTCTCATTGTAGAAAAGCAAAAATCTTTCCCCAAAATTCGGAAGTGTGTCTGAATAATAATAGCAACACACACACAGCCACGTGTACACGATTTTTTTAAATGAAATCATATTCTGTGTAATGGTGTCCAGCTTGATTTTTTTTTTTTTCATGTAAGAAGTCTACCTTGGAGATTTTCTGTATCGGTGCTTGTAGAGTTTTTTAAAATATATTTTTATTGATTTTAGAGAGGAAGGGAGAAAGAAAGAGAGATAGAAACATCAATAATGAGAATCACTGATCAGCTGCCTCATGCACACCCCCTACTGGAGATCGAGCCCGAAATCTGGGTATGTGCCCTTGATCGGAATCGAACCCAGGACCCTTCAGTCCGCAGATCAATGCTCTATCCACTTTGGCTAGGGCAAGTCAGCATTTTTTTAAAAATATGTTTTTATTGCTTTTAGAGAGAGGGAGGGGGAGAGAGAGAGAAACATGGGTGTGAGAGAGACACATCCAATGGTTGCCTCCTGACTGAGGCCAGGGATGGAACCTGCAGCCCAAGGTATGTGCCCTTGACCAGGAATTGAACGCACAACCCTGCGGTGTGCAGCCGGCCCTCTAACCATGGAGCCACCAGCCGGGATTAAACCATCCTTTAAAGCCAATCCCAACCACTGGTGATTTAGGCTGTGCTGTTGTGTTTGGGGTTGTTGTTTTTCCAGTAGTATTACTGTAGAACCTCTAAAAGCCCCCTAAACAGGAGGCAGAATCAGACAGACACGGATCCTCCAGGTCGGTAAGGGCTCACTTTTTTTATTGGAGAGAGAGAGAGAGAGAGAGATTTATGGTCCCATGTATTTGTGCATTCATTGGTTGATTCTTGCATGTGCCCTGACCATAGACCGAACCCACAGCCTTGGTGTATTGCAGTCACACTCTGCCTGGCCAGGGCAGGGCTCCCTTTTTTGTTGTTAATCTTCACCTGAGGATATTTCTCCATTGATTTTTAGAGAGTGGGGGAGGCAGTGGGAGAGACAGAGAGAGAAGGGAAATGCCGATGTGAGAGAGACACCTCTATTGGTTGCCTCTTGCACGCCCCAACCAGGGCCAGTGATCGAGCCTGCAACCAAGGTACATGCCCTTGACCAGAATCGAACCCAAGACCCTTCAGTCCTTGGGCCAGTGCTCTATCCACTGAGCCAGACCCGCTAGGGCAGGGCTCACTGTTTAATTGCCTGACACCCCTGGGTTCAAATCATGGCTCTGCCGCTCACGTCCCTCTCCCCTCCAGCCTTTGTTCTCGCTCCTTAAAGGGGCCCCCAGCTCTAGCTCCACAGTCAGGCAGGCCCGCTGGAACCAGCCCGGGGCTTCTGTGGGTGCGGTGCCTCTCTGAGCCGCAGCTAGTGCAGAAAGGGGCCAGGGACAGCCCCACCTCCGCGGTTGCCCAGAGAATGCAACACAGGCCTGGGCTCAGAGCTGCCTCTGCGTCTGCTGCAGCCCTAACTCCCTGAACTTTTCCTCCCAGACCTCAGGCTGCTGTAGACGTTCCCCCCCCAAGTGGGGACTTTAGTGACTGTTGTTTTGGTGTCATAATTGGCACTTTTTAAAAGAGCGACAATAGTATTGTGCTTATTTAGGGGGGAAAAGCCTTTATCATTCAAGCCATGTCCCTGGGGCCTGTGTCTGCAAAGCTGGTGAACTAGGAATTGTTTTACATTTTGAAATGGTTGGGGGGCGGGTGCAGGGGATCAGAAGAGAACTGTGAACCTTCCCTGAAGTCCAGGCTGCAGCAGCCCTAAAAGTCTGGGCCCGGCCACGCCCGTTCGTTGACCTGTCGCCTGTGGCTGCTTTTGTGCGAGAGCAGCTGAGCCGAGCCCTTGCAGACAGAGACCCAGGGGTGCGCAAGGCCAACAGCGTCTGCTCTCCGGGCTTCACAGTAGACGTTCGCCGCTAGAGACACACGAAATGTTTGCAGGAAAATGACCTGAGTAGCTGAGATCTGCGTGAAACGATCCAGCGGGGAGTGGGGGGGGGGCTCGGACGAAGCGGGTTGGCTGTGAGTTGACAGCGTTGAGACCGGGTGATGGGATCGCGGTGTTCACGATACTGTTTGTCTGTTGCACACGTCTGATGTTTTCCAAAAATGGGGGCGGGGGGTGTCCAAGTGCCTGGCACAGAGGCAGCCCTGAGCCGAGGGGCACCGTGGCGGACCTATGGGCGCAGCTCCCGCTCCGGGTCCGCCCCTCTCAGCCCCTCCCTGGTGGGTGTCTTGCCCACAGACACGCTGCGGGAGTACCTGAAGGTGGTGATGGCCCTCAGGTACGAGGAGAAGCCCCCCTACGACTCGCTGAGGAGGGGCCTGCGCTCCCTGCTGCAGGATCTGCTGGTGTCGGCCTATGACCCCATCAACCTCCGGATGGCGCCCTAGGTGGGTTCCGGTGGGCAGAGCCTGTGAGCCTCCACCCCCACCCCACCCCCCACCCAGCCCTGAGTCCCAGGTGGCATTGGATGTTTAATCCAGGGCCAACTTCCCAGTTAGATGCTGCATTTCCCACGAGGTTGTTAAACTTTCCAAAGCTAAACCAGACTCGCTGGACCGTCTGGCAAGGCCGCGTGGACGCTCTATGGAGGGCCTCCCGGGTCCCCTCTCCTCAGGGCTGACTGCCTCCCCTCGGGCTCTCCAACGGAGTCGAGAACAAATGGGGCCGTTTGTCACTGTCTACAGACATTTTTTTTAAACTTTTTAAAATATGTTTTTGTAGATTTTACAGAGAAAGGGAGAGGGAGAGATAGAAACATCAATGATGAGAGAGAATCACTGATCGGCTGCCTCCTGCACACGCCCTGCTGTGGATGGAGCCCGCAACCCAGGCCTGTGTCCTGATCGGGAATCGATCCAGCGACCTCCTGGTTCATAGGTCAGCGCTCAACCACTGAGCCACGCTGTCCAGGCTCTGCAGACATTCTTGGTTGTCAGCACTGGGGAGAGGGTGCTCCTGGCATCTGGTGGGTGGAGGCTGGGGAGCCACTCAGCATCCGGCAGCGCACAGGCCGCCCCACCACACATCCCCGCCCTCAGGCAGCTGTGTCCGGGCTCAGGGAGCCAGGCCAAGTGCGTCCTCCCGGGCGGCCTGGCTCCTTCCGCCGCAGCCGTGGTCCTGCTGGCACTCTGGTTCCACTGCTGCTTCCCGCCTGCCCTGTCACTCACATCCCGGCCTCACAACACACGCACCAGATCCCACAGCCTACAGCTCTCCGCGGGGGCCTGGTCACAGCACCCCGAGAATGCAGGCTGTGCGTTGGTTTTTCCCGCAGGGTTACAGCTCTGGGCCTTCACCACACGCGCGCTCCGAAAGTGAAGGCGTGGCTTCCCGCCAGCTCCCCCGTCCCGGTCTCCCCAGCTTGGCAAATGGCTCTTCTGCCCCAGCTGCTCTGGCCTTTCCCCAGCTCCTTCCTCCTTCAGGCGCCCCAACGGGCAGTTGCTAAGTCCCGTCTAGGCCATTTCCTCCAGGTCTCTGCCTCGCCCTCGCCCAGGGGATCCCCCCTCTCCGCCCCCAGAGGTGAACTGTGCGGTCACTGGTCACAGTCACCCATGGGCGGTGAGCTCCGTGTGGGCGGGGCCATGTCTTTCTCGGGCATCTGTCTTTCCTGCACGTCGCTGGCCTGGCGCACGGAGACTCCACGCGTGTTTATCGAGTGGGCGACTCCAGTCTTCCCGCCGGTGCCGGCCTGTCGTACATGCCTCCTTCTGCCCAGAACGAGGGAAACTTTAAAACTTAAAACCTACAGCCCTTTCAGGGTCTCAGTTTCAGATGCACCGACTGGACTGTCGGCGCCTCTTACTCAACAGCGGTTTGGTCCCTTAGAAACGTAGTGCGGGTGCTCCTTAGGGAGCCAGTGGCCTGGGAGTGGCGGGTGCGCCTCTCCCCACCGGCTACAACCAGGAGTGTAACAGCTTCTCTCCGCTATGGCAACGCCTTGCCTTGGCCTGCGTGCCGACATCCTCTCCGTGCGGTGCCTCCCCACCTCCTCTCTGATCACTTCGCCTGTTTTCTGGCAGCCCCTGCGGCCCCTGGAGGGAAATGTGTGTAATTTGTAGTGTCCCCACCCCCTCCTCTAAGCTGTAAGCCCCGCGGGGGTGCTCCTTCCCTGTCCGTGGTGTTCCCCCCCCCCCCCCCCCCCCCCCCCCCCGCCCCAGGCCCAGGGAGCGCCCTGAATGCAGGAGACACTCACGGCCATTTCCACTGTCTTCCAGCACTTTCTTTCAACTCCCAGTTTGGAATCGGAAAAAAAATGGGAAGAAGAAATGTGAAACCCAGGCCTGCTGTAGATTAGCTTCTAGAAAGATCCCTCAGATGTGCATTCCTGCCGCTTCTGTAGGCGACGCTGCTGTCAGGCCCGATGGGCGGGAACTCGGTCGGCAGTTAGGCTCCAGGTAATGTGAGCGCCCTCCTTTGATGTCCCTTCCTCACGGCCGCCATCTCCGGCAGCCCAGCCGCTGGGGTGGAGAACAGAGAAGACCCTTCACTCAGGACGGGGTTGAGCCAGCCCCTCAGTGGGACCCTTCCTGCCACTGCAACCACTGTGCTTTGTAATAAATGGTTTCATTGGAGCTTGGAGAGTCGAGTGTCCACAAAAGGTGTTCCTTTTGGGAAAGGTTAGCTCCCTTTTTCTCCCCATTCACCCATCCCGTCAACCTCTCGTCCATCATCTACCCTTTCATTCATCTGTCCAGACTTCATGGAGCCGCCCCTCCATCCTTCCTTCCTTCCGTCCATCCATCCACACATCCATCCATCCATGTACAGATGTTCCTCAACTAACAGTGGAGCCACATCCCAGTAAACCTATTATAAGCTGAAAATATTGTAAGTTGAAAATGCACTTAATGGCCCTGTCTGGGTAGTTCAGTGGTTAGAGTGTCTCCTGATATACCAAGGTTTCGGTTTTAATCCCTGGTCTGGGCACATACAGGAATCGACCAGTGAATGCATAAATAAGTGGAACAACAGACCTCTCTCTTTCTCTCCCTCCTCTCTCTCTAAAATCAATCAATAAAAACATTTTAAAATGTACTTACTGGACTCAGACACAGACCTAAACCTTCCATAAAAATTAACTCAAATGCAAAACTAAAAAACTTCTGGAAGAAAAGATAGAAGAAAAATCTATTTGGCTTTGGGTTTGGTAAAAAGAGAGAACCAACCTGCGTGGCTCAGCGGTTGAGCGTCAATCCATGAACCAAGAGGTCAAGGTTATTTCCAGTCAGGGCACATCCCTCGGTTGCTGGCTTGATCCCAAGTGTGGGGCGTGCAGGAGGCTGCCGATCAATGATTATCTCTCATCATTGATGTTTCTGTGTCTCTCCCTCTCCCTTCCTCTCTGAGATCAATAAAAACATATTAGAAAGAGAGAGGTTCCGTAGTCCTGAAGCAAGGCAAAGCAGACTGTGCGTGAAAGATGGAATCACAACACATGGAATCTGAAGAGCAGTTTTCCGCACAAAGTTGTTAACGTTATGCCAACGCCTGTTCGCTGTGTTGGCGCATCGTGCCCGTGTTGAGCGTGTTTCCTCATTAATGGAACCATGGGGGGAACGAAGTGGACGCTCAGCGGAAAAGAGATCAGTTGAATGTGAGCACTTAAAAAATAATCACCAAGTAAATGGAACACAGACTGTGGCGGCAAGGCACTTTATAAGCAAATTCCGCCAAAAGAAACTGTTGAGAACCAAAGCCTGAGGGACATGTAATTAAAGAAAGAGGCATGTGATGCGATAAACTACCATTCAGTTCAGATAATCAGTGAATGAGTTTGTGTGAAATACACAGATTGGGCTTCCAGGAGGCAGACTCCGAGAGGCCCATGTGCCGAGGTGGTGCCCCAGGGGCGGTCCCTGAGGAGGGGAGGGGAGGGAGGCAGAGGGAGAGCTGAGCTGCAGTGCAGCCCAGTGACAGCCTCATGCAGGCCTTCAGGGTGTCCCGGAGCTGGAACAGCCCTGCGGAGGGGGCCCCGTCTGGGCCAGGAGGCCGGACCCTTATTCCGGTGGGCTTCCCTGGGAAGAGGTGTGGCATCCGTGTGGTGCTCTGTGTGTGTGAGCACGCGCGCCTGCCTGGAGCTTTACCTAACTATTGCCGCGACGCCCCACAACAACCACTCAAGTTAGGTGTTTTTAAAAAATATATTTTAATTGATTTCAGAGAGGAAGGAAGGGGGGGGGGGTTGAAACATCCATGATGAGACAGAATCATTGATCGGCTGCCTCCTACACGCCCCACACTGGGGATGGAGCTCACAACCCCGGCATGTGCCCTGACTGGGAATCGAACCGTGACCACCTGATTCACGCTCAGCTAGTGAGCCACATCGGCCAGGGTCCAGCTAGGTTACTGTGTCTGTGTTACAGAGGGGAGACTGAGAAGCAGAGTGACTTGCTCAGACTCATGCTCGTAGTTGGAGACGGGCTGAAATTTGAGGCCAGTTCTGCCCATCGTGGCACCAGTGGGACACCCGTGTCGTCAGCTCGTTCTTGGGAATTGTCCCTGATGTCTCCCCTCCCAGAGAAGCCCTGGGCCCTCCAGCCAGGGGTCGCTGGAGCTGGGGGCCCGTTAGGTGCGGATCTTGATCTCTGCATATTCGGTGCTGGAGGTGGCCTCCTGGTCGGGCCGTTCCCCCGGCCTCGGGCCCTGGAAGCTGAGGGTGGCATAATGGAGCTCCAGCTCCTCCCCGGAAGCGGGGGCGGCGGCAGCGGGGGGCGCAGCTGGGGGCGGGTGGTCTAGCTGGCTGCCTGGCCGACGCTCACGCTGGCAACCCTGAGTGGAGGGGGGAGAGGCAGTCACATTAGGGTGATGGGGGCTGGGAGTCAGCAAGGAGGGGCCACAAGCAAACCCGGAAACTGAGCAAATTAGTCTTTCATCTGTTCATTCCACAGCCATTGGCGGTGGCCCTTCCCCCGCATGCATTGAGTCAGCAGGTATTTTAGGGAAGTGATGCCTGGCCCTTGGTAACAGACTGCCAGCCGCCTAGATTCCTCACAAGAGTCCCCTAGGCCAGTGGTCGGCAAACTCATTGGTCCACAGAGCCAAATATCAACAGTACAAAATTTCTTTTGAGAGCCAAATTTTTTAAACTTAAACTATATAGGTACATTGTTATTAACCTAATTAGGGTGCTCCTAAGGCTTAGGAAGAGCCACACTCAAGAGGCCAAAGAGCCGCATGTGGCTCGCGAGCCGGTTTGCCGACCACGGCACTAGGGCAACGCTTAACTCTATTCTATTTGTCAGGTGGAGAAGCTGAGGCTAAATATCCCCAAATCCACACATTTAGTTGTTGGGAGGACCAGGACTCATGCCCGAGTCCCTCTGGCTTCAGTGCCTGCTGCCTTGTGGGACAGCGGCCCCTGTGCCGGGCCCTGGATGTTCACTGGGGAGCAAAGCAGACCCGCCCCGACCCGCCAGCTTGCAGTGGGGGGAGCAGACGTGCAGGCGGCAGGCGGTTATGTTGCTCTCACTGCACGTGGCAATAGGAGGCACAGGAATGGGGCGGTGGCACGAGAAGGACAGGAATTTGCTCAGGCCCAGACTGCCCTGCCCTCGGCGGCCACTCGGCATTTCAGGGGTGCAAGCAGGTGCATTCGTGAATTACGTCATGCACCCTACAAAGGATATTGTACAGTAAAGGGTGAACGCTGCCCGAGAAAAGCTTGACCCTGTGCCCCCAGCACCTGGGAGGGAACCTCTAAGCCTCGGGGGACCGTGGGCCACACCAGGCAGTTCGTGTGATGGGCGGCGGCCTTGGGCCACGGGGCGTTGGCTTGACCTCTGCAGGGATGGAAGCTGAGTCCAGCCACGTGACCGTCCCCCAACTAGAACTGGACATCAGGCTCGGGGAGCTCCCCCGGTGGGGTGCCCGTGCGTGTGGTCTCACGTCTTTGCTGGGAGACTAGGCACTGTCCTTGTGACTCCGCTGAGCCACCGCGGAAGCCCACGCCTCTCTCTCCTGGGCCCGCCCCCTGCGCCTCTTCCTGGGCCGATTCTGTCCCCGTCCGCCCGCTGTAATGAACCATGACCATGACTATGACAACTTCTCTGAGTCTGAGTCCCTCTGGGGAGTCATGAACAGGAGAGTGCCTCGGAGACCCCTAAACTTGTAGCTGACAGTTATTTGGGGGCGATCCTTCTGGCGTCCTGTATTGGGGAGGAGAGAGGGGAAGGAGGAGGAAGTGGGAGGGGGAGACAGGGAGGGCCCCCCTGGACCTGAACACACTCAGGAAGATGGGCAGGTCCTTGGCTCTGAGGGGAGACGGGAGCGGAGAGGAGGGTGACTCCTGGCCGCCTGCCTGGTGCCTGGATTGATGGGGACCCAGGAGGAAAGGCCTGCTTGGGGCTCGATCATCTTAAATCATCGGGGTGGATGTGGCCACGGTGTCCTGGGGAGATGGCAGAGGCATCCGATGGAAGGTGGGCATGACTCACCAAGGAGGCGGGACTCCGCGTGGAGGAGGCGGGACTCCGCGTGGAGGAGGCGGGACTCCGCGTGGAGGAGGCGGAACCCCGCGTGGAGGAGGCGGAACCCCGCGTGGAAGAGGCATCCTTCTCACCAGCTGCAGCCCGGGGTGAGGCCCTCCTGCGGGTCTTCACTCTGAAGGGGAGGCGGGGACCCCTGAGCAGCCTGCAGGGCGCAGAGCTCAGCGTGCGCGCCAAGGAGGCTAGAAGGGCTGACCTCAGCCGGACGCAGGGGACGTGCCTGCACTGACTTTTACGATGAGAACAGGCTCCCTTCTCGATGGGGATGGGATGGCCCTGTTCACAACCCCTGCACCACCCAGATCGCCCAGGCGGGCCGTGTGGGGTTCCAGGCCCAGCCTCCTGCTCTCCGGGGACGACACTCACATGAAGATGATGAGGCAGAGACCGAGCAACCCAACCACACCAGCTCCCGTGACAGCGCCCAGGACGAATGCTTCCCTGAGCGCGGGCTTCCCTGCGGACAAATGGGGTTTGGGGTGACTCCCCTACGCGCCCCAGAACCCTGTGCCCTTACTGGACTCTGCCCCCACCACCTCTTCCTTTCACCCCTTTCTTTCCTGACTCAGCCCCCCTCCCCAGCCCCACCCTCTCTCTTACCCACTCCTTCCTCCGTGGCCTCTGCGCCCAGCAGGCCCTGACCTGGCAGCAGCAGGACAGAGGCGCTCTGGGCCCCGTGCACATTCCAGGCCTCGCAGCTGAGTCTGAGGCCGGAGGTGAGTTCCCCGCGGAGGCTCAGGGAGCTGTTGGTCCAGGGCCCCTCTGAGCTGGAGCTGACAGCGTGGGAGGCGTTGCCATGGTTCCCCTCCAGCAGCCCGGCCCCCAGCCTCCAGCGCAGGGAGGGGGCCGGCTGGGCCCTGGAGGAGCAGCTGCAGTGCAGACCCTGGTCCTCCCAGGAGCAGGAGGGTCCCAGCAGCTGCGGGGGGTCTGTGGGGAGCGAGGAGTAGGGTTAGGGTTGCCTCTGCCCTCCCAGGACACCGTGACCCCCTCCCCCCCCCTGCCTCCACACACACTCACTCTGCACGCGGAGACGCAGGGAGGCGCGCAGGGAGCCCCGCGGGTGCTGAGCTCGGCAGGTGAATCTGCCTTGGTGCCGCGCCTCCACCCTGGGCAGCTCCAGGACCCCGGGCTCCTGGGGCTGTGAGGGGCTCAGGGACCGGTTGCCCTGGGCCCAGCTCAGCGTGGCGGGAGGGTTGCTGTCGGCGACACAGAGCAGGCGGAGCGAGTCCCCTTCCCGGACCGAGAGAGCCGAGCCGTTTCCCACGTGTTCCAGCTCTGGAGAGAGACGGAGCCCAGCGCAGGCCTCGGATCAGAAGTCTTCTTCCTATTTCTCTCTCCTCTCCTTTTTTTTTTTTTTTTTTAATCCTCACCCGAGTGTGTGTGTGTGTGTGTGTGTGTGTGTGTGTGTGTGTGTGTGTGTTTAAATACATTCTTATTGATTTCGGAGAGGAAGGGAGAGGGAGGGAGGAGGGAGGGCGGGAGGGAGAGAGAGAGACTTATCAATGATGAGAAAGAATCATTGATGGGCCGCCTCCTGCACGCCCCCTACTGGAAACGGAGCCCTCAACCCAGGCCTGTGCCCTGATATGGGAATCAAATCCTGACTTCCTGGTTCATAGGTCCACAGTTCAACCATTGAATCGAGACTGCCAGCCCGTGGATATGTTTTCACTGATTTTTGGGGAGAGGGTCGGGGAGAGTGAGAGAAACTTCCATGTGAGAGAGAAGCATCCCCCTTACCTGTGTGGCTTCCTCGGGAGGCGCGGATGGCCAGGTTCTGTGGTGCATCTGGACAGAGGGACACAGTGAGGAAGAGTCCCTTCCCCAGCCCCAGGACACACAGAAATGGGAAGTGGAGAGACCAGCGTCTGTGTCCTTCCTGCAGCCCGTCTCCCACCCCCACCCCCACCGGGCGTCCTGGCCGGACTCACAGGACACATTGAGCGTGATGGTCCTCTCGCTGCTCACATCAGCCCCGGGGAAGGTGACCCGGCAGGTGAGGTTGGTGCCATGGTCCTGCGGGCGGGGCTTGAACATGATCTCTGGGTACCTCAAGGCCGCAGAGCCCTGCGCCTGGAGACTGAGGGCATCAGCCCCGACCCAGGAGACGGTGCCAGGCCGCAGCGGAGCACAGGCCCCGGGCAGGGAGCACACCAGGTGACCCAGGCGACCGGCCTCCAGCGGCTTCTTGACGTGGATGTCCGGGGTCTGTGTCAGCGCTGGAGAGAGAGAGGGCGAGGCCAGGCCCAGAGGGGACCCCGTGTGTGCACCCCAACCCTGAACTGCTGCCCAGCCCGGTGGTCCACTCCTGGGACCGCTCCATACCTGTCACGGTCACGGTGAGCAGGTTGCTCTGATAGCTGTAGTTCACACGGCCCCTCTCCAGCCGAAAGTAATACTTTCCACTATCTCTGGGCGTCGCAGCTGAGATGCTCAGGGAGCAGTTGCCGGCCCCCAGGTCCCCGGAGAGGTCGAACGGAGAGGGAGATTTCACATTACTTTTTATTTTCTTGCCTTGGTTGTTTGTGGCCACGAGAACATCTCTTTTGCCAGGCTCCCTTTTCTGGTACCAGTAGCCGAACGCTGGGGTAGAGTCGTTCCAGCCCGCCCGAGGGTAGGACACCTTGCAGGGCACGTGCACGCACAGACCCGCCTGCACCGTCACCGAGTCCTGCACCTGCAGCTGGTACTCTGGATCCTTCTGCGGGGACCCTGGGGGGACAGCGGCTCAGCTGCAGCACCAGCCCCGCCCTGGCCCTGGCCCAGCCTGGCTTGGCCCCGCCCCGGCCCACTCACCTGCCCACAGCAGGGGCAGCAGCGGCAGCAGCAGCAGCAGCATGTCCAGACCCGGCTGGGCTGTCCTTGGGCTGTCTGGCTTCTGGAGCTGCCTGTCTGTCCTGGAAGGAAGCGCCAACAGGAACCTTCTGGAGGAGGGGGCCGTGGCCACGCAGAAGAGGAACCCCAGGAACTGCAAATGGCCTTGAAGATCCCCTCTTCGGACTTCTCCTTTCACAGATGAAAGTAATGAGGCAGAGAGAGAACGCGTGGCCACCCTGGGTCATTCTCAGGGAGGACAGTCCCAGGAGCGGGCTTTTGGGGGCAACAGGTGAGTCAGGCTCCAGGTGAGGTGCTGGAAGCGGGCATTCATTCATTCACTCATTCATTCATTCATTTGTCAGGGACACATCTATTCGATGCAGGAGCTGGAGGCAACGAGGACAGTATGACCTCCCAAACTCTGCCCTCAGGGGCCTCACCCTAGCGTGGCCCCAAAGCCATTGCCCCCCAGCCTCCCCAAGGACACGCAACTTCCTGCCTATCTCAGAGCCAAATCTTTAGTCCACACAGGGCTCCCAGCTCCACAGTGAGAAGCGGGGCCAGCGTGGCCAGCGTGACTCAGTGGTTGACTGTCGACCTATGAACCAGGAGGTCACGGTTCCCTTCCCAGTCTAGGCACAGCCCTGGTTGCGGGCTGGATCCCCACTAGGGGGCATGCAGGAGGCAGCAATCCTGGTACATGTTGTCTCACACAGACGCTTTGCACTGCCCTAAAACACCACAGATTGGGGCAAGGGGGCGTTAAACAACAGAAATTTATTTTCTCACAGTTCTGGAGGCTGCGAAGTCCAAGGTCAAGGATCAAGGGGCCACCTGGTGGGAGCCCACTTCCTGGCTTGCACACAGCCACCTTCTTGCTCCTCAGAGAGAACGCTGGTGTCTCTTATTTATTTATAAATACTTCAACCCACTCTTTTTAGAAAATTACTCTTTAAATATTTTATTGAGTTTAGAGAGGAAGTGTGTGTGTGTGTGTGAGAGAGAGAGAGAGAGAGAGAGAGAGAGAGAGAGAGAGAGAGAGAGAGGGAAACATTAATGTGAGAGAGAAACATTGATCAGTCGCCTCCCGTACACACCCCTACTAGGGATGGAGCCCACAACCCATGCATGTGCTCTGACCAGCAATTGAACCGGCAACCTTACACTGGGTGTGACGCTCAACCAACTGAGTCACATTGGCCAGGGCTTTTTTTTTTTTTTTTTTTGTAAATTATTGATTTGAGGAAGAGAGAGAGAAACATTGATTTGTTGTTCCACTTATGTATGCATTCACTGGTTGATTTTTGTAGGTGTCCTGACCGGGATAGAACCTCTGACTTCCATATATTGGGACAATGCTCTAATCAATTGAGCTACTTAGCCATGGCTGGTGTCTCTTCTTCTTTTTAAAAAAATATATTTTTATTGATTTCAGAGAGGAAGGAAGAGGAAGAGAGAGATAGAAACATCAATGATGAGAGAGAACCATTGATCGGATGTCTCCTGCACGCCCCCTACTGGGGATTGAGCCCACAACCGGGGCATGCACCTTTCACTGGAATTGAACCCAGGACCCTTCAGCCCGCAGGCCAATGCTCTATCCACTGAGCCAAACCTGCTAGGGCTGGTGGCTCTTCTTATAAGGACACTAATCTTGCCCTGGCCAGTGTCACTTCGTGGTTGAAGCATCGACCTCAGCACCAAAGGGTCACTGGTTTGATTTCATGTCAAGGGCACATACCTGGGTTGCAGATTCTATCCTCAGCCCCAATCAGGACACATGTGTCTCTCCCATTGATGTTTCTATCTCTCCCTCTCCCTCTCCCTTCCTCCCTTCCACTCTCTCTAAAAATCAATGGAAAAAAAAATATATCCTTGGGTGAGGATGAAAGAAAGAAAGAAAGAAAGAAAGAAAGAAAGAAAGGCGCTAATCTTGTGTATCAGGGGCCCCCCTTATGACCTCCTGTAACCTTAATGATCTCTAATGGCCCTGTCTCCAAACATAGCCACATTGGGGGTTAGGGGTTGAACATGTGAATCTGAGGTAGGGGAGCAACTCAGACATTGGGAGAATTTCAGCACTGCCCACGTGACTCCATCGGGAGCGACAACTGGAGGCTTGTACCTGCTCTGTCCTGGGCTGTGCCTGTACACCTTTTCCCTTTGCAGATTTAATCTGTATCCTTTTGCTGTGGAAAACCATGAGTATAATAGTTTCTCTTAATTCACTGAGTTCTTCTAGCCCTGAGTTTAACATGTTTGTACGTCTTAGGGGCTTCCAGAACAGACTGTTCCCCCTCTTCAGGCTCTGGTGCAGGAAACCACTATTTCCCTACGTGGGGGCAACAGCGCCCACCTGCCTGGGCCTGTCTGGATTGTGCAGACCAGGGCTCGGCGTCCTCGGGGCGCCCCCTGGTGGACTCATGCAGCAATCCGATCCCAAGGGCCCAGAGCTTGTCTGAGTTTGGAAAGTTCCTGACCAGGCAAATGGCCGAGTTGATCAAAATTCCTTAAAGGAAACGGGGAGGGTGCAATCCAGAACGGCACAGAAAAAAGCATCGGTTCCCTTCCATCTGTAACCAGTTCCCCATTTCTCAACCACTAGTCCCTCAAACTTATGGTGATATTACTTCTTTGTTGTCGTTAATCCTCACCCCAGGATAGTTCTTTTCCCCTTAATGACATTACTTTTTTAAAAAAAATACATTTTATTGATTTTTTACACAGAGGAAGGGAGAGGGATAGAGAGTTAGAAACATTGATGAGAGAGAAACATCGACCAGCTGCCTCCTGCACACCCACTACTGGGGATGTGCCCACAACCAAGGTACATGCCCTTGATCAGAATCGAACCTGGGACCCTTCACTCTGCAGGAGTACACTCTATCCACTGAGCCAAACCAGCCAGGGCCCATTCTTCCTCTTCATGCCCTGCTTCCTCCCCAGGCCCCCGCTTCTCCTTAACTGGCCTAACCGTCCCCCAAAACTACCCTCTCTGTACGTCACCCTTAGATTTTAATTCCTAGTGGTGGCCTGACAAGCTTGGTAGATCCCCTAAGACATGTAGCAATTCACTGGGGAACTTCCTCTTTTGGGGACATTTCAGCGGCAAATGCTACGTGGGATCTCAGCATTTTGCTGGCACAAGTTCAAAAGAATAAGGCAACCAGACGGGTGAGAGGAAAATCACAGAGATGAGCCCAGCCCAATCCCACCGCTTCTCCTGACTTTTCCTTCCCAAGGGGAACCCAGCCTTTCCAAAGCTCCTCCGGGTTAGGTGTCCTGCTGGCCTAAGGCTGGGGACCTGGGGCTTGTGAGTGGGGTCCTTGGCAGAGCTGAGCCCAGGTGTGCTCAGCACCACGGACAGCGCCAACCCTCTGCCAGGAGCTACCAGGTCTATGGATCGCCCCCTGGAGGCCGAGCCTTGCCCTGTCTCATGTGGAGGTAAGGCTGGGGAGTGAGGCTGGTGACATTCTCTCCTACAGGACAGAGCTGCAGCCAAACTCCTCCTCAGTGTCCCCCTGGGACCGCCCTCATCCTGGGGAAGAGGAGACGGCCTCAGAGACACAGTGCATTTCTGAGAGGTCACTGGGCCCCTTGCCCCTCAGGCTGACTCTACCCTCACCCCCTCCAGAAAACCTGTCAGACTCCTGCCCTGCCCTTACTACCTCCCCATTAGTTTGCTTTTAAACCCTTCCTTGTGCTGTCAAGAAGCTCAGGACAACTCAAAACATAATCAAAAGGTGAGCCTTTTCTGTGCCTGGCACTGTGCCGAGTCCACTTCGTCAGCTCAAATGAAGAAATGAAGTATCAGAAGTTGGGTTGAGATACTGTATTTGGAGCTGGTAAGTCACACAAATAAATTCTAAGTTTTAATTTATTCTACATAAAGGTTAACTATTGAGATTGGGGAAAGGATCCTGTGGCCTTAGTGGACCACAGCATGGAGACAGTTGTCCTTAAGAGCAGAGCAAGCCAGGCCAAGGAGAAAAAAAAAAACAAGCAAACTAGGAAAGCTGGATTAAAATTTGTTTTAATGTTTGGAGTCAGCAAAAAGAAAATTTGCACAGTGAAGAGGGAAGAAGCAGGAAGTCAACAGCGATGAGACAAGTATTTGCAGCCACTCTTTTCTTCAAATCGACTGCTGACTCTGAGCAGTCACGGAGAAGCTAAGTAGAACATTCAAGAATCTCATGGGGCCCTGGCTGGTTTGGCTCAGCGGATAGAGCGTCGGACTGCAGACTGAAGGGTCCTGGGTTTGATACCCATCAAGGGCACATGCCCGGGTTGTGGTCTCGGTCCCCGGTAGGGGGAGTGCAGGAGGCAGGCAATCAATGATTCTATCTCATGATTGATGTTTCTATCTCTCTCTCTCCCTCTCCCTTCCTCTCTGAAATCAATAAAAATGTGGAAGAAGAAGAGGAAGAATCTCATGGGGCCAGAAACGAGATCTTCCAAGGAGGAGAGGCCCCGTAAACATCGCCATCTTGTGGTTAGGACTGAAAATAGATGCGACGCAATCAGGCCAGAACCTGGGTTGTGAAATCCCTCAGTCCTTGATGGGATGGTAGTGACCCACCCGCTACAGACCACAGTAACGATGCCTGGAGGAGGAGAGTCCCACCCAGGGTCTACACTGTAGTCTGAATAATTTGTCATTGCGCTTCAGACGGGGTGGGATCCGGGAGACAGCCACCCAGAGAACTAGGAGAAGACAGGATTTATTAGAAAACCCAGACTTCAGACCATGTGCCAGGAGCCAGGAAGTGCTGTTCTGGAGCAAGAGGGAAGGCGAGAGACAGCGTCACGGAGCAGCTCACCTGCAGCACAGGTGCAGGTGGACGTGAGAGCCGGCCCATCCCGTCTCACAACCCCATCGCCTGTCTTCTTCCTGCTCTGCCTGGGGCTGCTCATCCAGCCTTAATGTTAATCGGGCCACAAGGTCTCCTCACGCTTCAGCAATGAGTCCCGGACTTCCCTGCCCCCACCTCCCACCCACAGGGGCTGTGAATCCTCTGGCCAGCACCCAGCTCTGACGGAGTCCTCATTGGCGTGCGCGCTTGACCACTGAGTACTCGTGGGAGCTGGTGGCCGCCTGGTCCCGAGGCTCCCGTGGCTTCAGCCCCTCAAAGGTGAGGTTGGCGTAGTAGAGCTCCTGCGGCTCCCCCGACAGAGGGCCCTTCTCCGCAGGTGGCGCTTGGTCTGGGGGCGCGTCCGGCGGGAGGTTTTTCTGGGACCCCTGAGTGAAGGGGAGAGAGGGGCGTCCGAGAGGCATGAGGCAGACATGGTCCCAGAGAAAAGTGGGGCTGAGGGGATGGGACAGCTTTTTCCTTCATCTTCTTATTGCACAGACACTTCTCACAGACTCCACTATTCGCTTGTGCATTTTAAAAATTTTTGTTTGTTTGTTTTTTGGGGTTTTGTTATTTTGGTGCAAAATGAAGGAGATTTGTTCAGGTTCCGGGGCCTAGGAGAATGGTGGCCTTTCATCTCGAAGACCATCCTCCTTCCTGCTCAAGCCTGCTGTTCTTTCCTTTTTAATTTTTTTTTAATTTTTTGAGTCTATTGCAGATGTTGACTAGACATATCAAGGGCCTACTGATCATATTTCATTCCCTCAGAAGCCCAGTGAGCATGATGCTTTCATTATCCCCATTTACAGATAGAGAAGCTGCGAGAAAGGGAGGTGAAGGCACAGGCCCACAATGGGAAGGAAGTAATAGTTTGGGGAGCTGGTTCTGGCAGCCTGTGCCTATCAGAGAGGTGAGGTGGGCTCAGTGGTCAGTGTGGCTGGGGCAGGAGGCTGACCATGGGTTTCAGGAAATGAAGGGGAAGTCAACTCCCAGCTGCCTGTCCAGCTGACCACAGAGGAGCGGGTGTGGGCTCCTTAATGGACATGCCCAGCCCCCCTACATGGCATGAGAAGACACCCCGTCACTCACCCAGGTGACTGTGCCCATCACAGGGTCTTCATCATTCGTGACCTTTGGCCTCCCGGCTGCTTGCCTCCTGCGGGCTTTCACTCTAAGGGGAAAAGTCAGCAGCCAGAATGGCTCAGGCCCAGGAAGGCAGCTGCCCCCACTCCCTGATGGACAACGGAGGCATCCAGGCCCTGAGGCCAGACTCAGACCCTCCTGACATGCAGGTGAGGGTCCCGTCCCCCTGGATGCCCAGGGGTTTGGCCAGGACTGAATGTGCATCACCGAGGCCCCTCTCACACGCAGAGACTGTGCACGAGTCATCATCAGTGTGATTCATGGCAGCCAAAACGTCCAAGCAACCCAATGTAGGAACGGGCAAATGAAATGTGCCCCATCCAAACCATGGAATACATCCTATATAATAAAAGGCTAAAATGCAAACCCACCAACAGCAGAACTCTGATCACTATGACACGCACTGACCACCAGGGGGCAGACACTCAACGCAGGAGCTGCCCTCTGGTGCTCAACAGGGCTCAGCTAGAGCCTTTCCCACCTCTGCAGCAGTTGGACATACCCTGAGGCATCCCAGACTGCGAGAGGGTGCAGGCTGGGCTGAGGGACACCCCCAGTGCACAAATGTCGTGCACCAAGCCTCTAGTTTGTAAATAAAAAGCAATGCAGTGCTGACACATGAACCTTGAAAATCTCAGGCTACATGAAAGAAGTCGGTCACAGTAAACATGTATTTTATCATGGCATTTCTATGAAATGTCAGAATGGGCAAATCTAGAGAAACAGGACATACTGGTTGCCTGGGGCTGGGGGAGGATGGAGGCATGAGGACAATACAGGGATGTGGAGTTTCTCTCTCTCTCTTTTCTTTTCTTTTTTTCAGACAAATAAGGTTTTAAACTTGACCGTGGTGATGGGTGCACAGCTGTGTGACTGAAGTAAAAGCCATTGAATCGGACACTTCAAAGACATCGGACTTTTACCTCAATAAAGCTATTACCCCAACGCCTGCCACCCACCCAGCCTCCCCTCTGGATAAGCTTGTGTGGGTGAAATTCTGTGACCTCTTTCAAACCCCTAGGACCCGGCTCCCTGCCCCAGAGGCTCACATGCAAAAGAAGATGAGACACACGCACAGGGACAGCAGGGCCATGGCACCAGCACCTCCGAGAGCCGCAGGAACCGCTCCCGCCTGGGGCACGGCCTTCCCTGCAGAGGAGAGGGGGGTGAGACACCCACGCCCGGGCCTCGGTCTCTCCTCTTCCCCCTCCTCCCAGCACCCGCTGTCGGTTCAGTTCAACCAGAGCCCAACTGAGATCAGTGGATCAGCCTCCACCTGTGAACCAGGAGATCCCGGTTCGGTTCCATCCCTGGTCAAGGGCACACGCCCAGGTTGCAGGGTCCATCTCCTCCCTGTAGGGGGCGTGCGGGAGGCAGCCGATCAATGACTCTCTCTCCTCATTGATGTTTCTATCTCTCCCTCCCTCTCCTTTTCTGAAATCAATCAAAATATTTTTTTGGGGGGGACGACAAGAGATGGAGGGTCCTGTCTTAGCAATCCCCCCTGTCCCCGCGCAGCCCCCACCCTCAGCCCCACCCTCTCTCTGATCCACTCCTTTCTCTGTGGCCTCTGCCCCCAGCAGGCCCTGACCTGGCAGCAGCAGGACAGAGGCGCTCTGGGCCCCGTGCACATTCCAGGCCTCGCAGCTGAGTCTGAGGTCAGGACTGAGCCCCTCCTTGAGGCTCAGGGAGCTGTTGGTCCAGGGCCCCTCTGAGCTGGAGCTGACCACGTGGGACGCGTTGCCATGGTTCCCCTCCAGCAGCCCCGCCCCCAGCCGCCAGCGCAGGGAGGGGGCAGGCTGGGCCCTGGAGGAGCAGCTGCAGTGCAGACCCTGGTCCTCCCAGGAGCAGGAGGGTCCCAGCAGCTGCGGGGGGTCTGTGGGGAGCGAGGAGATGGGTCAGCGGTGCCTCTAATCTCCCCAGAACCCAGCTTTCCTGCCCCCCGGGGTCTCCCCACTCACAGACCACGGTGAGGCTGAGAGAGACGCTGTGGGAGCCCAGCGGGTGCCGAGCTTGGCAGGTGAACTCTCCTTCCTGTGCAGGCCCCACGCGAGGCAGCTCCAGGATCGCGGTGCTGGAGAGGGGGGTGGCGTTCAGGCCTGGGGACCCCCGGAACCAGCTCAGCTCGGCAGGGGGGTTGCTGTCAGCCACACAGAGCAGCCTCAGGGCCTCTCCCTCCAGGATGGAAAGGGAAGTGGTTTGCAGATTCTTAAAGGCTTTGGGGAGAATGGTTATGAGGGAGGGAGGGAGGGAGGGAGGGAGGGAGGGAGAGAGAGAGAGAGAGAGAGAGAGAGAGAGAGAGAGAGAGAGAGAGAGAGATGAGTGGAACACAGATGCAGGCACCCACCCACCAGAGGTGAGGGACTCGGGGTGCTGACTTTCATCTTTGCCCTTCCCACGTCTCATCCCATTCAAACTCCTGCTCCCCCCTCTGCCCCACCAGGGCCGGGGGGCAGGTCCCAGCCCAGAGAGGAGGGGTTCTTTCCTACCTGTGTCCTTTCTGAAGGAGACGCCTATGGTGAGGTTCCCTGGGGCATCTGGGATAGAAAGACAGGGCCCCACTTCAGATGGAAGTCACCCCAATAACTCAGAGGGGCATTGGGAACCGGGAATGGGGGGAGCTCTCTTCTGGCCCCCTCCCCACCTACACGCAGATCCATACCCGGGTGTTCTCAGGATAGCTCTGCCTCCTGCACACACACACACACACACACACACACACACACACACACACTCACACATACACACAGTCACACACTCACACACACACGCCACTCCAGTGTCCCACGGACCCAGCCCCCCCTCCAACACTCACAGGAGACATTGAGCCGGATGGTTCTCTGTGTGGCCACCAAAGATCCTTGGAGTTTCACCTGACAGGTGAGGCTGGTGCCATGGTTCCAGGGCCTCGGGGTGAAGGTGAGCACCGAGGAGCGGGTAGTCTGGGGGCCCAGCATGTCTCCAGGGGCTCCCGCCGAGGAGAAGGTAAGAGGTCGTCCCCCTTCGCAGGCCCCTGGCAGGCTGCAGGCCAGCTGTGTGGGGCGGCCGGACTCCAGGGGCTCCCTTATCCAGATGTGGGGTTTCTCTGTCAGGGCTGCAGGGGAGAAAGGCAGGTGCCTGGGCTCCAGGGGTGGGGACTCAGAGTGGGACCCTGAGAGAGGCCCTGCCTCGGGCTGAGCTCACCCAGGCCATGTGTCCCTTCAAACCACCCAGCGCCCAAGACCTGGATCAGGGAGTGTCCAGTGTCCTATTCCTGCTCTAAGATGGGGGTCCCCTGTCCCTGATCCTCTCCTAGGGCCCCTGCCTGACCTGTCACCTGCAAATCCAGCATCTTCTCTAGGTAACTATATCCCACAAGATCTCTCTCCATTCGTAAATAGTAGCGTCCTGAGTCACTCTTCCTGGCGTCTCTGATGTTCAGGGAACAGTTGTTGGTCGTGGGGTCCGTGAGGAGGAATCGGCCTCGGGTGTCTCTCCTCACTGTTTTATTCCGGTTGCTCGAGGCCACAGGAGCAGCATACTTTATGTTGTCCCTCTGTCGGTACCAGTAGGTGTAGAGTTCACTAGAGGAAGACCACGAACTCCACGGGTAGGAGAAGGAGCAGGGCACGTGGACACACAGACCCTCCTGCACCGTCACCAATTTCTGCACTTGGAGCTCATAGCCTGGATGCTGCTGCTGCAGGGACCCTGGGGGAGGGGGACACAGAAGCTCAGATGCAACTCCCGCTCTTCCCCCACCTGTCCTGCCCCCCTCCCTCAGCCACTCACCCCCCCACAGCAGGGGCAGCAGCAGCAGGGGCACCATGTCTGCCTCTGGCAGCGCAGTGAGTCCAGCACCCTGTGTCAGGGAGGGAAGTGCACAGCTCTGGGGTGGGGCCTAGGACACCCCAACAGGAAGCCCTGGGGGAGAGACTGGGGTCAGGCTGGAAGGGGAACTTGGCCTCCACAGGAGTTGGGGGCGGTGCCTGAGAAATCTTTCTGTCTCCCCTCTCCCATCCCCCCCATGACCCTGCAGGCAAATGTCCTGAGGCCCTGGGAGGCTGAGTGGCTTGTCCAGAAAGTGACCCCCTTACAGAGGATGTGTCAGTGGGGAGGGAGGTCGCCCAGGGCCCATCACACTCAGAGCTGGTCCTGGGGACTCCGGGGGTGAGGGGGTGGGGACCTGCCCTCCAGCTGAAACTATGGAACATTCTGGAAAAAGATCATTTTAATATTTTTTTAGACCAAGTGGGAGCAAAAGAGAGAGAGGAATTTAGACCCAAGTCCAGCGGAGGGTGGAAACCAGGGGCAAAGCTGAGTGGTAAAGGCCTGGACTCTGAGGGCTTCTTGGGGACGTGGGACGCACCTGTGTTGGCTCGAGGGTCTGAGGGTCTGAGGGACAGCGAGGGCGCACAAGCCCCATCGGAAACGGACGCCCCATTTGGCGGGACCTCAGCACAGCAGCATCATTGCGCCTGAAAGCTCATGAAAACCCACCTTCCTGGCCCCTCATCGCTGGGTCCCTGTCAGAGCCCACCAAGGCTGATGGGAAGTGTTCCCTTTCTGCTCCATCTGTGTCCCAACCCGGGCATCACAAACCCGGACATTACATTCCCGCTGTGGGAGCACATAGTGGGGCTTCTCTGTGCCTCGCTGGCCCTTGACTGATGGAATCTCATGCGAGGAACTAGTGAGCGCAGGAGGATGTCAAAGGCCTTCAGGATAACATCACAGTCAGCTAGGGATGCAGGAGGCTCCCCTGGCGGGATAGGGGGTGAGATCAGCAAGCCCCACGCCTAACAAAGCAGCACTGGGTCCGAGTCCAGCAAGGCAAGAGCAATAACTAAAAGCTATGGAAATTCAAAAGAAAATAAAGCTGACTTTCTCCATCAAGGAAATGTGCTTGAGAAGAGAGTCAGCAAGGTTTCTAGAGACAAAATCAAACTGCAAAACTCAAATGCATCCATATAGCACAGTGACCAACGAAAAACAGGACGGTATAAAAGATGTCATGGACACATCAAAACTTACGATGTTCCTGGAACATTCAGAGATGCACATCACAAAAATATGGTATGCACTTCCTCATTGGAGGAAATGATACATCTGTCTGGGAGGAATATACAGGTGGAAATAGATAGCCCTGGCCGGATGGCTCTGTTGGTGGAAGCATCCTGCCTACAGCACATTGGTTGCAGGTTTATTCCAGGTCAGGGCACATACCTCGTGTCCATACCAGCTCAGAGCAAGTATGGGAGGCAACAAATTTATGTTTCTCTCCTCTCTCTCTCTCTCTCTCTCTCTCTCTCTCTCTCTCTCTCTCTCTGTCTCTCTCTCTCTCTCTCGTTACAAGGTATAGACAGAAATACAGAAGAAGAAATTTCCCCATAAGCTGTGCCAGGTAAGATGGGCCTCAGGGACAGAGAAGGGGCCAGGCTGACTCACCTCAGAGCACAAGGCCCATCCTAAAGCAGCCCACACGAAAGCACTGGGGGAAGGAAGCAACCATTTTCACATTCAAGAGGGGCCACAGAATTCATCCCAGAGAGAACTCTGTGTGTGTGTGTGTGTGTGTGTGTGTGTGTGTGTGTGTGTGCACGATTTACAAATAAACTAATGCCAAAACTTTTGTGGAGGTGAGACTCACATGACATAAAATTTCTAATGCTAGCTTTGGGTGTGTGACCTTCGGAGCTGCTTATCACTACACTTCCCCCATCACTTTCTGTGCCGCGGGCCTACTATGCGCCTTCCCCATACCTCCCTGTCCGTGTAGGAATCTGATGTCGGGTTTTGAATATGAATGCCCTGATGCACCAAGCGGAACTCACACAGGCCTAAGGAGTTCTATCATGGTTCTGTAGGGTTGCTGATGTTGCGTATGTTTTCATGACATTGTCGGCCATTTGTAATCATCTTTGGAGAAATGTCTAGTCAAGGTTTAGGTCATTCTTCAATTCTGTTACTTGGGTTTCCTATGTTGTCTTGTGTGAGTTTGTAATAGATGCTGCATATTAACTCCTTAACAGATACAGCTTCTCTCCCATCCTGGAGTCTGGAGTCTGGTGAGAGAGTCCTCTTGTGCTCAGGGTTTGAAGTTGGTACAGTCCCACTTGTCTATGTTTGCTTTCCTTGTCTGCGCTTTCAATGTAAATATGCAGGAAATCGTTGCAAAATCCAATGTGCTGGGATTCCCCCCCTATGTTTCGCTCTAAGAATTTATAGTGGATGGTATTATATTTAGGTCTTTAATACATTTTTGCACAGAGGAAAGTGATTCTGTGATGGAAACCCAGAACTGCATGAGAGGAACAACTGTGAGGGGTATTTTTCAAAATAGTCATTGTTTTCCTGCAGTGCGTTCTCACAGTGGAACCTAAAGACGCTGAATTTACAGAAAGAGAGGAGAACGCTGATGCAGGGACTGGGGGTGGGGGAATGGGGAGATGTTGGTCAAGGGTAACTTTCAGCTACAAGAGGAACAATTCCGGGGGATGTGCTGGACAGCATGGCAAGTACAATTAACAGGAATGTATTGTATCCCTGAAAGTGGTTATGGTTACATATCACTCCTGTTATAACCATAAAAATTATAACTATATGAGAGGATGGAAGTGTTGATGAACCTTATTGTGGTAATCACTTCACTATATAGGTGCATCAAATATGCACATTGCATATCTTAAACTTGCATGCATTCTATATCAAAAATATCTCAGTTAATCTGGAAATAAAATAATTGTTTACATAATTATTAATGTTCTCAAAAGTTTATCAAATTTATAGCTGTAAGCTATAGGCAATACCAATACAAAATGGTGAGAGTATAGGTGGATGTGTCTTAAATGTTGAAATATTTTATTATTCAAGAATAGATATAGTCCCGCCGGTGTGGCTGAGGGGGTGAGCATCAATCTATGAACCAAGAGATCAGGGTTCGACTCCCGGTCAGGGCACATGCCTGGGTGACAGGCTTCATCCCCAGTAGTGGACGTGGAGGAAACAGGCGATCAATGACTCTCTCCTCATTGATATTTCTATCGCCCTCTATCCCTCCCAATTCCTCTCAGAAATCAACAAAAATATTTTAAAAGATAAGAAGAGATATAAATACCAATTGAAGAATAAGTACAAGGAATAAACAAAATCCCTCACTTGAAACAGGTCTAACAACAGCAACAACAACAAGAGGAGATCCAGACATAACTGGACTCAAGAAACTCCAACCGACATAAATAGTAAAATCAGTGGTCATGTGATATCATAGAAACGTTCTCACTTATGATTAAATGCTGGGATGTGTTATGACAATAATTCTGAGGTTGGCGTCTATGCACAGGGAGAAGAGAGCTGCTCCTAACTCTACTGCGTATCAGCACCTACAGATGGGAGACCCGAAGCTCAGGTGGTGACCAGGTAACTCCTGGGCAAGGGGAGGATAAGGTGCCAACTTCAGTCCGTCTCTGGGCCTGAGAATGGAGAGAGGGGAGCAGGGGGTGGGGGGATGTGGGCAGAACCAACAGAGAGAAAGTAAGAGGCGGGAGGAGGGGACAAGTCAAATGGGAGAAGCACAGGCAGAAACAAGGGGCCGTCAGTGGGTGTGTATTATTGTTTATTTCTGTATCTTAGGATGTTTTGAGCCATTAAACAGGTTGGAAGCCAAGGAGACACAGGGCCTCCCAGGGCGGCCCATTCTCAGAGACGGCAAAGAATTTCAGATGCAAACCAGCCCATCCTGAGCCCATATTCCCAGCCTCCCCACCTGCCCCAAATCACCCAGGACCTGGGACCAGACACATGCAGACCACGCCCACAGGCCCAACCCCAGACTGACACACACCAGCTGGTCCTGAACGGCTCACCCTGCCCTGCCTGCGTTTCCCATGGAACCCAAACAAGGCCTTCGCTAGGCGGCCCTGCACCTGCATCTGCTTCCTGAGGAAATCGGGGGCTTCCCGGGCACAGCGGCCCCTCCTCTCAGGAGGTGAGAGGAGGAAAAGCCTTCTCTCCATGGCACTGACTCCCCTTGGCGTCACTCAGTCACTTCCACACCCTGAGACCCCAGGGGCACATTGGAGGCAGGTGAGTCAAGAGCTTCCAGGAAGAAGGTGACATTGACGTCCCAGGACGGTCCCTCTCGCCTGGTGTCCGCACCTCAGTCCCATCCTGAGAGGAAGGAGGATCCATCAGGAGCTCTGCCTCCTGCTCCGGGGGCCTCCACACCTGCGGGGCCCACACAGGTGTCAGCTCAGAGACGCGGCCACTTTCGCTCTAACTCCAGGCAGAGCCGGACAGCTCGGCCCCACCTGGACCTCAGGGCCAATCCCTGACCTTCCCCGGGAGGGACAGACCTGCTCACCTGGTGTAGTAGAGCCAGGTGAGGACGTAGGTGAGGAGGAAGCCAGCCCCCATGAGGGCCCCTCTGATCAGGGTGAGGATCAGGGGCCAGGAGCCCTGCTGCTCCTCGGTCACACATCGGCAGGAGTGAGGGCTGCCTGGGGATGTCGGGAGAAAGGTGAAGTTTGTCTAGCTGTCAGTCCACCCACAGCCCAACACCTGACCAGGCGGCCGCCCCACACCTGTCCTGAAACTCACTCTGCACAGAGAGGCTGAAGGAGACGTGCTGGGAGCCCAGCGGGTGCTGAGCCCGGCAGGTGAACTCCCCTCCGTCTCCCGCCCCCACGTGGGGCAGCTCCAGGACTCCGGGTGCTGAGGGCTGGGGCAGGTTCAGGGCTCTCCCCTCCTGGGACCAGCTCAGCGTGGCAGGGGGGTTGCTGTCAGCCTCGCAGAGCAGGAGCAGGGACTGGCCCTCCAGGACAGGCAGGGATGTGTGGTTGCTCAGGGTCTTCATAGCTGGGAGAGGAACACAGAAGGTGGCTCAAGAGCCAGGGACCCTGCTGGTCAGGCCCGGCTCCCAGGAAGAAGGGGCTGATCTGAGGGTGGACAGGGGAGGAGTGGGCGGGCCCCCCAGGTGGAGATGCTTGAAGAATAGAGGCAGCCCAGCAGGTGAGAGGAGATGCACGGACACTAGCAATTCTGGTGGCAGAAGGCCCAGGAGCACCAAGAGCTTGATGATGGTGGAGAGGAGGTGGAGTCAGGGAGCCTGGTGGCTCTAGGGTGGGGGTGGGCAAACTTTTTGACTCGAGGGCCACAATGGGTTCTTAAACTGGACCGGAGGGCCGGAACAAAAGCATGAATGGAGTGTTGGTGTGAACTAATATAAATTCATAGTAAACATCATTACATAAAAGGGTACGGTCTTTTTGTTTGTTTGTTTTATTCATTTCAACCGGCCAGCAGGGCCGTAGTTTGCCCACGGCTGCTCTAGGGCCTCGCTGAGGGCATCGGGCTGTGCCCTGGGCTCCCCAGAGAGCAGCGGGGAGCTGTGCAGAGGGAGGCAGAGGGTCAGTGCCGAGACTAGAAAGATCCTGCTGGGCCGCGTGGGTTTGTGACCACAGAGAGGAGACTGGAGGCGGGAGGCTGAGGAGCAGCCTGAGGCCATGGGGCCCCGGGTCCAGGACAAGGCTGGCTGGGCTCTGGGGCCCGGGGCAAGCAGAAGAGGGAAGTGATATGAGGAGTGAAGTTTCCTACAGTTGCTGGCAGGGTGAGACTGGTGAGAAAGGGAAGCATCTAGAGTGAGTCAAACCACACCGGGGTTAAATGAGGTCAAGAGGCACCAGCAAGAGGTGCCTACTGAGTCCTGGACGGTGTCACTCAGTGGTTAGAGCGTTGGCCTGAGCACCAAAGGGTTGCAGGTTCAATTCCCAGTCAAGGCACGCACCTGAGTTGCAGGTTCCATCCCCAGGTGGGGTGTGTACAGGAGGCAACCAATTGATGTGTCTCTCACATCAATGTTTCTCTCTCTCTCTCCCCCTCCCTTCCACTTTCTCTAAAAATTAATGGAAAAAATATCCTCTGGTGATAATTTTTTAAAAAAAAGAAAAAGAGGTGCCTACTTATGCAGATCTGTGGCTGGGCTAAATTTGTGGGCGGCATCAGGACTGGTCAGGATGGGCCGGGGACCTCAGGGGGAGACCCGGGGAGGTGAGCATGCCTGGGAGAGTGGGGAATGGGAACATGGCAGCCTCCTGGAGACAATGACCGGATCAGAGATGAAGGAGGACAGGCAGACCCACCCCGAGGGGCTGCAGGGCCAGGGAGGAGGGTCGCACCTCCAGGCCCGGAGCTGGCAGAGGCCCCACCCCCCTCCTTCCCCAGAGAGGAGGGAATGGATCCTACCTGAGCAGTTTCCCTGGGAAAGCCTGACGGTCAGCAGAGGAGCGTCTGGGGAGGGAAAATGTGCTGAGACCGAGGGGGCATTAGCCCTTTTTCCCAGGGGCCCCTAAGGGGGAGGGCTGGGGTTTGACTTCAGCAAAATCCTCTGGGATAGGGAACCCAGGACTGATCCTCCCTCTGCCCCATGGACCCGGCCCCCCCCCCCCCAACACTCACAGGAGACATTGAGCCGGATGGTTGTCTGTGTGGCCACCGAAGATCCTTGGAGTTTCACCTGACAGGTGAGGCTGGTGCCATGGTCCCGCGAACTCGGGGTGAACGTGAGCACCGAGGAGCGGAGGGTCTGGGGGTTCAGCGAGTCCACAGCGGCTCCCGCCCAGGAGAAGGTGAGAGGTCGTCCCCCTTCGCAGGCCCCTGGCAGGCTGCAGGCCAGCTCTGTGGGGCGGCCAGACTCCAGGGGCTCCCTTATCCAGATGTGGGGTTTCTCTGTCAGGGCTGCGGGGGAGAAAGGCAGGTGCCTGGGCTCCAGGGGTGGGGACTCAGCGGGACCCTGAGAGAGGCCCTGCCTCGGGCTGAGCTCACCCAGGCCCTGTGTCTCTTCCCACCACCCAGGGCCCACGGCCTGGACGGGGAGTGTCCAGTGCCCTGTTCCTGCTCTAAGATGGGTCCCCTGTCCCTGATCCTCTCCGGGGCCCTGCCGTACCTGTCACCTGCAAATCCAGCTTCTTCATTATGTAATTATATTTCACAGAATCTCCTCTCTCCACTCGGAAGACATAGTGTCCTGAGTCGCTCTTCCTGGCGTCTCTGATTTGCAGGGAACAGTTGCTGGTTGTGGGGTCCGCGAGGAGGAAGCGGCCTCGGGTCTCTGTCTTCACGGTTTTATTCCGGTTGGTCGAGGCCACAGGAGCAGCATAGACTGTGTTGTCCCCGACCCGGTACCAGTAGGTGTAGAGTTCACTAGAGGAATTCCACGAACTCCACGGGTAGGAGAAGGAGCAGGGCACGTAGACACAGAGACCCTCCTGCACCGTCACCGATTCCTGCACTTCGATGTCATAGCTTGGAAGCTGCTGCAGGGACCCTGGGGGAGGGGGGACACAGAAGCTCAAATGCAGCCCTCGTCCCTCCCCCACCTGCCCAGCCCCCCTCCCTCAGCCACTCACCCCCCCACAGCAGGTGCAGCAGCAGCAGGGGCACCATGTCTGCCTCTGGCAGGGCAGAGTGGGTCCCGGTCCCTGTGTCAGGGAGGGAAGTGCCCAGCTCTGGGGTGGGGCCTAGGATGCCCCAACAGGAAGCCCTGTGGGAGAGACTGTGGCCAGGCTGGAAGGGGAACTTGGCCTCCACAGGAGTTGGGGGTGGTGCCTGAAAAATCTTTCTGTCTCCC